>NC_054494.1:26987007-27331015 GCF_017639515.1 Carcharodon carcharias | reverse complement strand
GGTGTTGGGGGTGGGGGTGTGGTGGTGAGAGCACTACAAGTGCCCTGATTACAGACAGATCCCCTCCTATGGGCCTGGATAAGTGAAAGGGAGAGTGAGAGAGTTCTTCCTAAACAATCGAAACCCCGAAAAACTGGTGGGGTAGAGAGTAAGTAACCTGATATCTGCTTACTAGGGTGATGCTCTCGCTATACATTTGCACTCTCTGGTTGGGAAACCCAGCGAAATGTGCTTGAGTTCAGTGTGATACCCCATTCCCAAAGGCGTATTGCTAAATTGTTTGTGGGGTGGGGATGGGGAGGGGTAGCGGTGAAAGAACCTTTCCAGTCCAGAAACCTGGCTTAGTGGCAGCAGGTTTTCAAGTCTCACAGAAAGATCAGTCTATTCACATTGTTGCAAACTAAAACCAGTTTAATCAGATGGGCTGGTTATCTGATCACATTTCCAGGGAAGTTTGACTGCTTTGAAAGACACCTACACAGCTTCTAGATGGGGAACAGTAGCTTTTCTGTTCTGCTGCTGGGAGTTGTTTGCAGTGTTAGCACCCTGAGAGCAGGTAGATCTCCATCTCCATATAGACTCAAAGGCTAGCAGTGTTTTGATGACAAACACTATACCCATGCCGATGGGAATATTTCAGTCGATTCACATAATGTATTTACACATCAATTGAATCAGCTGTAGCTCAATGGGTTACCCTCATCTCTGCACATGGAGGTTTTGGTCCAAGTCTCATTCCAGGGCCTGAGCTACAAAAACCTAGACTGATGATAATCCTGCCTTTTTAATGAGGCCTTAAGCCAAGCTTCTATCTGCCTGCTCCAGTGGCTGTAAAAGATCCCATGGCACTCTTTCGAATGGCCAATATTTATTTATTTTTATTCGTTGATGGGATGTGGGGTGTCGCTGGCCAAGCCAGCATTTGTTGCCCATCCCTAAGTGCCCTTGACAACATCACAAAAACAGATTACCTGGTAATTATCACATTGCTGTTTGTGGGAGCTTGCTGTGCATAAAATTAGCTGCCGTGTTTCCCACATTACAACAGTGGCTACACTTCATAAAGTGTGTCATTGGCTGTAAAGTGCTTTGAGGTGTCCGACAGCTGTAAAACAAATGCTATATAAATGCAGGTCTTTCTCTTTTTTCAGAGGTACTTAAATCCTAAATGTGGACCCTAAACAATTCATTCTGCACACAACCCAATGACAAAAAGATTTAAGGTGTAAAAGTTGGGAAGCATCTTCTAATTGACTTTGCTTAATTTTGGTTAAAATGGCCCACTGTCCTCAAATGCATGTTTATTAACATAGGAAAGCAAAGTGCTGATATCTGACAGCCCTTTATTCATTCCCTTTTCAGTTTGCTTTAGTTGAAACCCTGAATTGAAATTAATATCTAATATTATGCATTTGATAATGTATTGGATCTGGTGCATGTATATCACAGCCCAGTCCATCTGCTCCATGCCCTTCAAAGTGTCACAGTATTCCATGTGTAAAATGCACCATAAAATAAAAGTCACTTAATGCTGGCTCCTTTTGACCTGGATCTGATTTGAAAGCAAAACTGCAAAGCCCACTCACCAAACAGCACTAGAACTCTGTTTGAGCTCAGACTGTATTTACAGAGCAAGCATACTCCCTTTACAGGGAGACTGCACCCACCATAGCAGCTTTATATGCTAATACACTGCTGCGGTTTCTCAGTAAATTATTTGATTTGCCCTCAGCATTGCCATGGGAAGTCTGAAAAACAGAAAGTGGTGGAAATGCACACAAAGTCCCTCAGCAACACAAAGGAGAAAAGATAAACTAGCATTGTGGTTGTAGATGCTTTTCTGAGAAATTGGGCTTCGTCAAAGGGTCTCCTGCCAAAGGTAAAACCATAAGACAGTCCGGAGCAAGAAAGGGTCACTTGGTCCATGGACTTAGCTCAGGTTTTTAAAAAATGGCACCAAGTTGTGGAATTGCTTTCCTCAAAAGGTGATTGAGGCAGAGTCCTTAAATATCTTTAAGGCAGAGCTAGATAGATTCTAGATAAGCAAAGGGGTGAAAGGTTATTGGGGGTAGGCAGGAGTGTGAGGTTAAAATCGATTCAGCCATGATTATATTGAATGCCGGAGCAGGCTCAAGGGGCTGAGTGGCCTCCTCCTGATCCTAATTTGCATGTTCATAAATTTCCTCGTTAATAGACCAATCCCGGTCTAGCAAGTAATAGGTTGGAAACCTTCCCTCTGAACTGACCAGGAAGCATGAATTCTTAACCTGGTTCTTCTCTTTTAAGATGTTGTTGAGCTTACTTTGAATTTCAGGCATTTGCAGTTTTTCCTTCTCCCTCCTGAACATATATGGAATTGGACCTGCTTCCTTAAACATGTTAAGGAAGGTTATAATACTTGGCTATTCCAATGCTCTCCAGGTTGGCCTCCCATCTCCCATTCTACAGAAACAGAGAGCTCATCCCTATTTCTGTTGTCCATTTTCTAACTCACACAAAGTCACCTATCGCCGCTGTGCTGACCAACCGATGTTGACTGGGTCAGCAGATTCCTATTTTCTGTGAATGCTGCTGGCTGATAGAAAGAAAGTGGCTTTAAAGCAACTGAAAAATATAAACAATCCTCTGGGTACCGGTTGACAATCTCTCTGTGATCAGTCACTTGGCAGTAAAGGACTTGAATCTTGCTGGAAGGAGAGGCATGTTGCTGAAGCTTTTCATCTCACACTCATCAGGACAAGTGCAAGAATGCCAAATTTCAAACAATCACAACAATTTATACTACAGGAACAATGGATGCTGATTGGTTGGTAAGTTGACCCTGATTGGCCAAGGCTTTTCATGGTTGAGGAATTTCCATGGATAAAGCAACGGGGAACTATAGGCTCCCCAAGCTGTTGGGTATTCTGTGATGCAATGGCTATCCTGGTCAGATCATTGCTCGCTGTGTTTCACACCAATTCAAAAATGGACCAAAAGCTGACGCTTTCAGACCTGAAAAGTGCCAGGTCTATCTCAAATTACAAAGGCAGAGCATCTCAAAAAATTGAACAACAGGTTAAGTAAGCTTTTTCAAGCTGTTACAATGCAGTGGCTGTGCAAGTGGTACTTCCAATATTTTTCTACTTGCTGTCAGTCCATAAAGACATTCTGCCTACCACACAACTGAGCAATGCCATGTATGAATTTCAGTGCCAGGTATGGGGGCTGTATGTCCCAATGATTGGCTGATCAAATCAGATAGGGTGTTCCTTTGGTTAATAAAAACAGAAAATGTCGGAAAAACTCAGCAGGTCTGGCAGCATCTGTGGAGATAGAAACAGAGTTAATGTTTCGAGTCCGTATGACTCTTCTTCTCTCCTTTGGATGTTTGTAATAGGCAGAGTTGGGGGCAGTCGGTCAGGGATGATCAGTCGGTTGGGGGGTGGTGGGGGGGGGGGGGGGGGGGGGGGGGGGGGGGGGGGGGGGGTACACCGGATGGTCAGTGATGGGGGAGGTCAGTTAGGTGTTTGGACAGGGGGTTTTGGTTGGTCAGTGGGGGTTTCAGGTGGGGGGGGTGGTCAGTTGGTCAGTGGTGGGTCCAGTGGGGGTCTGGTTGGGGGAGTCTGGTGGTCAGTGGGGGGATGGGTCAAAGAGAGTTGGTTGGGAAGGTCATTGGCGGGTGGAGGTGGGTTAGGTGGTCAGTGGGGGGGATTGCTCAGGGGGGTTGGTCAGTGAGGGTTATGGTGGTCAGTGGAGGGGGTTGGGTGGTCAGTCAGGGGTTGGGGTCAGGTGGTCAGTGTAGGGATTTGGTCACGGACGTTGGTCGTAGGGGGGGCGAGCTGGATGGTCAATCGGGTGCTCAGTGTGGATGGTGGGTGTTGGGTGGTCATGGAGGTGTGGGGTTTGGGTTGTTAGTGGGGAGTTTTGGTTGGGGAGGGTCAGGTGGTCAGTGGGCAAGGGATGTCAGGTGGTCGAGGGGATTGGCCTAAGAGTTTAGTTGGGAAGGGGTTCGGATGGTCAGTTGGACTGTCAGGTGGTCAGTCAGGGGCGTCAGATGGTCAATGGGATGGTTGCTTCAGCAGAGGTTTGGTCAGGGGTTTGAGTGACCAGCGGGGGTGTGGGGGTCAGTTGGTCAGCGAGGCAGGTGTCAGGAGGGAAGGTTCAGATTGTCAGTGGGTGGGTGGGGGTCGTTGCTCAGTCAGTGACATTGGGTGCTTACTTTGGGGGTTGGATGGTAAGGGAGTAGTCAGTGGGGGGGTTGTCAGTGGTGGGTCAAGTAGCGGTGTGGGGGTCAGGCAGTCAGTGAGGGAGGGTTGGTCAGGTGAGTGGGGGGGGTCGGTTGGGATATTCAGGTGATCAATGGGGGGGTGGACTTGGGTGGTCAGTCGGAGGCGTTGGGTGGTCAGTTGGGGGCTCAATAGTCAATGGGAGGGCGGGCGTTGGATGGTCAGGGAGGTGGTCAGTGTGGGAGGGTGGTCATTAGGGGGGCCAATTAGACAGACGGTTCCCATGAGCAGTTGGGTTGGGTGGGTGAGGGGAGCCCTACCTACCTACCCCAGGAAGGATGTCGGAGGGGAGGGGGTTTAGTGCGGGGTAGTGGGGGGCTCTCATTGGGGGTCAGGCAGGGGTCAGTATTATAGTTACCCAGGAATGAAGAAGTGGGTTTAACTCTTCTAACTTTTGCTGGGTACCTATTCTGGTAAGACAGTCGGAACCATCTGAAGTTTGCGATTTATATTGTACTTTTGGGTGGGCCCCAGAGCAGGGCAATTGCGCAACGAAAGTTTGAACTTCCCAAGCAATTGCCGTGCAATCCTTAGCTGAGGACTTCTGGGAGGTGGGGGAGGGAGTTCCCCAGCACATCTTTGTATTCCCTGCAAACTCTTCGGATGGCGAGGGCCGATTCCAGCCATCCTGAAAATTCCGGCTCAGGTTTCAGAATGGGTGTTAATGCTTGCGCTGATGTTAGGTGGTCTCTCTTTCTCTTGCTCTACAGATGGCCATAGGTTTTGCTAAGCTACTTATTGCTCCAGGCGATCACTTCTGCCCTGTGGCTGAAAACAAATTCAGCTGTGTCTCTGCTGCAAATTGCTGTGATCTGGAATGTGCTGCTGGAAAGGCTGGTGGGAGCAGATTCAGGAATGACTTGCAAAAGGCAGCTGGGTAAATTCTTCAAAGGCAGAAATTTTACAGGGCTAGGGGAAAGGAGCTGGGGAGAAAGAAATGAATTGGATAGCTTATCCAAAGAGCCAGTGCAGACTTTTAAAAAAATTTGTTTACAGGACGTTGGTGTTGCTGCCCATCCCTAATTGCCCTTGAGAAGGTGGTGATGAGCTGCCTTCTTGAGCAACTATAATCCATGTGTTGTAGGAACACCCATAGTGTTGTTAGGAAGAGAGTTCCAAGATTTTGACCCAATGACAGTGATATAGTCAGGATGGTATGTGACATGGAGGGGAATTGCATATCATTTGTAGCTGGTGGCTTTCCCGTGTGTCTGTTGCCCTTGTCCTTTGAGGTGATAGAGGTCGCGGGTGTGGTTATATTGTATGCATGTACCTCTAAGAAGCTTCATAGTGGCATCATCATGTTGTGTTATGTGTTCATTTGATGTCTCAATAATGAGATCTTAAGACTTATATGTTTAAACATGAACTATTTATTGTTAACCTTTAACTATGTACAGATCCCAGTTAATGTCATGCATGTTGCTGCTGCCATGCAGGTAGGCTGCTTCTAGAGTTGCCTCTTAGTCTATTACCATGTGACTCTATACAGCATACTGTGGGCGGTGCTATTCTCCAATCCCACATTTACTCTTTGCTCTGCCGAGCACCTTTACATTACAGTGACATGCAGGCACATCATACAACATCCCCCTTTCTTCTCCAAAGAAAATTTCTTTTCCTAATGGAGTATAAATATTTGTAATACAAATTGCTATCCCTGCTCCCCCATCTCAAGTCTCTGACTTTATAAACTCAGGTGGTCTTGAGGCTGGACATTTCTTCCACATCTTGTTCTGTCCCGTTTGAAGAATGGTAGTCATACTCTGTGTTCCTGGTACTTCAGGGATTACCTCTGCATAGGTGATATCTTTTGGGGGAAGTTGCATGATGTTGTTTGCACAGTGAGCAGGTTATTGTTTAGTAAGTGCTGCTTGATAGCACCATCAACAACACCTCCAATCACTTTGCTGATGGTCAAGGTAGACTGATGGGGCAGTAATTGGCCGGGTTGCATTAGCCCTGCTTTTTGCGTACAGGACATACGTGGGCTATTTTCCACATTGCCAGGTCAATGCCTTTGTTGTAGCTGTACTGGAACAGCTTGGCTACGGGTATGGCTAGTTCTGGAGCACAAGTCTTCAGTAGTATTGCTGGGATATTGTCAGGGCCCATAGCCTTTGCGGTATCCAGTGCTTTCAGCCATTTCCTAATATTACGTAGAGTGAATCAAATTGGCTGAAGACAATGATGCTGGGGACCAGCTGAGGAAGCCAAGATGGATCATCAACTCGGCACTTCTGGCTGAAGGTGACTGCAAACGCTTTAGTTTTGTCTTTTGCACTGACGTACTGTGCTCCCCCATATTGAGGACGGGGATATTTGTGGAGCCTCCTCCTCCAGTGAGTTGTTTAACGATCCACCACCATTCATGACTGGATGTGGCAGGACTGCAGAGCTTAGATCTGATCATTTGGTTGTGGGATTGCTTAGCTCTGTCTATCGTATGCTGCTTCCACTGTTGGCATGCAAGTAGTCCTGTGTTGTAGCTTCACCAGGATGACACCCCATTTTTAGGTATGCCTGGTGCTGCTCCTCACATGCCCTCCTGCACTCTTCATTGAACCAGGGCTGATCCCCTGGTTTGATGGTAATGATAGAGTGGGGGATATGCTGGACCATGAGGTTACAAATTGTGGTTATATACAATTCTGCTGCTGCATAGTGTCTGATGGATGCCCAGTTTTGAGTTGCTAGATCTGTTCGAAATCTATCCCATCTAATATGGTGGTAGCACCACACAACGCGATGGAGGTTTTCTTCAATTTGAAGACAGGACTTCGTCTCCACAAGGACAGGTGGTCACCCCTACTGACACTGTCATGGACAGATGCGTCTGCGACAGGTAGATTGGTTAGGATGAGGTCAAGTAGGTTTTTGCCTCTTGTTGGCTCCCTTACCACCTACTGAAGCCCCAGTCTCCTTCTGTGCTGTATGATCCTATGATTCCAATCACTCATAAACCTTCTAGATATGGGAGGATCACACTTAAAAAACAACAACACTGGTGTTTGGGAGAGCTGTTAGTGAGCCAAGGTAACAATGCACACAGAAGATCATTGTGTGAGCAGCCAGAGTCAATATGGGTTTATTAAAGGACAATCGTGCTTAACAAAAGGTATTATAGTTTTTTGACGTTGTGACTTAAAGGTTTGATAAGGGCGAATCAATGGATGTTTTATATTTGTATTTTCAAAAGGTACTTAATAAGATGCAGCATAAAGATTAATATGCAAGATAGGAGCTCATGGAAAGGAGGATTGGTTAATGGACAGAGAACAAAGAGTAGGAACAACTGGAGCATTTTCAAGTTGGCAGGGCTGTAACTAGTGGAGTGCTGCAAGCACCAGTGCTGGGGCTAAGCTATTTCCAATCTAAATAAATGACTTGGACAAAGAGACCAAGAATAATGTATCCGAGATTGCTGAAGATAAAAAGCTCGGTGGGAAAGTAAGCTGTGAGGAGGACAAAAAGAGGCTGCAAAGAGATATAAACTCTCGGCCCTGATTTTTCACACTGGCTGCATCTCCCTCTCCCGGGTCCTAATAGACAGGCTAATGAGCGGGTAAACAAGGTGCAGATGGAGTATTATGTGTGGAAGTGTGAGGTTATTCACTTTGGCAGCAAGAATAGAAAAGCAGAATATTTTTTAAAAGGCATGAAACTTTTATAAGTTGCTGTTCAGTGAGACTTGGGTGTACTCATACAAGGAACACAAAAAAGTTAGCATGCAGGTACAGCATGCAATTAGGAAGGCAAATGGCATGTTAGCCTTTATTGAAAGGGAACTGGAGTGCAGGAACAAGGAAGTCTTGCTATAATTGTATAGGGCTTTGGTGAGATCACTCCTGGAGTACCCTACCAGTCTCAGTATCTGGGGAAGGATATATATTGCCTTGGAGACAGTACAGTAAAGGTTCACTGTTAGTTCCTGGGATGTGAGGGTTGTCATATGATGAGAGGCTGAGCAACTTGCAAATTGGACCGATATTCTCTGGACTTGAAGAACGAGAGGCAATTAGATTGAAACAGACAAGATTCTGAAGGGGCTTGACACTGAGAGACATTGTTTCCTCTGGCAGGGGAATCTAGACCGTGGGGTGGTGGGGTGGTAGGGTGGGAGGGGGGGTGGGGGGTGGGGGGGGTGGGTGGCAGAGTCTCAAGTTAAGGGGTTGATCATTTGGGGCTGCAATGAGGAGAAATTTCTTCCCTCAGTAGGTTGTAAATCTTTGGATTTCTCTGCCCAAGTTGGTCGTGGATGATCCGTTGCAGAGCTGGGATAGACCGATTTTTGATCTCCCAGAGAATAAGGATTATGGGAGGCTGGCAGGAAAGTGGAGTTAAGGCAGAGGATCAGCCATGATCGTATTGAATGATGGAACAGGCTCGAGGGGCCATTTGGTTGACTCCTGCTCCCATTTTTTACATTCTTATGTTAGCGACTCCGGGGATGAGTCAGTTGGAAGCAGCCTGCCATCTTTGGATTTTACCAATTGACCAACATTCTTAGAAGTCCCAGTGGGAAAGTATTTTAATTTAAGTTAAAGCACAATGCATAGATAAAATGGAAATCGATTTTGCACATGATTATACATCATGGAAGGTTGGAATTTTGAATAGTATTCCTTTGGGGACTGAACTGAAGTTGCATTTTGTTAAACTATAGAGTATTCGCATTTCCACCAGTTGCAGTGGTCATGTTGTGAATGGCTTAGTTACATCAAATATAAATGATTAGTCTCCTATAGGCAATGCCTGTCATTGCTGACTCACAGTTAGTTACTCAGTAACCTTTATCTTGACTGGGTGGATGAAATGCTCGTGGCATCAGATTGTTTATTCTGGGCAGAGGGAGAGGGAGGAAGATGTAACTGGTTGAGGTAATTGTTGATCAGAAATTAAAGTTAACCTGCTCCCACGGCCCATGAATAGCCTTCCTTTTTGCAGTTGTTTCCAAGCAAGGGAAGAGATTGTTGCTATTTACAGATGTTATGCTGATGGGCACCATGATTAAAGTGCACCCACTCTCAGCAGCGCAGTTCTGTTACTTAGAACCTGTTCCAGATTGCACCCCCCTCCCCCCACCCCCCCACCCCCTGAGTTTTTCTCAGGCCCTCAGATGCAATAATGAAAGCCAATGCGCAAGCCTATCTTTATAGCTCCTTTTGAATGTTCTCAACGAATCTGCCTCAGCAATGTGACAGCAAGATAAATAATCTGTAAATAGTTTGCCTAAGAGTGGGAGGCATTGGTCTCTTGAGACATACATTTTTACCACGGTGTTAACTCAAAACATTGCAAACATTTGTCACAACTTAAGGAAGATGCAGGAGGGGGAAGTCACGGATAAAAGGGGCCTGGGATTATTCTTACCCTCCAGATGGTCGGAGTGGTACACAGGATCCATGGTGGATAAGGTAATGGATATGGTTGAGGGAGCTTTTTAGCAGGTTGGCATTGAGAGAGGCTCGAAGGACAGAAAAATAGAGGAGGCTTGGGAAGTTTATGAGTATATTCAGATTACTGAGAATGAGAGATCCTTGGCCCGTGCTAAAGAAGAAGATGAGAGAGGATATCTTAGTGAGGAAGTCAGCATGGGCTTGGGAGGATGGTAATTAACAATAATTTTGAATGAGAAACATAATGCATGGAGAAAGTGCTGGAAGGTAGGGAAGAGGCCAAAGCATAACTTGGCAAAATAAGGTCAGACTTTCACCATGTTGATCAGTTGGACTGCATATCCAAACAGGTAAGTTTTCCCCTGGGGAAGGGTTCTCTGTTACACACCCAGCTCTCGACATATCTTTCCCCCACTCTCTTCACCCTTACCCCCAAAACCAAACAATAGGAAGTCATACATTGCCTCTCTAAGATTGAGTTCAACCATGGAGCTGCCTCTGCTTCCCCTATTACCCAGCCGTTGGGCTTCTACTTAAGGTCTCTCCCCAGTCTAGCCTGAATCTTGCCTGTTTTTCCCTCATCTCTCCCTGGCGTTTTCAAAGCCCAGTCTTCCCTTGGATCCAACCCCTGCTTCCCTTCTCCACTCAATTCCTCTTCTTGGCTCTGGAGCCTGGTTTTATTCTGTGAAGTGCCATGGGATTTTTAAAATTAGAAACAATACACAAATGCAAATCGTAGTTGTTAAAATGCGTCAGCCTTCAGATAATTGGCTCTCAAATCTGAATCAGGAAGTTATGGGTTCAAGACCTACTCTAGAGAATTGAACATATAGTTAAGTTTGACTCTGCAGTGGAAATACAAGGAGAACTGCATTTTTGGAGGTGCTGTTTAACCCCATACACCCTCTCAGATCAGTGTAAAAAGCCCTATGGCACTACTTGAGGAAAGCCAGGGTCATAAGAAAACCATTGAAAAACATATATTATCTGGTCATCATTGCTAGTTATGGGATTGTGCTGGGGGCAAGTTAACTGTTACACTTCAAAACTATTTCATTGTCTGTGAGTACCTTTGGACACTCAAAGGTCAGGACACAAGAAAAACGCAAGATTTTTCTTTCCATAGAAGGAGTTTCTCTTCGTATTAATTTGTAAACATCACACTCAAAATGGAAGTTATACTTTAATTTAAAAGCCAATGTATTCTCGAGCAAAGCAATTGTTTATGAGAACGGTTCCAGGGATGAGAGACTTCAGTTACCTGAACAGATTGGAGAAGCGGAGGCTGTTTTCCTTAGAGAAGAGGTGCTCAAAATCATGAGGAGTCCGGCTAGAGTAGATAGGGAGAAGCTGTTCCAGTTGGCGGAAGGGTTGAGAACCAGGGGATATGGATGTATTGTGAATGGCAAAAGAACCAAAGGTAACATGAGGAAGAATTTTTTTCATGCAGTTTGTGGTTAGGATCCGGAATGCACTGCCTGAGAGTGTGGTTGTGGCTTTCAAAAGGGAATTGGATAATTATCTGAAAAAAGGAAAGAAAACCACACGGCCAAGGGGTAAAGGTGAGGCAGTGGGCCTCGCTAAGTTGCTCTTGCAGAGAGCTTGCATGGATATGATGGACTGAATGGCCACTTTCTGTGCTGTAACCATTCTATGACTCAATGATTCTAATTCTCTAGAATTACCATTAAGGGTGCAGACTGCCCTTAATATGTATCAAGGTTTGTTTTATTATGCCTTTCTCCAAGGCTTAGCAATGGAATGAAACTCTGTGGGTGCTAACTCACATAATTTCTGCCCAGACTACATGTAATGGAAAAAAAGAGTGCTATTTCAGCAACCAGATTCGGAAAAGATCCCATTTAACTGTTTTGTCTGTTTAACTTTTTGGCAAAATGACTCTGGACTCCTGTACTTGAACTGAATCAATATCCCACTTATGGAGCTGCCTCTGTAAATAACTTTATTTGTGACTAAATCTGTCTAATACCTTAGCTTGTTACATAAAGTGTCTGGTGTGGCTGATATTATCCATCTTCTGAAGTGACATGAGGCCTAATGGAATTCTTACATGTTATCCAGTAACAGTAAAAACATTTGAAGGAGCAAGAGAACACTGATGGGAGTAAACTGCAAGTTTTGGGCACAAGGAAAATCGTAACTTAGACATATTGACCTATAGTTCGCTGTCAAAAAAAACAGTAAGATGAATAGTGCGCGCTGCGACCCACAAATGCTACAGAAATTTCAGGCAAGGATAGGTGCAAGGTTAAACATTGAAATCCAAAAGTTGCTGTCCCAGATGCTCCACTCCATCATCAGTTTCTCAAAATGGCATCTCTCTGCCTCACCATTGAAATACCTTGAACGACATGACATTTCTGAATTTGCATGGCAGATATGAACTAAACTCACTACAGAAGGTTATGTCGTCATTTCAAGTTCATTTAATGATATTAATTACTGCCAGTCAACCTCTCTGACACTGAAAATTTACGTGTGGAATGTTATTCCTCTAATAGTTGAAAATTGTTTTTACTTTTTCTGTTTCTCTTTCTCTCTTAATTCAGTCTTTCTTTCCTTCTTTTTCTTCCTCTTCCTGTATCTGATTTGACATTGAATTCACCCACTCTAATTTACACTTCTCAGTCCTTGTGCGGTTCATTTCTCAATCCTTCCATCTGATTGGTTAAGGATATAAGCAGTAGCTAGCCCTGTTCACCCAGGTTCCAGCTGCCTCGGGGTTCCCCTGGCTGCAACGTTATCAGCTTACAATTTCAGCAACTTGCCGCACAAAAATCTAAAAAAAAACCTAAACATGCACGGGCAAATCAAACCAATGACAGATGCCGTTAGATGCCCTGCCACAGCAAATTAAGGGACATTATGCTTCATTGCACAACAGCCTAATTTAATGTCTCTAATTAAATATAACCAGCCGACTAAGTACATCCATGTGCATATATTACTGTTTGAAAGAAAGTTTGGCCTCCTGATCAAGTTTTGCCTGTTCTGCATTTCAACAGAACTTTAGTTGTTCACCCGGATTCACATAGATCAGGGGAGAAAGCAACAGGGTATGTGACTGGAGAATTACAACAACAACAACTTGCATTTACATAGCACCTTTAATGTAGGAAAATCAAAGCACTACACAGGACAAAAATTGATACATAAACAAAATGTTGTATTAGGCTGTGTGACGAGAAGCTTAATCAGAGAGTTAGGGTTTGGTGATTGCCCTAATGGAGAGACAGAGAGAGAGAGCTAGGGAAATCTAGTGAGGGAATCCCAGAGGATAGACCCTACATGACAGAAGGCAAGGCCTCAATGCTAGCATAAAAGGAACAAGGAATGCCCAAGGAGCCAGAGCTGAAGGAACACAGAGTCCCAGATAGATTGCACTTGTATTTATCATATCAAATACTAAAACAAACTTAACTCTTCGCATATAATGAATTGTGTCAAAGTGAAAACGCTTTTTTATTATCCCTTCATGGGATGTGGGCATCGTTGGCAAGACCAACATTTGTTACCCACCCCTAATTGCCCTTGGAAAGGTGGTGGTGAGCTACCTTCTTGAATTGTTGCAGTCCATGTGGTGCTGGTACATCCACAGTGCTGTTAGGAAGGGAGTTCTAAAATTTTGATCCTGTGACACTGCTATTTCAGCAGAAACACCAATTGTTTGGTGCATGGAAGGATCCCACAAGTGGCCATAAAATACATATGTTATTGGGCAAGGGAAAATTATTGGGACAACTCCCAACTTTCCTTCAGTTAGTGCTGTGGGTCCTTTGGCGGCTAGATGAGGCCTTGGAAAAATGGAGCATCTGAAGGATGTGCATCGCTGACAATGCAGCACTCTCTCAGCATTGCTAACAGAGGTTCCAGCTCAGATTGTGAGCTCTGTTTCTGACCCCACTCCTGTCTGACTCCAAGTTGACAAAGCTTTTAACTAAGCCAGGCAGATATGCCTAACGGAGAAAAAAAAACTGAATGCTGGAGAGATCCGGAATAGGAACAGAAATGTTGCAAGTGCACAGCAAAGCCATCAACATCTGAACAAGAGAAGTTGGGTTAACAGCAGGATTACTTAAAAACTATTGCCCTAGTGAAAAGCGAGCACAGACAAACATTATGTGACAAACCAAATACCATTTTTCTGCCTGAGATTCTATTTCAAGTGGAGCCATTTACTCTTGTTTGCTAGGCCAAATATAGAATTCACATTTTAAATTAAATGCTTAACTATTTGAACTTTGTTCTGGTTTTTGATAACCCTTTTGGTAATAATGGTCCATGTAACCCCCCTTCCACCATCGCAGTGACTAACTGCAAAGCTAATCAGCTCAGGTGGCATTGGTGCACTATAAATGGTTCCCAGGCAATGAGGCTGGTAGCTAGACATCTCGCTTGGAAGTATGTTTGTATCCAGAGCATTTGATGAGAACAAGTTTGGGATTGTCTCTGATGGTCCCACACCTGGATAGTAAAATCGACACACTCTGCCCATTTCAGATCTCTCCAGCATTCACGTATTTTTCTCTATTATGAAAGTCAGCTTGGCTCAGTTAGAAGCTCTGTCAACACGGAGTCAGGTGGAAGTGGGTTCAGAGCCGGAGCTTGTAATCTAATCTCAGTGCAATGCTGAGAGAGTGCTGCATTGTCTGAGGTGCTTATCCTTCAGATTCTCCATTTATTCAAGGCCTCACCTGCCTGTCAAAGGACCCCAAGGACAGTAGGAGTTTCTCCCAATAATTTTCCTTTGACCAGTAACATATTTATTTTATCGTGGGATCATTTTGTGCACCAAATAATTGGTGCTTTTGCTGAGAATGGCCTTTTGTACTAGGCATTGGAGATTTACTACTGCCTGTGTGAATATAAAGACAGGAAAAGCGAGGAGAGGGTAAAATTAAAGAAGACAGAAAAATCAGTGCACATATCGATACATAAGTGTTTGCACTTGAAGGGATTGTGATGTGACACTAATCAGTCGTTTATTTCAATAAAGGTCGCTCAATTTTTTAAGCCATTCATAGCATTTAAAGATTTCGTCACCATTTTGTGCAATTAATACCATAAAACAACTAGTCATGCTGTCTTCATTAGCATGTAGCATTGAGGAAAGATCCAAATTGCAACTAACTGGTGGAGGAAAGATCAAATCAAACATGAAAGGATAGAAAATAACAGCAATACTGTTATCTTCCAAACATTTAGCGCACTTGTATCAAATTCCTCCCTTATTTTAGTGTCAAACAACATACAATAAATGGACTAGTACCTCTGTTAAAAGGACAGAGTTAAGGTGTTAGTACAAGCATGTTAAGCTTAACATTGCCTGCAGTCATTCCAACCCATTAGTATTCTGATTACATCACAACGATATTTTTGTTTCCATTTAATTTTAGCAAGACTGGAAATGTCCTGTGCTTAATCTGCAGCCTGTGCATAATTAGCTCATCTATGTATTGGTGGAGATTCTAAGATTGGTTTCAGCATCCTTAGACCAGTTAGGGGAACACATCAAAGGTTCCTGCTTCTGGTTACTATCCATTAACCCTTCATGTTTATGTGCTTGCATGTGGATGTGGGAGGAGGTTGGACAATGGGGTGGGGGTGAATGGGGGCTGAAGACATATTGGCAGAGACCAGCTAATTAATCACAGGCCAGGAACTGAACCTGGGCCCTTTCAACTGGACACTGAATAAATCTGTCAAATCATCAAGAGAGATCCTTGCAGCTATTTAACATAATTAGGTGGACCTCGATATTTCCATAAACTTTCCTCTGAAGCACGTAACAAGCACTTTTCAGATTTTTATTTAATAAGGTCTTAGTTCCCAAAGCTTTTACTGGTCAGCTTTAGCTTTTTAGCAATTTAACAACTTCTCTTCTCTTGTAAAACTTTACAAAGATTTGGATCACCGAATAGCAGAAAGTGCAGTTTAGTGAACCAGGAAAAGCTTTGTCAATGATAGGACTCTTGTTGGGGAATGGATTTAATCCTTGCACCTGCGTAAAGGTTTTCAGAGTTCAAATACCATACTTCAAATGTCAAAATTATTGAAAGAAAATTCACCAGGAGCAATTAAACTCCAATTGACCTCAGGACTTATTCTACAGGAAGTATCTCAGCACTGGATTTACAGTGTTGGCCACCTTAAACACCGTTTCACCACAGGAGATGAATATAAAGTTTTAAAGGAAGTAAGTGGGGTATTTGCAGATGCTTTAACCATAATTTTCCAAAGGTCCCCAGATTCAGAAAATGCCCTTTGGATTGGAAAATTGTGACTGTAGCCCCATTAGTTAAGAAAAGTTAGAGAGAGAAACCAGGAAATTATAGACCTCTTAGTCTAACATCTGTTGTGGAGGAGTTGTTGCAATCTATAATTAAAAACAGAATGATTGAGTACTTGGAGACATCTGAGCTGATTAGAGAGAACCAACATAAATTGGTAAATGGCAAGGTATGTCTAACAAGTTTAACTGAATTTTGTGAGGTAGTAACTAAAGTGGTAGAATGTCTATGGATGTCATTTATATTAACTTCTAGAAGGCATTTTATATGGTTCCACGTAAGAGACTTTTGGCTAAAGTTGAAGCTCACGGACTTGAAGGCAATTATTAACCTGGTAATGTGTTAGAAGACAGAAAGTAAGGATAATGGGTGTGTACTCAAATTGGAAGGAAGCAACTAGTGGTATGCCACAAGAGTTTGTGCTGGGGCCTCAAATATTGGCTCTATTGATTAATGACTTAGATAACCCAATCAAGAGCCATAGATTCATGTTTGCCAGAGTCACCATGATTCATGCTGAAGTTCTTAATATGAATAGGTGTATAAATTACAGAGACGTTGATGGATTAAGTGAGTGGCAAAAGTGTGATGTGGAGTTCAATGCAGGCAAGTGTGAGGTTTTCCAATTTGAACCAAAAAAAAGGTAGATCTGATTATTATTTAGTTACTGAAAAGCTAGGATCAGTGGAGGTTCAAAGAGATTTAGGGGTCCATGTACACAGATTGCTAACATTTAGTAGTCAGTTACAAAAAATAATTGAAAAAGCTAATGGCGTGGTTGCCTTTATAACCAGAGGGCTAGAATACAAAGTGGAGGAAGGTTTGCTACACCTATACAAAACTGTGGCCATATCACATCAAATGGACTGTGCACAGTTCTGGGCACCACACCTTAGAAACAAAATATTGATCTTAGAAGGAGTGGAGTGCAGATTCAACAGAAGGTCACCGGCGCTTCAAGGGTTAGATTATGAGGGAAGATAACATAAACTAGGTTAGCACTCCCTGGCACATGGAAGGTTAAGAGGTGAACTGATGAGGATTTTGGAAGGGATTGATAGGGTAGATAGAGAGAAACATTTCCTGGTGGTGTGGGGGTCTAGGACAACAGGGCATGATCTTAAAATCAGGGCTGACCATTCAGGAAAGAAATGAAGAAACACTTCTTGACACAAAGGCTGATGGCACAAAATGCAGTAGACACTAGTTCATTTGGGAGGAGGTTGTGTGGTGTGATGGGCAGCATTCTTGCTTCTGAGCCAGAAGCTCCCAGTGCAAGTCCTGCCCCAGGACTTGATGGACAAGGAAGGTATGTTCATAAAAGCAAAAATATTAACTGTGTTCCTCTCCGGAGATGCTGTCAGACCTGCTGAGTTTTTCCAGGTATTTTTATTTTTCTTAAGGTACGTTAATAACATGGCCAAACAGGCTGAGTATCAACCTGCAAATTCTTCCAATAGCAGACAGTAAGTTTGTGAGAGATTCCTGGTCAGCCATGCGATGGAAGAGCATATGATCCTCTACCATAGCTCCAGACTGCAACATGCATGCACAAGTGCATGTTGCCACAACAGTTCAGACTCCCTGAGTGAACTGTAACACACACCACAGTTCAATTAATAACTGTAAATCTGAGACTGATAGATTTTTGTTAGCCACAGTAATTAAAGAAAATGGAGCCAAAGTGGGTAGATGGAGTTAGGATACAGATCAGTCATGATCTCATTGAAGGGCAGAACAGACACGAGGGGCTGAATGGCCTCCTTTTGTTCCGATGCTCTTAGGTTCCTAAGTGTGCTTCAGGCTGCACAACCTACAGCTGTCATAGTAGGTCGTTTAGTAAAGAAAGGAATTTGCAGTTGTATAGCACCTTTCATGACCTTGGGGCATTTCAAATCGTTTTAGAGTCAAATAAATACTTTGGAGTGTAGTTACTCTTGTAATGTAAGAAATCGGGCAGCTAATAGTGTACAGCAAGCTCCCACCAACAGCAATACGATAATGACCAGATAATCTGTTTTTATAAGTTGGCTATGATAAAAGTACTTAGACAACGATTTGTATTATTTACAGAATAGCTTAAATAAAACAATTATAGGATTAATGTTGCAGTCACAATACAACATGAACAGTTAAGGCAGGGCCACTGTGTTAAAATAAACGAGGTGGCTTAAGTGCCTGTTGAATGATGTTACTTTTCAAGCTACCGGAGGAACAGCATTGCAAGTGCCAGCAGCAGCACAGGATAGTTCTGGGTTACCTGTTACCCATGATCAAGTCTTGTGGGGACCTTCCCCCAGCATCCTGGGCAGAATCACAAAACCAAAGTTGGTGATCGTGAACTTCAATCGTCTGTGCACGAATAGTTATTTTAATATTATTGCCACAATTCTGGAAAGCACTCTGCAATGTAATTGTGTAAAATTACAGAGTAGCAGCAGTAAAGACTACTGGAAGTGGCTCTCTACATGTTGTATTAAGGCTCTGCGATAATGCCAGGCTTCTGAATTTGCAACGATGGGAACTTTCAGACAGGTCGGCATGAGCAGTTTTTCTAAACGCATCACAACATTGACTGCATTTCAAGAAGAACTTTGTTGGATGTAGAGTGCTTTGGGAGGAACTGTCTAAATGTTTTCTTTCTTTATTGTGACTAGGCTTCTGGACACAGTCTTCTCCTTTGTCCTTGGTAGCCAGCCTTAGAATCGTCACAGCGCTGGGCCTAACAGGTAAGGCTGGCAGCTCAGAGCCTGGACAGAATGGTGGGTTGCAGTTTGTTGGATAGGGAGAGGGTGGTGCCACTAGAATCTTGCCTCTGTCTCCTCAGGTAGAAAACATTTCTTGTCTTGGGGTTCCGTAGCATTTCATTTACATTACAGCATGGTAGCTGAGTCAAAGCTACCTCTGGTGGCATTGTTACAACCTGAATACGGCACACAACCAGCCAAACTCTGCTCGCTGGCAGGTAATGAAGTCTTAAAATGACTGGAAATTTAGATCAACGTTAGATTAGCATTTGTTGAAGTGAAAATTGTGGCGATAAATCGGATTTTTAAGATTACTTTGTGCATGCAGACAATATAACTTGATACTCCAAAAACCATTTTAACAAAATGGGTTTGATTGGAAATGAATGGACTGATTTTTTTTGGCATTAACTCCCCACTTCCCACACATATAGTGTTTTCGAAGAGAATACAGTTGTTGTTTTGCCATGGATAGTGTCCTTAATCTCCATTTTAACATAGATACTCTCAGTGCAGCCGACTAGAAGCTAAGCACAGGGGAACACAAGGTTATATGAGGAACTCCAGACTCACTGCACAGGAGATAAAACCAGAGATGTTCAAATACTGCTTCATGTTGAATCTGATTGAACACAACAACCATTTACAGTTATGCAACACTCAGCACTTAGAGAACCACATCTCATAGCTCTACAGAAAAGGTGTAGGAGTAAGAGGGGAAAGGGAAGTAGGTTTCAGGAGAAGGGTTAAAGGGAGAGTTGAAAGAAGGATATAAAGCAGTTTTACAAAGAAGGAAGGATGATGGGGTAGAGAGATCTTGGGAGGGGCTTTAGTTGTTTAAAGACCATACAGTTGAGAACAAGAAGCTTGAACAAAGGTTATATTCAGGAACGTAGGTTTTAAGGGGAGCACAGAGCTGGGTGGCATGGAGAGATTGGAACAGGAGGTCAAGTTTCCAATAATTGAAGTGTTGGAGTATAGAACACCAGTGAAGATCAGTGTGGATGGGTATTTTGGAGTTATAAGACTTTGTGAGGAAGGAGATAATGGGCCATAGAATTGCAGGTAAATTGTAGCTTGAGGAAGACAATTACCGTGCAATGAGCACAGATAAACAGTTTTAATTTTGTGATTTAATTGCTATATAATTGTCTAAAACTTCTACAAATCCAACTCTAATTTATTTTTTACTCTTCTGTTTCGACTTACCTGCACAACCATTTGGCAATTCTGTTCAAGGATGTTGTATTTTGGGGTTTCTTAACTCTTTTTTTACGTGAGATATTTTTGTCTACCATGTTTCAGACAATTCACACCTGAGCCCCAGTTCCCTAGGTACCAGTGAGAGTGCTTTCTTCTTGATGCCCATGTAAATTCAGAACATGCCTAGACAATATTTTTCAGTTTATTTCAGCTACTGACTTTATCATGTCATCTCACAGAGATTTTTTGTCTTATCTTTGGAAGGCAACTGAATAACTACTCCAGGCTTTGACTTAGACTTTGCCAACCAAATTTATTAAACAGTAAAAGAGTAGTCAAATTATGGCAGTGACACCATATAGATATTTACAGAAGTTATTAAGTTTAACTCTCTCCATGAGTTCACCACTGTTGTGCCAAAAGGACTTAATTTATATTCTTTTGTAGTGGTTCTGCTGTTTAGTTCTTTATCTCACTATCTACTGAATCTATCTGACGGCTTATCTCTGTTTTGAAAGCATCAGGCAAACTTTCAGATTTGAACACAACAGACTGATAGATACCTTCAAATAAATGGCCAGAGCCAAGCCAATTTAAGTAATTTTCCAGTAAATTCGAACAAAGCTGCCTATTGAATAATTCATTGAACAGATCTGACAAGGTGTTTGTATTTGAATTGTTTGCCTTGGTTCATCCTTTGGATGCCCCGGCACATACCATTTAATTGTGTAATAATGGTACAAAGGTAAGCTGGCACACAATTTCTGAGTGCAGTTGATTTTAACCTCTATGTACAGTGACAGAACTAAAAACAAAAATGCAATACAATACTAAAACCTTGGACAAAATTGATGAACTGTTGTCCACAGTGTCGTGCTACGTAGCTTTAGTCAGAACCACTCAAGATGTTCAAAAAATGATGTTCCACAATGTCCTTTGCCTTATTTTTCCTTTGGCCTTTTGGACGAGACGTTACACCAAGGCCCCCCTCTGCCTGCTCGGGTGGGTATGAAAGACCCCAGGGTACTATTTCGAAGAAGAGCGGGGGAGTTATCCCTGGTGTCCTGGCCAATATTTACCCTTCAGTCAAGATCACAGAAAGAGATCAGATCATCATGAGGTTATTAGCACGTTGCTGACCGTGGGATCTTGCTGTGCACATGCTGGCTGCCGTGTTTCCTCCATTACAACGGCAACTTCAATGAAGCATTTCGTTGGCTGTAAAGTGCTTTGAGACATCCGGTGGTCATTGAAAAGCTCTATATAACTGCCAGTCCTTCTTTGGTTTCTGATTTACTTCCTTCATCGCTGGACACTTCTCAACCTAACAAATCATCACCCTGTATTTCAACCAAGATCACCTCAATCCTAGTTCCTATAAAGTTTTGCACCAAGGTTATCTGTCTTATAGCCATATAGCTGCAAACTGTGGCAGTTCTTTGCTGGAAAGGTGTTATAGGGAAGAAAGATCCCAAATTAGCTTGCTTGGCAAGCAATGTCTTGTCACCTGATAAAAGTCGCCACTAATCCTTGTAGACACCCGAATCAAAACATTTTTGGGAATCTTGTGGGTACAGTGCTTACCATGGAAATATCTGGATCATGGGATTTTCTGAACAATTGACAAAAAGTGGCTGAGTGAAAAATATAGCAAAGAAATGCAAAATGATTTTTAATCGTATTCCGGACTCTGCAGTCTATAACTGTAGATATCGCTTTCAATAATGCTTTTTGCTGCTCGCTTTCCTCAAACTGTAACTCAGAAAGTAGATCATGGAAAAGTTTCAAACCTCCTATAAGCAGCTTGAAAAGACAATTGGGAGGGAAGCTGAAGTGACTGTTAAAAATCCAATTGTAAAGCAAAAATATTTTGCTTAGTCAATATTTTAGTTTTAAAATATTTTCCCTTTGCATGAGCCCAATACTGATGGGTTTCTTCAGTACTGCCCAGGATAAGCTTTTATATTCAGTAATGCCCTGAGACTGATCAGCAATTCAAAAGAATTTGCAGAAAAATATAATTAAAAAGGAAAAACTTACAGTTGTACCGTGTCTTTCCTGACCTCAGGATGTCTCAAAGTGTTTACAGCTAATGCAGTTCTGAAGGGTAGTAGGAAGCACAGCAGCCAATTTGCACACAGCAAGATCCCACAAACAACAAGTCAACAATGACTTGATATTGCTTAAAGGATAAATATTCATCAGGGCACCAAGGATAATGCTCCTCCTCTTCTTTGAAATAATGCCATGGGATCCATCTGGTTTAACATCCTATCTTAAAGAAGGCACCTCTGACAATGCAACACCTGCCCCCCAACCCAGTACTGAACTGGAGTGTCAGCCTAGGTTTTTTTTATTTGTTCATGGGTGTGAGTATCACTTGCAAGCCCAGCATTTACTGCCCATCCCCAATTGCATTTGAGGAGCTGTTCATGACCACCGAGATTCACATGGGCTGGGATGTTTAGAATGGCGGGGTTTCCATTCCCACCTCCGAGGAGTCAGTGGAGAGCACAATCCCCCGATAATGCCCGCCCTGCAGCCATTTCAGCCTCCAACAAGCATTAGTTCGCCTGAGGCGAGACTTCTGCCCCTCACTCGGGAGGAAGCCTCACCTCAGAGATCTGCTGGCGAATCTGATTGGCCAGCAGACCTCTAGGCCCTGCAGCGCCAGAAGCTGCCGTGGACAGGACTGGGACTGCAAGCTGCCCCCAGAGCCTATGTCCCGGGAGTCCAGCACCAGGTGAGCGTGGGGGGTCTCAAGGCGGGAGGAGAGTTGAGGCCCGGGGGGTGGGCAGTGGGCGTGGTGAGGTGTTGGTGGAGAGCCTGGTGTTGGGGGGTAAGGGAAGACCTGCATGGGCTGGACCTTATGCGGGGGCACCCAGTGTTAAAAGAAGGCTGCCGATGGAGGCACCCCCACAGCCCCCCACCCCCATCCCCACCCCTGCCTTCCCACCCATGGGGTAATGTTTTGGCTTCCCACCTGCCCCTGAACTCCTCCTGCCAGCCTGAAAATTGAGGTTGTGTGGGAAACGGCCCTAAAGTGGTCAACGATTGGCCATTCAATTGGGGCAAGGGCAGGCAGCCCACGCCTCAACCACCCAAGCGTAATATTGCAGAGAGGCAGAGCACGGTGGGAAGGGCATCAAAGAAATTTTTTAGTCACCACTGGCCTACAAACTCGCCTCGGGGAATATAAATTTTGGCCCATGGTGTAGGTATATCCACCATGCTGTTAGGGAGGGAGTTCCAGAATTTTAACCCAGCGACAGTGAAGGAACGGCGATATAGTTCCAAATCAGGATGATCTGTGGCTTGGAGGGTAACTTGCAGGTGGTGGTGTCCCCATGTGTCTGCTGTCAATACCCTTCTAGGTGGTAAAAGTCGTGGGTTTGTAAGGGGGTGTTGAAGAAGCCTTGGTGAATTTTTGCAGTGCATCTTATAGATGGTACACACTGCTGCTACTGTGCAATGGTGGTGGAGGGAGTGAATGTTGAAGGTGATGGATTGGGTGCCAATCAAGTTTGTCCTGGACGGTGTCGAGCTCCTTGAGTGTTGTGGGAGCTGCACTCATCCAGGCAAGTGGAGAGAATTCCATCACACTCCTGACCTATGCCTTGTAGATGGTGGACAGGCTTTGGTGTGTCAGACAGTGAGTTACTCGCCACAGAATTCCCAGCCTCTGACCTATGCTCATATACTCAGCATTTAGATGGCTGGTCCAGTTAAGTTTTTGGTCAATGGTAACCCCCAGGATGTTGAAGATGGGGGATTTAGCAATTATAGTGCTGTTGAATGCCAGCCGTAGATTCTGTCTTGTTGGAGATGGTCATTGCCTGGCACTGTGTGACATGAATGTTATGCGTTTATGTTTTGTGCTCAAATTCCTGTAATGGAACTTGAACCCAAACCTCCTTACTCAGTGGCAAGAGTACTACTAATTGACACTACTAGCCTCAAAATGTTCTAATTTTAATTAGCTGAATTTCTAACTTGCTATATAATATTTATAAAAAGGGGGTCACATGTTTCCTCTTTTACTTTCAAACCATGAATGGTCAATCACAAGCTGAGGAGGGTGCTCCTATATAGAGTCAACGATGATGAAGTTCTCTATCGTATATCAGCTGCCTTGGATCACTAAAATGTGCTGCAGTGGGTTGTGATTGATGTTGTGATTTATAATGGCAAATTGGAATATGCTTCACTGAAGCATCCCCCATGACAAACTGCTATTATGCACTTAACACCTCTAATACACTAGTTAACATACCTTGCAGCGAAGGGGATTACCATTTCATTATTGTGGTCCAGGCACTTTCAATCCATTTGCATTCTTCAGTATATTTGTGACAAACTGTAAGGTATTGCTGATGTATTTAGCTAGATAGAGGCAGAACTGGCATTGTCCACAAAATATAAATTTATACTTTGCTCCCTGTATAAAACCAAGTTTGCAGAAGGTAAAAGATGACTGGTTTCAGAAAATAGCCTGTCTCTGGAATGTCGGGTATTCTCTTCGATTGTCTTTGATTCCCGGTCAGCATCAATTGAAATTGGGACTATTTTCATTGGAGAAAAGCAGGCTGAGAGGAGATTTGATAGAAGTATTCATGAGGTGCCTGGACAGAGTAGATAGGGAGAAACTGCTCCCATTGGCAGAAGCAGCGAGAACCAGAGAGCACAGATTTAAGGTAATTGGTAAAAGAAGCAAAAGCAACATGAGGAAAAGCTTTTTCACATAGCGAGTGATCAGGGTCCAGAATGCACTGCCTGAAAGGATGGTGGAGGGAGCTTCAATCGAGGCATTCAAGTGGGAATTAGATGATTACTTAAAAAGAAACAAGGAGCAGGATGATGGGGAAAGGCAGGACAAAGACACTAGGTGAAATGCTCATTTTGAGAGCTAGTGCAGGCACAATGGGCCGAATGGCCTCTTTTTGTGCTGTAACAATTCAGTGATTCTGTTTGTCACGCTATGTGTAACAGCTGTGGCCCAGTTAGTTGCACTCTTACCTCTGGCTCACAAGACTGGGGCTGAAATATCCGGTTGGCGAGCGGGGGGGGGGGTGGGAGGGAGGGCGGGGCCTGCTTGCCAACGCGTAAAATGGGGCGGGGTGATGTCGGGCGGGCATCCCGATGTCACCACGTGTCATTTAGATTTTCAGTTCGGCGGGCACGCGGCCGAGTCAGCTGTGCGCCCGTTGAACTGCCAAAGGCCTATCAAAGCCTGTTAAAAACTAATTCAAACAATTAACGGAGCTGCCCGTCCAACCTTAAGGTTGTCGGGCAGGCCAAGAGCCCAGGCGGCCTTCACATTTTTCATGGAACCTCGTCCACGGGCGGGATGAGGTTTCATGAAGTGTTTTAAAATTCAATAAAAATTTTTAAAAAGTCATTGCTATGTCCCAACTGATGTGACACTGTCACATGAGGGGACATGTTTTAAAAGTTTTCAAATACTTTATTTGGAATCTTTAAACTTAAACAAATCTGGGGTGCCTCAGGGAGATTTCTGCGCTCTTTCGCGCGCATGTATGAAAGAGAGCACTCCTGACTCAGGGAATCCTGCCCCCCTCCCGTCCGCACAGGGAGCACTCAGCACTTTCCGGCAAGCGTCACACTGGGTAGGCCTTAATTGGCCCGTCCACATAAAATGGCGGCGTGCACCCAATCAGGGGTGCCGACCGGGTTCGCACTCGCCCCTGCACAACCCCCCCAAATGGGGGTCAAAATTCAGCCCTTGAAGTTCAAGTCCCACTACAGGACTTGAGTACACTGCATTGACACTCCAGTGCAGCGCTGAGGGAGTGCTGTCCTTCAGATGAGATCTTAAAGCAAGCTCTGATCCACCATCCCAGGTGGATGTAAAAGATCCCGTAGTATTATTTTGAAGAATATCAGGGTAGTTGCTCCCACTGTCCTGGCCAATGTTTATTCCTCAATCAACATCAATAAAGCACATTATCTGCTCATTATCACATTGTTGTTTGTGGGAGCTTGCTGTGCATTCCCCGCATTAAAACAGCCACTACACTTCAAGTGCATTGAGGTGGCCAGTGGTTATGAAAGATGCTATATAAATGCAAGCCTTTCTTTTCCTTTGTATTAGAAAGCCCTCATTTGGATGATGCAAATGATACCCACCTGTGGGTTGTTCAATCTGGAAATGGAATTATCAGAGGAAGTTTTATAGTTGGGATGTACATTCCTGAGTGGCTTTAAGGTGTGCGACTGAGAGAAAGACTAACCATGCAAGCATGGAAGTAAATGATGGACCTGGATGGAAGTGAATAGACACTGAATGCTGGTGTGTGCTATAGACTGATTGCAAAAAAACTCACTACAGGCATTGCTGTGAAGAGCAGAGTGCAGCTTTGAAAGATCGATCCTTTTACCACATTCATTGAATATAAACTTTTTAAAAAATCGTTCATGGGATGTAAGCATCGCTGGCTGGGCCAGCATTTATTTCCTATCCCTAATTGCCCTTGAGAAGGTGGTGGTGAGCCGTCTTCTTGAACCGCTGCAGTATATGTGGTGTAGGAACATCTACAGTGCGGGTTAGGGAGGGAGTTCCAGGATTTTGACCCAGTGAGAGTGAAGGAACAGTGATATATTTCCAAGTCAGGATGGTGAGTGGCTTGGAAGGGGATCTTCCAGGTGATGGTGTTCCCATGTGTCTGCTGCCCTTGTCCTTCTAGATGGTAGTGGTTGTAGGTTTGGAAGGTGTTGTCTAAAGCTTGTGCTATTCTGTATCTGTCCTACTTATTTTATTACTGCAAATATATCCAACGAGTTATATCAGGTTCTGAGCCCAGCTCAAATGCAGTCTGTTAATAATACTGTTTCCCAGAGTGAGGTGGAGAGACAAAAAGACTTACACTGAGTATTAACGATCTAGGGTTGTGTGAGTCCTAAAGCGAAAGAGCCTCTTGCACTCCACATTCAAGTAATTTTTTAAAAGTGTGCCATTTTGGTGGTGGGCTACAGCTGTCCCTTTAAGGATTGCCAGTTAGGCTGCATGTAGACCGTATTTTCCTGAACACAATATATTGGCTCAATACTCGCTGCATTCAGGGCACCCTGATGGGGCCTTCAATCAGGCACTGGGCACCCTAATTGCAAGCCCAAAGGGTCAGAGAGAAATGTAGTTAAAATGGGGTATCATGAAGTGCAGTTGGTCGGAGAGTGGTGTAAAATCAGGGCAGAACTAACAAAGTGGACACGCTTCTGTAGATAAAAGCAAAAATCTGCGGATGCTGGAAATCCCGAAACAAAAATAAAAAAGAGTCATACTGACTCAAAACGTTAACTGTGTTCGTCTTCGCAGATGCTGCCAGACCTGCTGAGTTTTTCCAGGTATTTTTATGCTTCTGTAGCTGTTGGGTGTGAGGAGGGCGGGGGATGGGTTTCTGTGTTTGGCATTCCAACCCAGGACAACATCCCCAGAGCAGTGCATTTTGCCTGTCAGGAGGCGATTACCAGGCTCAATAGGACGTACAATACATTGGTCCCATCTGCAGTGCTCTGTTCTCATGGAAGCCTCTTACTAGCGGAGTGTTCTGTACCCTGTCTGCATTCCACAGTGATGTTCTTTTGCATTCTGACACTTGCTTGATGCATCCATGGATATAACTGACTGACTCACTCACTTGATGTTAAGTCACTGCTGGTGACTGGGAACAATCTGGTGGCTTAAAAGTTAATGCATTTGTGACCTTTGCACCCACAGGAACTGTACAAACGGTCTGCTATCTTGTAACATTTTCCTTTGAAGCAGAATGCCAAAGTCAGGTCTTCCACTGACATGTTCAGGAAGAATTGCAAGTATGCAGGCAATGGGACAAGGATGGGAGTGTGTGTAAACAGTGAGCTACAGCCCCATCTGATACTGTTGTCTCCTCAAAAAATGCTCCTTCACGTAGCTCCAAACCTAGGGGGACCATCAGATCCTTAAAGGCATTTCCTAATTGTTCCACTTTGGTTCCCGTAGTTGTAGTGAGACTCTCGTTAAAAGCAGAATTGGAAATATATTTTTTTAAATGTAGGTTAACCTGTCAGCCATGCCTCAGTGGGTAGCAATCCTTGCCTCTGGGTCAGAAGGTTGTGGGTTCAAGTCCCACTCCAGGATTTGAGCATAAAAATCGAGGCTGACACTCCAGTGCAGTATTGAAGGGATGTTGCATGGTCGGAGGTGCCATCTTTCCGGTGAGACATCAAACGCGGGGCTCCATCTGCCCCCTCTGCCTCACCAATCAGGATTGTGTTATCACACAAACAAAGCATCAGCTTGCAGGAATGCTAGTGCATCCAGGATGCGATCATTCTCAGACAAATCGCACTCTTCACGTGTGAGCTTGTCTGAGTGTCAGTGAGTTTATAGATCATGGGAGCCATCACAACTGTACATGACCATGCCCCTGTTCTGTCAGGGATTCAGTGGACAGTGATTGATGATGGAATCCTTCTCTCATTTTATTTTCTCCTCCCGATATCCCAGGACCACTGAGACTGAGACCAATCACATAGTCTAAGCTCATTGAGATCAGGTGAAGAAAGAACTTGCATTTATCTAGCACCTTTCACAGCCTCAGGAGGTCCCAAAGCACTTTACAGGCGCTGGAGCACTTTTGGGATACCAACACTGCTGTAATGTAGACAAGACAGCAGGCAGTTTGTACACAGTGAGGGTGCAGTTCAGCAATGAGATAATGGTTTGAGCTTTGGTGATGTTGGCTGAGGGATAAATATTGGCCAGGATGCTGCAGAGAACCCCACTCCTATTCTTCAAACTGTGCCTTTATTTTACATCCGCCAGAGAGGTCATGTTGACATCTCATCCAAAAGATGGCACCTCCAACAGTACAGCACTTCACTGAAGTGCCAGCCTAGATTTTTGCGCTGGACATGAACCCAGAACCATATGACTTAAAGCTTAGGCTGTTATTCACTGAGCTACAATTGGCAGCCAACACAGATTGGGGATTCAAGCCCAGTCTTAGGCCCACATCAGGTGCTGCCTCTACACATGAAATGAGGGAGCTGCAGAGGATATCCACATTGCTCCATGCGAAGATTTTCCGGATTCTATCGTCTGTTGATATCACCCTCAACAGGACACATGGCACTGCAGTTTTAATTACAAGATTAATGCTACTGCATTGGGAATACAATTTCTATTTGCACAGTTTAGACTCCACATGAGTCATATAAATTTAGTTGGTTCTCAGTGTGATGCAGTAAGTAAATCAGACCACTAAATAGCATCTAATAACAAATCAGGATTATGTTACCCAACAAATAAAGTAGCAGCTTACAAGAGTACTGCAACATTCAGGCGGCTGATAATTATCAACTAAATTACATTTCTGCCAAGCTACATTTTCAGGGAAAGAGGATAATGATGCTAGAAATGACCTCAATGTTATTTGATATATGATGAGATGTTACAGTGAGCTCTGCTTAAACTGATTTGTCCTTGAGTAAAATCTACTCTGCACCTTTGCTCTCCTACACTTGATTCAGTCGAGGGCCCATGCTGAATTTTTAATGATCTTTTCCAGCAACTTAGTCAGCCAAAATATGCACCCACTCACATAGACTATATGCTGGAAGGCTACATTCATTGGCAAGGAAGGTCTGATGATGCACCATTGACAATTTGCATGGTGCAGTAACTAAATTAATAATTAAAGATGTGGCATGCTTGTTTGTTACCTGAACCCAGTTTTTCCCTCACCGCAGCTGTTTGCTGCTTTAAAGCCAGATGTGTTATGGCACAGCCAGTGGTAAATGCTGAGCTGCTCAAATCCCAGAGGGAAACTTGAAACAATTACTGCCACTGTTTTGCAATTTATATGTATTTGAAGATGCGTGCCCCGAATTCATAAGACCACCGAGTCTTATGAGTTTCTTACAAAACTAAATTAAACCTTTATTAATAAAAAAAGATTTTAAACACATACATAGGTTCACAAGTTACTACTATGATAACTCCTAGTTAATCTAACTCCCAGTCACACCTCCGTTATGGCAACAGTAAAAGACAGATTTAAACAGACTCAGGCAAAGCACACACCCTGGACAGTTGAATTCAAAGTGAGTTTTCTTAGCTTCGGTTCTTGTAGACAGCAGCTTGAGGCTTAGATGCTGGAGGCTTTTCACACTTGTTTTAGATCTTAAAATGCCTTCCCCTTACACATAACCTCATCTCCTTTATACAGGAGAAATATTACATTTAAATTTCAAGTTGCCCCTCATTATCCAATTTGATTAGAGGAAAATCAATTTCAGAATCCTGCATTTCTACCTCTTTCTCATTATCTACCACCGCTAATACCTCCTTTTGTCCTCTCCCCTGTCAAAGTGCTTTATAAGAATATTTTCATGACACACCCTCTGCTTCTTTCTTCTATCTAGAGTATTTATTAAATAATTTACTTCTCTCAGTTTCTTTTCAATCCTGTAAGGCCCTCTAAACCTTGCCTTTAACAAGTCACCCAATACTGGTAACAGAACTAGCACATTCTCCCCAGCGACAAAACTATGAGCTGTAGCTTTCCTGTCTGTCTTAATTTTCATCACTTGCTGTGATATCTTTAAATGTTCCCTAGCTAACTCACATGTTCTGTCCAATCTCTCTCTGAAGTTTGATACATAAGCCAGGAGGATAGTTTCTGAATTTTGACCCACCAATTTCTCATGAATCAATTTCCGTGGTCCACTTACCTCATGACCATAAACTAGTTGAAAAGGACTAAAACCAGTCAATGCACTAGGAGTGTCCCTAATAGCAAATAACAAGATTGGAGTTCCTCAATCTCAGTCCTGTGGATAATTCTGCTATATGCCCTCATCATAATTTTTAGAGTTTGATGCCATCTTCCCAAAGCCCCTTGTGATTAAGGATGATAAGCTGTTGACTTAAACTGTTTTATCCCCAAACTGTTCATTACTTCCTTAAACAGCTGTGACATGAAATTTGACCCCTAATCTGATTGTATTTCCTTAGGTAAAATATATCTTGTAAAAGATTTAGTTAACTCTTCCACAATTTTCTTTGTTGTAATATTTTTCAAAGGTATCGCCTTCAGGGAACCTTGTAGACACATCCATTATTGTCAGTAAATACTGATTTCCATTTTCAGTCTTAAGAAGGGCTCCTACACGATTAATCATGACCCTAGAAAAAGGTCCTTCAAATGCTGGAATTGGAATTAAAGGTGCCGGCCTAATCACTGCTTGTGGTTTCCCTATCACCTGACATGTATGACGTTCTACAGAATTTGACTACATCTCTATGTAATCTAGGCCAATAAAAATGTTTTTGTTCTTTCGCCCATGTCTTCCTAATTCCTATATGTCCCCGCATTGGAATTTCATGAACTATTCTCAGAACCTCATTTCTGCACCCAAATGGTATTACAATCTGATGCACCTTCATCTAGCTTCATTTGCTGAATGATATGGCCAGCACTTTCTCATTAAAACATTATCCTTAACGTAATAACATCTTTGAATACATTTTGCCTCTGTTTCTGAGTCAGCTGTCTGATCTAACTGTTTCATTTGCAAATCCTTTTCCTGCAATTCCATTAACTGCCTTGAGTTAAACACCTCAGCTGAATTGTCCTCTGTCCTTTCCTGCTGAACAATGTTATCAAATGCAGTGGCAGTTAATTGGACTTCCATACCTTCTCTCTGCCTTTGAACTTCCTGTTCTTCTTGTTTCAACCTATAAGCCTGTGATCTTGTTATCACATAATCTGGAAACAATCCAGGATTCTCCTTTTGCAATACATCTGTTGAAAACACTTCTACAGGTTGCTGAACTACCATAGGCATACCACATCTGTGACCCAGCAATAAATTGAATAAATTACCCAGGATAAATTGAACTTCTGCAATGGGCAATTTTTCCACTACTCCAACAATCACTTCAGCTGTTTTCCACTTACTCTTTAAATTCACCTATCACAAGGGAATAGGTTTAGTATCTCCATGAACACCACTTATTATCACCTGTTCCTGTAATACTCCTTCTGAACAACAAATATCACTATTCCATAACATTAAGGATTGACTAGCCCCTGTGTCTCTTAAAATATTAACATCTTTACTTATTACACCCTGTACACATGAAGACTTTTATTCACACAAAAAATCGTTAAACATTTCTGCAACCTGCTCCTCAGAATTTCCTTAGGTTAATAAGAACATAAGAAATAGGAGCAGGAGTAGGCCATTCGGCCCCTCCAGCCTGCCCTGCCCATTCAATAAGATCATGACTGATCTGCCCCAGGCCTCACTTCCTCTCCCGTGCCAGCTCCACATGGTCCTCAACTCCCCGATATTTCAAAAATCTATCTACCTCTTCTTTAAATACTTTCAGTGATCTAGCCTCTGAGAGAAGAAATTCCTTCGCTTCCCAGTTTTAAATCAGTGTCCCCTTTTTCTGCCTGTCGGGTGGGCAGGCCTGACCCAATCTCCATCGGGGAGACAATCCCCACCGGAGAAGCGGGCCTCACCGCCATTTTACATGGGTGGGCCAATTAAGGCCCGCCCAGCATGACGTAAGGTGGGAAGCGCTATGCGCTCCCTATGCAGGGGTGGGGGGTGGGGCGGAGTCCCTAAAAGCGAGAGTGCGCTTTTTTTGCGCATGTGCACAAAAGAGCACACATCCCTCTGAGGCTAAGTGCAGCCTCAGGGAGATCGCTGACACTTTTAAAGATATTAAAAATAGAAAAAAAAATTCCCTAACATGTTCCCCCTCATGTGACAATGTCACATGAGATGGTACAGGTTCATAATTTACATAATAAAAATTCAAATGTTTAAAACCCTGCGTGAATCCTCATCCCGCTGCTGGATGAGGTTTCATGTTTTATCTATTTGCCGCCGGGACTCCTGGCCGATCGTCAACCTCAATTGGCCATTGACAGGTCGGCAGCTGATTTTGCTGCGCCCCCGCCTTCCTGAAAATTTAAATGGGGCGTGGTGACATCGGGGGCTCCGCCCAACATCATCCTGCGCCATTTTACCTATCAGCGAGCGGGCCCTGCCCCCCCCTGCTTGCCGACGGCAAAATTCTGCCCTATGCCCCCTAGTTTGAAATTTCCCCACTAGTGGAAACATCTTCTCAACATCTACCCTGTCAAACCCCCTCAGAATCTTGTACGTTCTTGTACGTTTCAATACGATCACCCCTCATTCTTCTAAACTCGAATGAATAAAGGCCTAACCTACTTAGCTGTTCTTGATAAGTCAACCCCTTAGTCCCAGGAATCAGCCTACTGAATCTCTTTTGAACTGCCTCCAATGCCAGTATATTCTTTCTTAAATACTGGGACCAAAACTGTACACAGAGCTCCAGGTGTGGCCTCACCAACATCCTGTACAGCTGTAACATGATTTCCCTATTTTTAAACTCCAAACCCCTAGCAATACAGGCCAAATTTCCATTTGCGGACACATTCTCACATCATGAACTGTCATTGCTCCTTCCTGTTTTCTTTGTACACAAACCACTGCTTTTTCCTGTGCCTGGACCTCAGTACCCATAGCACGTTTACTTCCAGAACTGTTCTTCATCCCCAATAAGTCCAACAGATTTTCCCTATGATTGCCAACACACTGACTTCACAGGCAGAACCTTCTGCTCAGCATGCAGAGCCTGGCCCCAACACGCCGACACATAAAATGACACACGGTGATGTCGGACGTGCGTCCCAACTTCACCGCGCGTCATTCCGACCTTTAGTTCAGCGGGCGCGCCCCAGAGTCGGCTGCGTGCTTGCCAAGCTGTCAAAGGCCTGTTAGGGCCATTAATAAACTAATTAAAGTAATTGTCAGGCCTGCCTATCCAACCTTAGGGTTGTCGGGCAGGCAAAGAGCCCAGGCGGCCTTCGCATTTCTCATGAAACCTCATCCACGGGCGGGATGAGGTTTCATGAAGGATTTACTAATGAAATAAAAGTTTTTATCAAAATTCATAAACATGCCCCAGCTCACGTGTGACTGTCACATGAGGGGACATGTCCAAATATTTTTTTCTTTTCTTCAATGTTTCACAATGAAATTAATCTCCCCGAGGCAGCTCTGTGCCTCAGGGAGATTTCTGCACTCTTTCACATGCAGGTATACCCCACACCCGCTCAGGGAGCGCTCAGCACTCCCGGGTGCATGTCACCCTGGGCGGGTCTTCATTGGCCCACACGCGTAAGATGGCGGCAGGCAGCTGATTGCGGGCAGCGATTGGCTCCATCCCTGCCCCCACCCACTCCTGACTGGCCCACCCGACGGGGAGAAAATTCTCCCCCATGTGTCCAACTTTTATTACAATGAAAGCACCTCAATTTTTCAATATGACTTTTACCCTCAGCACCTTCCTTTTTATTGTGAGAGAAAACGTCCTGCGCATTTCCACCTACTCCTCCTCTTCCCTGACTACTCACCTCTCTTTCACCTTCCCACTTCCTATCCTTCTCTGATTTAAGCGGGTGATGAAAAAAAGGTTTGGCTTCTGTGGACTAACTCATAATCATCGGCTATCTCAGCTGCTTGTCTTATCATTTCAACCCTCTGTTCCTCCGCATGAGTTCTCACCACCGAAGGAATTGAATCTTTTAATTCTTCCAAAAGAATCACCTCTCTAAGAGCTGCATGTGTCATCTCTATCTTTAATGCCCGTATCCACTGGTCAAAATTGCTTTGTTTTATTCGTTCAAACTCAATATAAGTTTGCCAGGGCTGTTTTCTCATATTCCTAAATTTCTGCCTGTTTGCCTCAGGAACCAACTCATATGCACTCAAAATAGCCTCTTTTTTTTACCACATCATAGTTCACCGACATTTCTTCTGACAATGAAGCATAAAATTCATATGCTCTACCCACCAACCTGGATTGTAACAATAATGTCCAGTTTTCCTGTGGCCATTTCATCTGTTTAGCTACCTTCTCAAATGAAATAAAGAATGCTTCAACATCTCTTTCCTCAATCTTTGGAAGAGCTTGTACAAATTTAGACATCTCCCCACTGGGTTCTGATCTGGAAATAAGTCCTTCCTCACCTCCTGGTGCCTCTTTTTTAACTGCCAATATTTTAAGTTGGAATTCTCTCTCTCTTTTCTTTTACCTTCTTTTCTAACCTCACCATTTCTAATTCCTTTTCCCATTTTCTTTCTTCCTCCTGCCTTTCTGTTCATTCCCTTTGGAATGCCCTTCCTCTTTCCTTTTCTTTTTCTTTCTCTGCCCTTTCTTGTTCTGCTGCCTCTGGTTCCAATTTTTTTCATTTGCACCTGAATTTGAGCCTATTCCAATGAACCACCCCTTGGAGAACCCGGTCTCTCAGGTATTCCTTCCAATTTCAAATGCTGTGCTATGCCTTCAATTATGTCTGATTTCTTTATCCCTGCAGGTGTAACTTATCTGCCAAATCCATTAACTTAGGTTTATTTCCCTTTTGTAAACCAACCAAAGCTCAACTCCCAAGCAAGCCTTAGCAACTGCCAAAGCCAGACTGCAGTCTCACTGCTTAAATAAAAACCTCACTCCAACTCCTGAATTCAAAGTGCTTCTCGTACTCATTACCTTAAGATTCACCAACACCAAACCAATCCAGGAATTTCAAATATATCCTGAAAAGGGCCCCCAGTTTTGTTATGGCACAGCCAATGGTAAATGCTGGAGCTGCTCAAAAACCAATGGGAAACTTGAAACAACTGCCACAATTGCAATTTGTATATATTTCGAGATGCGTGCCTGAATTCAATAGTAGTAAGACCACCGAGTCTTATAGGTTTCTTACAAAACTAAATTAAACCTTTATTAATAAAATAAATGATTTTAAGTACATACATAGGTTTACAAATTACTACTATAATAACTTATAGCTCTCCTAATTAATCTAAATCCCAGTCACACCTCCGTTAAGGCAATAGTAAATCACATAGATTTTAAAAATCCCAGCAAAGCACCCACCCTGGACAGTTGAATTCAAGGTGAGTTTTCCTCAGCTTTGGTTCCTTATAGACAGCAGCTTGAAGCTTAGATGCTGGAGGCTTTTCATACTTGTGTTAGATCTTAAAGTGCCTTCCCCTCACACATAACCTCATCTCCTTTATACAGATTTCTCCCTTTTCAATGTAAATCCCATTATTTCAATATGCCCTTTCAACTCCACATTTCAAATAATAAAAATCTTTCGTAGTTCTACTTTTATCAGTAAGCTTTGGGAAAAATAAACACACTGTTTCTTAACTTCTCCTGGCTAGGTGAAACATTTCACTTCCTCTTTTGCGTTCAAGGTACTCTGGTTTATTTAAAAATGTAAATGTTCTCTTAACACCTCACATTCTAAAACTTCAACCACGTTTACCTATTTAACATTTCAAGCCTAGCTTGTCTTCTTACATCAAAGCCTTCAGACCAGCTGTCTCTAATGCAATTAAGAACGCCCACCCCACAACATACATACACACACACACACACTTCCTATCATTACAATAAATTCCAATAACATTATGAAAATTATTATATTTTCCTGACAAGCTATTAAATTGAGGAAACTCATAAAAGACATGTAGCTGGTGGAATGAGTTGCCTTTGATATGGAAGTACATGGCATTTTACATCACAGAAATAGGCCATTCGGCCCCACAGAACCATGCTGATATTTATGCTCCACACGAGATCCCTGCCACTTCATCCAACTCTCTCACCACACTCTTCTATTCCTTTATCTCTCATATGCCTACCTAGCTCCCCCCTAAAAACATCCATTCTATTTACCTCAGTGTTGCTCTGTGGTAGTAAGTTCCAAATTCTGACCACTCTCTGAGTAAAGAAGTTTCTCCTGAATTACTTACTGGATTCCTTAATGACTGTCATATATTTATGAGCCTTAGATTTGGACTCCCCCTTCAGTGAAAACATTGTGATCATTTTTTTTCAGGTATCTTTCTGAACATCCCCCGTTTCCTTCCCCTAACCAAATGTCGCCCTGGGTCTCAACTGCCTGGTTTTAATGTGGATATTAAACAGCAACACTGAGAAAAACAGCAGCAGTTCGCAAATCTTTCAAATCAGCTTACCAACTTGGATGGTAAACCAGACTTTTACCCCAAGTCCTGATCTGAATTTCAACGCAATGAGAGTTATACCCCAATGCTGCTCCTCATTCTGTGACTGTACAGTGTGGGGAATCCAAGATACAAACCCATGGCCTGCTGTGCTATCTGGTTTCAGGAAAAAGTACCTAATTTTGTTTTTGATGGAAATTTTAATGCTTATCAATTATTATGTCTCTGGGAGTGAAATATCTTTCTATTTCCAGCAAATAACGTCAGCATCAAAAACATGCAGCCCAAGTCCAGCTGCAGAGTAAAGCTGCTTCTACTCCACCTAGTGTGTTATTGTTTAAACCTTAGAAGGGTACTCACAATCTCTTCTTGCTGATTTAGTCAACTAAATTTAAATGACTTGTGGACATTGCTGGCTAGACCAGCATTTATTGCCCATCCCTAAATGCCCTTGAGAAGGTGGTGGTGAGAGCCGCCATTTTGAATCACTGCAGTCTGTGTGGTGTAGGTAGACCCATGAGGCTTTTAGGTAGGGCACTTCAGGATTTTGACCAAGTGATGATGAAGGAACAGCGATACATTTCCTCTTCGTGATGGTGAGTGACTTGGAGGGGTACTTTCAGGTGGTGGTGTTCCCATACACCTACTGCCCTTGTCCTAGGTGATAGAATTGTGGATTTGGGAGGTACTGTTGAAGAATACTTGGTGACCTGCTGCAGTGCATCTTGCTGAGGGTATTTCTCCGGTAGTGTCCAAAAAGAAAGTCATAGCAGAATGTAAAATCCCAGTGAAGAATGAAAAGGTCACACAGGTGGACAAATTTTGTTACCTAGGAAGTATGTTAACATTGGATGGAAAATGTGACCAAGGAATAAGACGAAGGATTAGAATGGCCATAGGTGAATTTCAAAAAATGAAGATTGTGATCAACTGAAAATTAGCCATGAAAACAAAGCTGAGAATCTGGGTTGCTAATTTTGACATATGGAAGTGCGTGTTGGACGATCAGTGAAGCATTGCAGAGAAGAGCTAAGGCTGCAGAGTTGTGGCTTTTGAGGCGAATAATGAAGATATCTTGGGCAAGTCACACTACCAATGAAGAGGCGCTAGTAAAATCTGAGACCAAAAGAACTCTGCAGACCAAGATCAGGAAGAGACAGCTGGAATTTCTTGGGCACGTAATAAGAATTCATGATTTAGAAAGTCTGATGCTAATGGGAAAGACTGAAGGTAAAAGAGTTCGAGATAGACAAAGAACGATCTTTCTAAAGAGCCTTGCAAACTTGATAAATTTACCACCAATAAAGATCATCCATGCCTCCAGAGCTAGATTGGAGGGCCATGGTCACCAATGTCCTCTTAGGCATGGTACCTGAAGAGAGAGAGAGAGTTTTCCATACACCTGGCAACATTTGTAGGTATACTGGGTGAGAATGCCAATTTGCCACTGCCCCACAAGAATTGAGATTGAGAATACACAAACTCAGCTAGAAGAGAAAGGAGATTTTCAATTTCTCACTCCAGGCTAGATTTGAACCCAGATCATGGAGATGAAAGGCTGCCATGCTAATGTGCTACACATCCAGTCTCCAAACATAGTGCTTTTAGGGTGCCACACGCTAAACTCAATCAAAGGCAGAGCCGCAGCAAACAAGTTTAAAAAAAAATCTGTGGACCTGCCTTAGCCTCCATAATGTTTCCATTTGGATCCACAAAGACATTGTGATAAAGGAGGATTTGCCTCCTGAATAAACCTTTTTACAGGGACTCTGTCAGTGAACAAACCCGATAAGGCACTAAAGAGCACCATAAAGGATTTATTGTGTTAAAGCATATAGGTTTTCACCCATCAGCTATTAATCAGTGGCAAATCCAGCCTACAATGCTGAAATGAGAACCAATTACAAAGTGCAATTGAATGACTGGTTTGGTCATTGAAAAAAAGTCCAGTCTGTCCTTAAGTTAAATATTTATAGGGGGTGTTGTACATACCAGCCAAACAGTATCTTTCTGGGTTAATTAACAACAACTTGCATTTATACAGCATCTTTAATGTCATGAAATGGCCAAAGGCGCTTCAAACAAAATTTGACATTGAGCCATATGAAGAGATATTAGGGCTTATCACAAGCTTGATCAAAGATATAGTTTTTATAATGTCTTAAAGAATCTATGACTCTATAAGGAGAGAGGGGCATGGGTCAGAGCTGGCTTAGGGAAAGAACCCCAGAGCTTGTGGACTAGACAGCTGAAGGCACGGCTGCCAGTAGCAGGGTAAAGGGAATCGGGGATGCACAAGAGGTCAGAATTGGAGGGGCACAGTGATCTCAGAGGGTTGTAGGGCTGGGGGAGATTAAAGAGATAGGGAGGGAGGCAAGGGAGGAATTCAAAAACAAGGATGGCCCCTTAAGAACTAGACACACTAGATCTTACCCCACCTTAAACAGGGTACATTATATTAATTTCCATTTAGGGTGCTGCCTGTACCTACCTTTATATAGTGACAAAGCTTGGAATATATTGGAACCTGGAAAAGTATCCTCAAGCAAAATGTCAAAATTATTTGAAATTGGATGCTGCTACTGTAATGAACCTTGCACCAGCAATGATAAGAATGACAAGTTATACAAGATTGCAGTGATAAGCATTGATTGGCAGTGTTCTATAGAAATGACAGCATTTTTTTAAGGGAAAGAAAGACTTGAACAGCATTTTTCATGACCTCAGGGCATCGCAAAGTGCTTTAGAGTCAATGCAGTACCTGTTGAAGTGTAGTTGCTATTGTAACATAGAAAATGCAGCAGACAACATTGTGCATAACAAACTCCCACAAACTGCACTGTCTTAATGACCAGATAAACTGTTTTGATAATGATATTTGAAGGATAATTATTTGCCAGGACACAAGGGATAACCCCCCTGCTCTTCTTCAAAAGAATGTCATAGGGACGTTTACATTGTCGCCACGATGGGAAATAGTGATTGATAATTTCACCAGCTACCAAAAACATATTGTTGAAACAGGGCCTTTTTTTTTTAAAGACAAGGAAAGACATTGACTAAAAATGGCTGCCATGAGTTACCTGATGTCTGGAATTGCAGGTTGACCTTTTCTGAAAAGTTGCTATATGGATTGCAGTGCCAACATGCCCTGACATGTTGCTCATGGAATTTCACACAGGGGTTTCAAGGTCCACTTCAAAAAGGACTATTGAAAAGAATGGACATGTTGTTTGCATCTTTATGAGCTCACCTGTCTAGCAGAGAGTCCATCACGATAATGGGGAACAGTTAGCCAGCCAGGATATACAACCAATAGACATGTAAACCCCCCCTGTGGAGAATGAAAGAATCCCATCTCCTGGTTTCCAGAAACCCATCTGATGGTTTCTACTATCTTGAAATGTGTCAAAAATTTCTGAGATGAAACATCAAAATGTGATTACTTGCTCTACAACAATGACTACAGCAGACATGGTAATCGAATTCCTTTGGAATATACAGTGAGCAGGACTTTAGAATTGGGTTTGCCAAGCAGAAGCAGAGGACTCTGGAGAAGCTGCTAATGGAGCAGTAAGGAATCTCTCTCTGTCTCTCCCTCTCGCTGGGGATAATTATAGAACCCAGTTCAAGAAATCAGCAGACCCAAAATCTACCAATGAACAGAGATCTTGTAAGAGCCGCAACATCTTCTACAGCTACCTGCTCCAAGATAACTTCAATTGATCACCATGTTTAACAATCTATGCCTCAAAGACAAGCAAAGGACTTCTAACCATATATTTTTTTAACTTTTTTTTGGACTCTAACTTTCCTTACCTCTGATATTTGTGTGTGTGAGACATTGCGTTTTTTATTCTCGGATTAGCGGCTAATAAACTTGCTCTTTCTTTGACTCGAGAAAACCTCGTTAATTGTCTCTTTATTGTTCACTGTATAGGTGATAAAAAAGTAGCTTTGGATTTGAAAAAAAGACACCCTTGGGGAAAAGGAATTGAAAAATCTTTGTTGTGACCAACTGAGGAGGCTGGATGGAGGGGAGCCAGTTCTGTCTGCCTCAGCTGGTCGTGACAATGTCCATCTTAGAAAGCAGACTGGCCCTCTGTTTAAAATATTATCTGAAAGACAGTACCTCTGACAGTACAGCACTCCCTCAAAACTATGCTGAAATTTTGTCCCCAAAACTATGGAGTGAGACTTGCACCCAAAACCTATCTGAAGTGACGACCTTATTGGCTTTCAAACGCTTTGGCATGTGCTGAGGTTGTGAAAGGAAGTGCAAGTCCTTTTTCTTAAAAAAAAGCTATGAAATGCTGTATTTACCTTCAATGACCTGGTTGTCATGAGATATGTGGGCAAAATAAAAATATCTTGAAGTAAAAATATCTTCAGTCTCTGCATTATAAGGTAGCTATGCCCTCATACTGAGGCACAAATTAGTAAAATGTCATAGAGCCTGATAAATCCTTCATTTACAATGTCTGGTTACAAGTTACTTAATTTTGCTTCTCATGCCCATCCTGTCATGTTATGGTAACTGCACAAAATTTTGGAAAGGGGGGAGAAATTCTAGGATTATTCATTTTGAACCGCGTGCTCTGTTCAAAATGATGCCAATTTCCTGCTTTGTCAGTTTCAGTGCTCCATAAAATGCGAAATGATGGACACTTTTAACATACGGTGTAAGTGCGTCAAGGGTTTGAAAGCAGAGGTGCAGCTGAGTGACAGTTTCCCTAAATTACAACGTGAGAACTTTCACCGCGAACACATGATGGGAATATTGTTTACTCCTTAAACAACTGCTAACCTCTTCCAGAACCCAGTCGATGTGCCAATCAGAGGGGGTAATATAAAGCCTCCACAAATAAAGGGTGAGGACTATTGCTTCTAACAATAACCGGAGCGCAGGCTGCAATTTTTTTTTCCCATTTGCGAAAAGGGGGAGGGCTTGTCACTAAGCCTTCTGTCCACATAGGGTTTCCCACACTTTCAGTGAAAGTACACCGAGCAAATAAAAAAGAAGCACTGGAGACATGTGGACACTAGAACAGTATGAGTGAAGCTTTCCAGCTCATTAAGTGCATGGTTAGCAGCTTTAACAAGTGGGCTCAGCCACATTATAGCAGGTGTGTTTTCCACAGGCCCTTCAGTCAAGTGCAAGCTATAATTCACCCCAGTTTACAAAAAGCAGTGGGCCATTTGATGAGAGATTGCACCTATTGCCCTGGGGATCACTCCATGGCCAGCCACATCTATCAAGGAATTGTGGGTGTGGGTCACAACCCCTCCCCACTTTATCCCCCCACCCCACTTTTCTTCCCCACCCCCCCCCACTCACCCTACCACCCACACCCCCTGCAAACCCAAGAATTCCGATATGTGCAGCTGGCAGATGAGGCTCCAGGCTTTTAGCATCAACACTGAAAGGCGGGTAAAATCACACACACACACTGTCTTTTCCTGCAAAAAAAAGGGAGAGAAACTTTTAACTCTCATTGAAGACACTCCCAATGAGCTTCCCCACCGTGGCATTTGCTGAAACTTTAACCATCACCTTGTTCAAGAACAAATCTATAAAACCAAATGCAGGAGTTGCGGGGGGGGGGGCGGGGTGGGGTTGCTAAAACTGGATAGTACTGTGAGTTCAAATTAAGGAATTAAACATCAAATTGGACCTTAGACTGAATATAGGCTACCTGGAAACATTTAGCTGAGGGTGCGATTCATAATTTTGCATCAATTCCAATCCGGACTTAGATTCGAAATGGGGCTTTTGTCCAGCTGCCCCCATTCTGATATTTGTGGCCAGTATTAATGTGACTCTAGAGTAACCGAGAAAGCGATTGAGGCATTTGCGAAGCAGCTGTTCAGCATCATTTTTCCACACAGTATTGGAAGCAATCATGGAATTCCTCAAAATTCTGGTCAATATGTCAGCACGTGTTAATGATGGGGTAATTCACTTAATGAAAGAAATTGTTTTCAGCTAGTGTTCCTTGCTCCTGTGAATTACCCAGTGACTATTGATGGAAAGGGTAAGTATGGGAGAATCGGATAAGAGTTCAACTCCACTGCTGGACATTGGGTCAAGGAAAAATGAGTTCTTGGAATGGGCATCAAAGGGCTGCTTGCTTCATTACCTTTACGAAAGAGCGAGAAAATCAAAAGATGAAAAAGTCCTTCCAAACGAATCAAAGCGAAGACTTTCAAATTCATCAGAATTTCAAACTCATCTCACTTTTGCTGCTGTCATCCTTTCCTGTGGAGAGTTGTACTGTTAAGTATCAAATAATAACAGTAATTTTATTTAAGCATAGTTTTGTAATCCTTACACACAGTGGGCACCTAAGCAGATGATTAATTTCCCCCCATTCTCACCTTTGCAAATGTTAAACTGTTCATTGTTCCTCTAAATGAATATTTTAACACCCTCATTACTCAGTAGCCATGAGAGGTTACTTGGTGCAAGTGTCATATTTTGAACTTCTTTAAATGATTCTACATGGCTGTTTTAATGTGAATACAAAGCCTTGCCAGTTTGATTGTGTGTTCCAGTGTTCTTCATACACACTTTACCCTGAATGAGTACATAACATATTGTAGGAACATCACCTCACATCATTGCAGACAATCGCAGTCCGTTCAATCAGAAGTTTGTTCGGTCCTCGGATAGACCACTACATTCTTATTTACAGGGCCGGCGTTCAATAGCATAGGACCATAGAAACAGGAATAGGCCATTCAGCCTCTTGAGCCTGTTCCGTCAATCAGTTGGAACGTGCCTGATCTGTATCTTAAGTCCAGAAAACGAAAAAGTCAGTGATTGGTCCAGCAGTCATCAGGCCCTGTCATTGCTCTGGTGGTGCAGACCTCGTTGCGATTTCGGGCATGGATGATGACATAATTGATCAGGTGCCAGTGCTTGGATTGTGGGCTTTGCCATGATATTTTGTGTTTGTTCTTCTGACAGAACAGGGTATTGTTAATGACAAGCCCATGTTTTGCGCACTTGGTAAGGAGAAAAACGCCGTTGGAATTGACACTTCCAATTCCTTGCTTGCCAATAGCTCCATTTGAGAGATTGGAATCTTTTCTAACACTGGCGCTGAGAAGAGTAAGCCTGTCCTCCTTTGAAATCCCAGAGAGAACTTGGTCAAGTTTGGCATTGGACTGTTCAATTATGTCCATCGCCCTGGCTCCCAAATGACAGGTGCAACAGAAGAGATGACCATGAAAGATCAACATTGACGCTCTGAAGGATCCAATCAAAAGCGACCCATTCCAACAATAGCTGAGGGAAAAGCTTTCAAGCTTCAGTCAAGAACAGAAGAAGTGTCCAGTGCTTGGGATGCCCTCAAGGCCAATATCATCAAGACACGCAAAAAGACACTTGGATTTTTCTGTCAGGAAACGTTAGAATTGGTTTGATGAATAATAATCAGAATATCAATGAACTGATCATAAGCACAAGGCTTTCTGCCCTTGGCAGAATGAGGTGAGCTCAAAGCAGAAGAAACTGGCTTACCATCAAGTAAAGGCCAAGGTACAAGGGTGCACCCATGACGTGAAGAACATGTGGTTGGCAGACAAGGCAAAGGAAATTCAACATCTTGCTGAAAAGAACGATAACCGTGGCTTCTTGACTGCCACAAAAGTGTTTATGGCCCACATAGTCAAGGATCAGTTCCTTTGATGCCTAAGGATGGGGGACATCTGATCAAGAAAAGGGAAGCTGTCAATGTTATTGTAGAGAGCATTTTGAAGACCTTTTCAATCAAGAATCAATCACTGACTGTTTTCAATTCCATCCCACAACACCCAGTTAGAGATGAGCTCGGAATCTTGGAGGTGGTGAAAGGCATCACACAAATGAAGAACAACAAAGCAGCAGGAGGTGATGGAATCCCTGCTGAATTCTTCAAGCATGGAGGAGAGAAACAAACATTATGGCTCTGTGCCCTCATCCTCCAGATCTGGAATGAAGAGGAAGACCTGAGTGACCTCAAGGACACCATGATTGTGACAATCTTCAAGAAAGGGGATGAACCCAACAGTGGAAATTACAGAGGAACCTCCCTGCTCTCCATAGCAGGTAAGATCATTGCAAAGATCTTCAGAACTGTCTTTTACACTTGATGAAGACCAACTGTCCGAATCACAATGTGGATTTAGGCCATCAAGAGGCATGGCTGACATGATTTTCACACTTCGCCAACTATAAGGAAAATGTTGCAAACAACATTAACCTCTCTACATAGCATTTTTCCACTTCACAAAGATCTTCAACTGTAAATTGTGAGGCAATCATGAGGAAGCTCCTGCTGAAGTGTGGATGTCCTTCAAAATTCGTTACCATCCTTCACCTGCTTCATGATCCGTAACAACGGATCCATTACAGACCCTTTGGAGGTTTAAACAATTTAAACTAGGTTGCATCCTTGCCCCAACTCTTTTTTCTATCTTCCATGCTGTCATGCTCCACCTGACTAGAGACAAGCTCCCTGCTGGAGGGCAGCTTATTTATCGATTGGACGGTTAACTATTTATTCTCAGACAAGTGCAGTCAAAAACTAAGACCATCCCGACCTTAGTCATTGAGCTCCCATATGCTAATGATGCTGCACTAAGTGCCCAGAGAATCATTGACATATTTACTGAGGAATACAAGAAGGTGGGACTTACACTCAATATTCAGGAGAGCAAAGTCCTCAGTCAACCAGCTCCAAAGTCACACACCACAGCCCCATTGATTAGGATTCATGAGTGCCTGGAACATGTGGAACACTTCCAGTACCTTGGAGGTTATCTTTCACAGAAGGCTGACATTGATGATGAAATTCAGCATCACCCGAAATCTGCTGGTGCAGCTTTTGGCTACCTTAGGAAGTGAATGTTGAAGATCGCGACATCAAAACTGAAACCAAGCTCATGGTCTACCATGTGGTTGTGATCCCTACCTTACTGTGTGGAGCTGAAACATGGACAATGTACAGGAGGCAACTGAAGGCACTGGAGACACACCATCAATGCTGCCTGGTGTCCTCTCACACGCAGGTTCCACAAGCATCACTGTGATCATCTGCCATCAGCTTCGTTGGGTTGGTCATATAGTTTGGATGTCAGGTACCAGGCTCCCAAAGCAGGTCCTGTTCTCCCAGCTTAGTCAGGGTGGATGCACCAGAGGTGGACAGAAGAAGCTCTTCAAGGATATGCTGAAAGCGACATGAAGAAATGCAACATTGACATCAACTCCTGGGAGACCATCTCCTTGGACTGAACCAGATGGTGGCAGGGCCTATGGGAAGGATCCCAGCATTTTGCGACCCAATGACAATAAAATGAAGAGAAAAAGCAAAAGCGTAAAAAAAACGCCATGACTCAAACTGATAACAAACAACCAGTCATCCCACAGGAAAACAAATACTCTACATGTCATAAAGTCTACAGATCCTGAATAGGCCACACCAGCCACTCAGACCCATGGAAGACAATCATCCTCGCTAGCAAAGGACAGGCAATAATAATTGTATCATAAATCCATCTACACTCCTTGGTTCTGTAACCCTGTTTAAAAAAAAAACTATCAATCTTGGTTTTTACATTTTCTATTGACCCTCAGCCTTAGCAGCTTTTTGAGGGAGAGAGTTCCAGATTTCCATTACCCTTTGTGTGAAAAAGTGCTTCCTGACATCATCCCTGAGTGGCCCAGCTCTATTTTTAAGGTTATGCCCCCATGTTCTGAACTCCTCCAGACTAGTGGAAAATACTTTTTCTCTATTTACCCTATCAAATCCTTTAATCATCTTAAACACCTCAATTAGATTAGCTCTTAATCTTCTGTACTCAAGGGAATGCAAGCCCAGCCTATGCAAGCTGTCCTCACAATTTAACTCTTTTTGCCCTGTTATCATTTTGGTGAATCTGCACTGCACACCTGGAGCCTGGAAACAATGGACAAATAAAAATAAGGAAAAAAAGGAGCGGCTACTGAATCCATCCCACTTGCCCAGGGGTCTGCAACCTGTGATTGCAGAGTCGCTTGTGGCTCACTGAGGACCCATGCGCGAGACGTGACCTTGACCGATCAAAACCCATTTTGATCATAATTAAATGGCTTGTTTTGTAAAACTTTTACTGACATTGTATTTCAATCGATTAACAACTTCCTTTTGGTAAAACCCTTTACAAAGTTTTTGAAACGTGTGCCCACCTTGGCGGTAGTGGTGGACTCCTCGAGTACGTCCAAACTGTGAATCATTTCTCTGTTTTCTCATGTTTGAAGAGTCCAGTGGGGGATCGGCATGGGCGCCCACGGAACTGGCAGCTGATGGTGTTGTTGCTGGTGCTCGGGGGAAGGGTGGGTGGGGGGTGGGGGGGTGGGTGGGGTGGGGGCCACTTCTGCAGCTGTGCCACCTCTGGCCTTCCTATGGGCACGTCGAATGTTGTGAGTTTGGTGCAGATGATCCCCAAAACATGCTGAACCAAGTTTCAGTGCTTGCCTCCCCCGTGAGCTGGTGAGCTGCAGGATTGCCCCAAGTGAGGTGTACGCTAAGCAAAGGTTTGTAAGGCTCTTTGTTACGGTATTTGTGCTGACCACCTCAATGTCGTTGGCTCTGAGTAACAGCAAGGTGGTTCTGAATGTATTAGGGCATTATTGACTAAATTTTAAAGAATGACCTTTCTTATTATTAAGGTCGCTGATACCTGCACTAGCCGCATCAATACACACCAAAAAAAATGATACTGGAAATCAGAAACAAAAAAGCAGGGTAGCCTGCATCTGTAGAGGTGAAGGGCAAGTTAACATTTCCAGCATAATCTTCTGTGGGGATAAACACTAATGTCGGCCACATTCCAAGAACAAATATAAAACAATTTATCCTCTTCCCCCTTGGGTTCAATCAAGCTCCCTCTGCCCCTCATTAAATCCACAGTATATCCAATTTCTTTTTATGAAAGTTTCATCCAAGTCCGCCTTCACTTGCTATACAGCAGCTAATTCCGCATTTTAATAGCTGAGTGTTAAGTGGTCACTTCTTGAGTTGAAGTGTGATCTGAAGTTTAAGCTTATAAGCTAGCTCTTAGCGAGTTCCCTTCACTCACTTCAGTTGAAATAAATTCTCAACACTAACTTGACTGATTCCTTCCTGATTATAGCAAGTTGTATCTCATTTCAGCCCATTATTCTCTTATCGAATGAGAGTAGATCAAGCTCCCTTAGTTCATTCTTACAATTATTGATTTAAAATCCTGTATATGTTGTAATATGTCTTTAAGGGATAGCAGCATGCTATCACTAGAAGGGAAGTGTGTCATGTTACCCAGCCTTAGTTTCACTTTTGTCTCTGAGCAGAGCACACACACATAGCTCTTTTTCTGATGGCTTCAAGTTTTCTATCTATGTATATATTTCTCATGTGCCTACTTTCAATAAATGAACCCACAAAGTGTTTATACAATCCCTTAAGAGTGATTGGTGTTTATGTCATTTTAACAAGATGACATGGCACTCAGTGGTGGTCAAACAGCGTGGCAGCAAGATTAAGTATGGGTACGACACGCTGAACAGCCTTAGATCATGCTACATGGCAAGAGGTGGCCATTTTTGTCAGACTGCTACGAAGTCACAGGGCCGGAGAATGTTACAAACACAGCATGCTGACTTAACAGAAAAGCTTGGAGGACACAGCGAGATAGTGCTCAAGGTAAGCAGATGGATCCCTCGGGTGAGATTGCGGTGCCTAGCCTGTCAGTTCAGTGAGTAGGACACTGCATCAAGAGGACAAGCACCGGGTTAGCTCAGTCAGAAAAGGCGAGTGACCAGGTTTGGGCCGGATCGGTAGCGAGCGAGGGAGAGTCAAGCAACAAAAGAAACCATCATAAAAATTGGGCCAGAGAAGGTTACGGTTATAATGGATGACTTCAGGAGTTGCTGAACAATAAATTGAATAAAACGAGGTGGAAGGTCAAAGGGATATTGTCTGAATGTCTGCAAAATTGCCCAGTTTGAATTGGGATGCAGCTGACCTACTATCCGAATTCAAAATGTTTAAACAACGTATAGAGCTATGGTTTCTCGATCAGGTGTATCTGAACCAGACAAGCAAGCCATAAAAATTTGCCTAGCAATTAAGAATGAAGGTCTACACAGGCTGAACACATCAGGATTAACAGCAGAAGAGCTGAAGGATCCCAAAAGATAGGGATTACATTGGAAGACCAGTTCAGAATCAAGTTAAACTTCCATACTCATCGACTAGAGTTCATGTCATTTCAGCAACAGCTGACAGAATCCATAGGCCCCCTCATCAGCAGATGCAGCGGAAAGGGTACATACTGTGGTTTTTCAAACGCAGAGCTAGCAGAAAGAATAGTTGAGTTAATGATCGCATCCACTCCCATGGAAACATTCCAGCAAAATCTGCTGGACAAGCCCAAAATGTATAGAATTACTCAAGGATAGACATAAGTATGAAGTGATCCTCTCAGATCAATGAAGCTTACAGGTCCTAAGGACCACCACAATTGTTGACGCACTCACGAGAACATCCAAACCTATCAAGACATGTGGAAGCTGTGGCCTTCTGCATGCACCAAGCAAGTACCCAGCTTACCACCAATCCTGCAAATCATGTGGTGGAAAGGGCCATTGGCAGCAGCAATGTACTAGAGCAAAGGCTGATGCAGCCACAAAGAGCTGTGCACTGATCCAAACAGACTGTCTACTACCGGTATCTTCAAGCAATAGAAGCCACCAATTTCTACACCATCAGAAATAATACATGAGGTGATTAACAAACCAGAAAATGACGATGATGTGCACAATGAGAGAATGAGTGGTGAGCACAAGTTTCACACCGTCAATCTCATGGAAACATAGACGCAGTCACACCATCCAAAGTGGTTGCCAAGATTCAAATTATTTGTCCTAAGAAAGTTGGCAACTATTTGTTATTGGTCAATATTGACACAGGGGCAAGTGCCAACCTCTGCGAATTCTAAAAGACATGTATCCACAAACATGGAAGGCCATGGTGGAACCTACTACTACACAACCTTTGGCATTCCATGGTTCACTAATTCCATGCGCAGGATCCATAGCCCTAGAGTGCAAGCACCATCAATCCTCCTGGGTGTCACAGATGTTTTACATTGTGGAGACTAAAGGAACTCGCACTAGTCACAATCCATGGAATCAGTCAGATGTCACATGGCAGATCAACCTCAGAAACTAATCCAACTGCCTCCATTCATGACCTAACATTGAAATATTCAGAATATTTTGACAAAATTGGCAGTTTCAAATGAGCTACAACATTACGCTTGCAGGAGAATGCAAGTCTGTCAACTGATCTGGTACATTTTGCACAACGCAAATGCCAGCAGCTTGAAGAAGAAACAATGAAAGATTCTACACAACTGAAACTGTGGAAAACCATCATTAAAGGATGGCCTAATTCAATTCGTTATGCCCACATTATGTCCATGAACATGAGCTAGGCGTCTCCCAGGGACTCATTTTCAAAGGCAGGCAGGCTATCATACCAGGATCTTTGTACTTGATATTTTTCAACAACTTCATCACTCACACATGGGCATAGGTCAATACGAAGACTTGCAAGAGAGACAGTCTATTGTCTGGATATGAACAATGGCATTGAAGTCATCATCAAGAAGTGCAAGACATGTTAAGAGCATATGCCAAGTCAGCACAAAGCACCATAGATTCCAGATGAAGCTCCTTCCCATCCTTGGTCCAAAATTGCTTTTGACCCTGTCATGTCCATGGCACTGGCTTCATTGTCATCATCGAGTACTCTACCAAGTACCACATTATTTGACAATTGCACAGTATGTCAAGCACAATTGTCACACACATTCTAAGGGCTATTTTCAGTTTATTTGGTGCGCCTAGTGAGATCCTTATGGATGTCCACAATTTATTGGTAAGCCATTTCAGGATATGTGTGAGAAGTGGAATATTGATCACACTACTTCTTCCCCTCATTACCCTAGATCTCACGGCCTAGCTGAATGAATGATTTGCATGGTGAAATCCCGAATTCTCAAATGTAGACAGACCAAGCAAAACCTACACATTGCAATGTTATAATTGAGAGTGATACCTTTAGGTGCAATTATTCCATCACAAGCAGAGCTCATGTTTGGCATGAGTGCATACCAATTTACCTACTCTTACCCATTCTACTCTGTCAGGAACAGAGAGCAACTTTTAAAAGTGCAGGAAAGATAACCAATGTGCGCAATAAAAATGCAGGTACAGAATTGCCAAATTTATAGTTGAGACAATCAGTTTGCATTCAGGATCCCACAGAAGGTACATGGCAACCTGCTGAGGTAACAAGGATTTGTTCTGAACCAAGATCTTATGAAGTCATTACACACAAAGGTGCAATGGTGAGGTGTAACCAAGGACAAATCAGATCCATTCCAGCTTCTCAACCACTGTACAGTCCTATTGCATCTAGGACAAGATCCCAACTGCAACCAGGAACATCATTCAAGAATGACAACCCCACAGCTCACTGTCAGCAATTAAAGAAACCTCCAGACAAGATTACCATTACAAGATCTGGGGGTTACCAGGAGATTACCTCTACACCTTAGAGTCTCATAGATTCAGCAGTTCCCTATGCTTATGTAAAAGTAATGAAATATGAACATGCATTGTAGATAGTTATACTTCTTTGGAAGGGGGGAAAGTATCTTTAAAAAGAAAAAAAAGCATATTCTATTATGCCTTTAAGGGATAGCAGCATGACATAACTAGAAAGGAAGTGTGTCAAGTGATCCAGTCTTAGTTTCACTTTTGCCTTTGAACAAAACACACACATACAGCTTTGCTGCTGATATTCTCAAGTTTTCTACCTATGTATAAATGTTTTCATGTGCCTATTCTAAATAAATGAACCTACAAGGTGTTTATACAATCCCTAATGAGCAATTGGTGTTTATATCATTGTAACAAAAGTATCATTCCTGTGTCCGTTCCTTGAACTCTTTGCAGGGCCTCTTTATAGCAGGTATGGTGCTCAACTCTACACACAATACTGTAGTTAAAGAGTAATTGTACTAATGCTTCAAGAAAGGAAATAAATATTTATATTTATATTGGACCTTTCACACCCTGAGGACATCTTAAAACAAGAAAATTAAAGAAAAACAGAAAATTAATTAGTTTTGAACTGGTAACACCTCACCATTCAACTCCTCAAATATTCATTCCCTGCACCACTAATGCACAGTGGCAGCAGTGTGTAACATCTACAAGATGCACTGCAGCAACCCACCAAGGCTCCTTTGACAGCACCTTCCAAACCCATGACCTCTACCACCAAGAAGGACAAAGGCAGCAGGCAAGTAGGAATACTATTATGACACAGCCAAAGTTAAAGGCTGAATTGTTCAAATCCCAGAGGGAAACTTGAAACAACTGTCATAACCCAATTTTGCAATTTGCATGTTTCGAGACGCAGGCTTTGAATTCAGTAGTAATAAGACCACCGAGTCTCAAGGGAGTTTTTAAAAAACTAAATTAAACATTTATTAATACAATAAGAATTGTAAGCACATACATATGTCTATAAAATTACTACTATAATAACTACAAAAATCCTCAACTTAATCTCACTCTCAGTTGCTAAGACAACTGTAAAACACATAGATTTAAACAGACACCCAGCAAAGCACATTCTAGACAGTCTCATTCAAAACGAGTTTCTTTCAGCTCTGGGCCCTTGCAGACAGCTTCTGCCTTACCCACAATTTCCTCTCTCCTTCATACATATCTTTCTTTTTGAATGTAGATTTTCTATTGTGTCACTAGGCTTTTAATTTTACATTTTCTAATAACATCCTTTCATTCCACCAATTTTATTAGTAAGCTGAAACAAATAAACACATTGCTTGGTATCTTCTAGCTAGGTATAAGATTTCACCCATTTTTTTGAATGATTTATTTAAAAATGCAAATTGCCCCCTTGACATCTATGTTTCTAAACTTCCCCATGTTTATCTAATTTTTGTTTCAAACCTACTTCTTTACATGAAAGCCTCTAGACCAGCTGGCTTTAATCCAATTAAGACACACATACATACACACACATAGACTCAGACACCACTAAGCTCTAGTTTAAAAAATAACTTCCAATAACATTATAGACATTAATATCTCCTCATGACCAATATCAACACCTGGAGGTTCCCCTTCAAAACACACACCATCCTGACTTGGAAATATATCGCCGTTCCTACACTGTCGTTGGGTCAAAAATCCTGGAACTCCCTCCCTAACAGCACTGTGGGCGTACCTATGCCACATGGGCTAGGACTTTGCCTTTGTCGGGCGGGCTAGGGAGTGGGGAGGGGTTGCAGGTGGGAGCGGCTGGGAAGCCGAATGCCACCCGTGATCGGGCTGTGACCACGATTTCACACTGGCAGGTCAATTAATGCCCAACCAGCGTGAAATGCATGCTGCAGCGCTCAGTGCTGCCTGTGGGATGGGGGTGGGGGGAAGGGGTGTGAGGGGGCTGGGGGGAAAGAGGGGTGGGGAGGAGGGCGAGCGGGGAACTTCACACGTGCACACAGGTGCACGCAGGAAAAGCTCCCTGAGGCATTGAGCTACCTCAGGGAGATGAAGGTATAAAAAATTGAAAATAAAGAATTTTAAGGTGTTAAAAAAATGTGTTCCCTCATGTAAATCTGTGGTAAGGTTGAACGGGCAGCGAAAAATTTATTTAAATTATGACTATAATGGCCTTAATGGGTCTTTTAATTGTTGGCGGGTGCGCTGCCAACTCCCGCGAGGGCTGCCAACCATAATGTCACGTGTCATTTTACACTCGTTCAGGTCGGGTGTGCACCCGCCCGATGAGCAGGAAATTCTGGCCATGAGCTATAACGGTATAAGAAGGCGGCTCACCACCACCTTCTCAAGGGCAATTAGGGATGGGCAATGAATGCTGACCCAGGCAATGAGGCGCTCATGGCGCGAAAGAATAAAACAGTGTCAGCTTGGTTCAACTGGGAGCATGTTTGTAAATTCAATCCCCACACTAGAACTGAAGTGTGTATTCTAGGCTGATACTTTAGTGCATTTTAAACAGAGGCATTAAGAGATCCCAAGGTACTATTTGAATAAGAGCAGAGCATTTTTTTGACGTCCAAGCCAACGATTTTCCTGCAACCACCACCATTAAAAATGGATTTATAGCTCATTCATCTCCTGCCTGTCTGTTGTGCCTTTCACAAAATGTTTGTCTACGTAACAACAGTCACTACCCTTCAAAAAGCACTTTGATCTGGGAGCATCACTTTGGGGCATCTGAAGGGTGTGATGAGCCATTACATAAACGCAAGATTTTTCAATATGCTCTGATAAAGTATTTACTCTGGAAACAATCATTCAATATGCGGAATTTTATTGTGTGGTCAACCAATATGTTAAAATTCATTTTTTTACTGCAACTTATTTAATGATAGAGCCCTTACTGTCCAGTCATCATCACTTTTAGCAAAGTGCCAACGTATGCCGAGTCCAGTTCCATGGATCGGGAACTTTGTCCTTTTTGCCATTCCTCATCGGTTCCCAACTTCAGAACTCTGCTGTTTTTATACTTTCATTCCTTCATCCATCAGACTGTCACAATTCTGTCACAACAGTGATGTGTTGCAGAACTTTGAGCCTTAGTTACAGACTGATTGAGAAGGTCAGAGAGTCAAGGACATTTCTAGGGGTTTCTAAATGCATAAAAAAATTAACGCAGACATTGAGTGCCTGAGAATGATAATTGACATTGACATCAATCCATGACTTTCAGGATGCCACCTTTACCAATGAGCCTAGAAACCAGTGGACAGTTGCTTAGTGAATTTAGAAACTTTCCTTTGTTCTCTATTTTCTGCAGATTTAACCTGTTTTGTTTCAATGGTTCAATGAAGATAGCAGACACAAGAATATCACAATAAACTTTGAGAGTTCGGGATATGCAAAGAATTGTTTGCTTTTCCCATTTGACATTGTCTTGTGAACAGAATTGCCTTCAACAGATAACATCCTGGGCATTGCTGATCACATGTAATCATGGGTTATCTCTAGGTCACCAAGGTTTCCAGGAGAGTTCATGTGCTGTTGGGTATTTTTTGCAATCTTTCATGGGATGTGAATGTTGCTGCAAAGGCCAACATTTCTTACCCACCAAAGTTCCAAGTCCAGTTGGAGAATATTTTGGAGGGGAGCTTGCAGGTGGTAGTGTTCACATGTGCCTGCCGCCCTTGATCTTCTAGGTGGCAGAGGTCGTGGGTTTGGAAGGTGCTGTCGAAGGAGGCTTGGTGAGTTGCTGTAGTGCGTCTCCTACAGACTGCTGCCAGTGTGCGTCGGTGGTGGAAAGACTGAATGTTTAAGGTGGTGGATTGGGTGCCAGTCAAGCTGTCTGCTTTTTCCTGGATAGTGTTGAGCTTCTTGAATGTTGTTGGAGCTGCGCTCATCCATGGAAGTGAAGAGTATTCCAGGCAATGGCCATCTCCAAAAAGAGAGAAACTAGCTATCAATCCTTGACATTCAATAGCATTACCATCACTGAATCTCCCACTGTCAACATCCTTGGGGTTACCATTGGCCAGAAACTGAACTGGACCAGCCATATAAATCCTGTGTCAGAAGCTAGGCATTCTGTGGTGAGTAACTCACCTCTTGACTTCCCAAAATCTGTCCACCATCTACAAGGCACAAGTCAGGAGTGTGATAGAATACTCCCCACTTGCCTGGATCAGTGCAGCTTCCACAATACTCAAGAAGTTTGACACCATCCAGGACAAAGCAGCCCCGCTTGATTGGCACCCCATCCACAAATATTCACTCCCTCCACCACTGATGCACAGGAGCAGCAGCGTGTACCACCTACAAGATACACTGCTGGAAATCACCGAGCCTCCTTAGACAGCATCTTCCAAACCCATGACCACTACCATCTAGAAGGACAAGGGCAGCAGAGACATGGGAACACCACCACCTGGAAGTTCTCCTCCAAGCCGCTCACCATCCTGACTTGGAAATATATCACCGTTCCTTCACTATCACCTGGTCAAAATCCTGGAACTCCCTCCCTAACAGCACTGTGGGTGTACCTACACCACATGGACTGCAGCAGTTCAAGAAGGCGGCTCACCACCACCTTCTCAAGGGTTATTAGGGATGGGTAATAAATGTTGGCCTAGCCAATAACATCCACATCCCATAAACAAATAAAAATAAAAAGTTCCATCACACTTCGGACTTGTGCCTTGTAGATGGTGGTTTAACCATGTCTTTGCTACTGTCAGTGAATTCCCTGTCACTCAGTGAGCCAGCAACGAAGAGAGATCAGCACCAACTCTCCAAGTCATCAGCTACCTATAATTACAAACTGACTGAACACCTTGAAAACATTAACCCAACAATTTGCGACATTACTGATTGAAAATCAGTTTGACAGGTCACGAGGGCACAAACCTTTGTGTAAGGAGTGAGAGAGGGAATGAGGGGAGAAAGTAACTTTTTAAAGGGCTGATGGTCACCATTGGATCTGCTTGGTGCACCAGACAATAAATAGCATAAACCAGGCAACATTGGTGAGCCACCCCAGTGCCAGACGCAGCCACTCTACATACAGGGACCTTGAACAATGTGGGGAGGCTTAAGTTCATGAGACCACAAGATGTAGGAGCAGAAGTAGGCCATTGGACCCATCAAGTCTGCTTGATTCAATGAGATCATGGCTGATCTGATAATCCTCAACCCCACTTTCCTGCCTTTTCCCCATAACCCTTGATTCTCTCACTGATTAAAAATCTGTCTATCTCAGCCATGAATATACTTACCAACCCAGCCCCTACATCCCTCTGCGGTAAAGAATTCCATTCCACAGATCGAAAACCCTCTGAGGGAGGAAATTCCTCCTCATCTCTGTCTTACGTGGGTGACCTCTTACTCTGAGATTATGCCCTCTGGTCATCCAGTTTATAAAATCCTGCAGCCACTTGTCTTACTCCTTCCATAAAGGATGGAGTGGTTAGTTAGGTATCAAACATCTGAAACAACGCACACTTCCCTCAACATATTTGTTGTTCCTTTATGCCATTGATTTACCTGTTCTGCTGAGAATCGGTTCCTGTTCATGCAGAATGATGCAGCAGCAAGACCAATAGTTGGGCACTAGTAATGGAGGAAAGTACTGAGGAGAGTGTTGCTGAAGGTGTTTTGGGCCAAACCCCTTTGTGCATGTGGACAGAGTTCCTAAAAGGGGCGGCCCAGGCACTAAAGTAGATATATTTTATATTTTTGTCTGGAGCTACTTCCTGCTTTTTCCCATCTCCCTCCCGTGTTGGTTCACGTTCTAAATCCTGCTCTTCCTGTTGCAATGATCAGGCCTCTTTGCACAGTTGCAGAGCGTGCTGCACATGATGGTGCCTGGGTGGAGTGGGGAGAGGGGCTGGTGTTGTCCGAGCCCCCCGATCTCTCTGCAAGTGCTACTCCAGGATATGGAACCATTGAAAGGTGTTGCCCTCTCATGCTTGTTGCTGTTGGTCAGTGGCAAAACTTACAGGTGCAGAAATGGAATGGCGCGGCACCGAATTTCCAAGGGCGGTATTTTGAGGTCGGTGTGTGGGTGCGATGGGCAGGCCAGGGAGCAGCTGGGGAAACGTTCTGCTGTCGCGATCAGCCCCCGACCGCGATTTCACGCTGGCTGGCCAATTAACGGCCAGCTAGTCTGAAGCGGGCGCTGAAATGCTCAGCGCTGCCAGGGTGTGGGCGGGTGGAGGGTGGGCGCTGATGTAAGCGTGGGCGCGGGCAAGTGATGAGTGAAAGCCCTCCGAAGGCAGAGAGCTGAAGGCTTTAAAACCAACGAATAAAGTGTTGAAAATCCGGCAAAAAGTGTCCACACACCACAATCAGCCGCCTGAACAGATACATGATGAAAATTCTGTCCATACGTTTCTACATTTTTTAAAATTTAATTACGGATACCTCATCCCGCCCTTGGGTGAGGTTTCATAAAAATGCAAAGTCCGCCTGGCAGATTCGCCCGTTGGACGGACCACGAGAAATCGGGGACAATTGGAATTTTAACAGCTTTAATTGTCAGCGGCCGCGCTTCTGACACTTTGTGCACGCCCGCCGACCGAAATATTGCGCGAGCGCGAGATAACATCGGGACTCTCGCCCGACGTCATCTCGCGCGACTTCATGTCCGATTGGGTCGGGCGTGTGCCCACAGACTGACCTAAAAAATTCTGCCCCATGTGTAAAATGGGCAGACGAAGGTTCCAACATGGTGAGTGGCATCTACACACTCATTCTGTTCTGGTGCACAGAACATGTACAAATTGGGAGGCCTTTGCCAAATTGGCGTGAGAATGACCACGGCAGGAGGGGTGTATGCTGTGGTCAGTATCAGGTGCTCAGGGATCTGATCAGCAATCCTTAGCGGGATTAGCGGAGAGAGGACAGTTTCTCTTCTTTTTACTCATCTTATTGTGGAGCTGAATGGAACTGCTGTCGGAGCTTCAAACAGCCACTACTCACACTCCTCCCGGCTGTCTCTCTGCCTGGACTGTCCTGACACACGACCAGTGTCTGGGCCATCTGACCTTGATACCCCTTGGTGACAGCTGAGGTATCCCTGAGGCCGTGAATGGACCCCGCAGTTCACTGGTGCTGCACTATGGTGGCTGGTTCCTGCCTTTGCCTTCTTAAGGCATGGTCCATAATCTAGACCAAGGGTTTATTTGCTCTCCAGAGTAAATCATCAGTTCTTTTTTCAGTTTATTATTGGACAGCTAACCAGATGACAGACAGATGTTCCAAACACCATCCCGGAACAAGTGGAATCATGAAACTAGAGACCATGGTGATCTTCAATGTCCACTGCCAGTGTGGCCCAGTGGTACTTCTGTAGCAGGAAGCATAGTTCACTTAACATCCCACTTGCATTTACATAACGCATTTCATGACCTCAGGACCAGCCAAAGCACTTTTTAGCCACTGTATAGTCACATGTAGTCACTGTTGCGATGTAGGAAACGGGCGTCCAATTTGCTCACAGCTAGCTCCCACAAGCAATAATGAGATGATGGCGATAAAATTGTTTATGTGATGTTTGTCGAGGGATAAATAATGACCAGGACATCGGGGAGACTGCCCCTGTTTTACTTTGAAATTGTGCCATGTGATCTTTTATGTCAACCTGAGAAGGTAGATCAGGCCTTGATTAATGTCTCATCCCTACGGCACTGCCCTTCACTCCATCCAATGTAGCTGTCCTTGCAACAGAACACCTCGTGGGTGGCGTGGCAACAGGTCCATAGAGCAGACATCCGGGACCACTGGAGATCTCTAGCAATCCACGCTTCTTCCTGTTCAACTTCCTCAGCCTAGACTACTGCAGGTCAGTAACCAGAGGACCCATATTTAAAATAATTCACAAATGGGAGGTGAAGAGCATTTTTTTTTCTCAATGAAACAATATTTAATGATCCGGAATGCTCTGCCTGAAAATGCGGTAGAAGCAGATTCTCTCCTCAAAAGAAAATTGGATAACTACTTGAAGAAGAGAAAGAAAAAATGCCAGGGCTGGGGAAAAGAGTAGGGTAGTGGAACTAATTGGAGAGCTCTTTCAAAGAGCTAGCACAGGCTCACTGGGCTGAATGGCCTCCTTCTGTGCAATAAGACTACATGATTCAAAGTGCTGTGCCACCGAATGCAATTCCCGTTATTGCAGTACATGCAGAACAACCCAAGCCATAATCTTTGAGTTACCCAGGACTGTTTCAGATGGTGCCTCAGCTCCCATTGCCTGAATTATATCGGTAGCAAGAACATAGCACAAAAACAATGAGCGAAACTAGTGGTTATTGCATTCCCCCCATAACAGGCAATTTGGCCAGATTGTATACCTGCGTTGTCTGCAATTGCACCTATATTCTATCTCCCATTGCCAGCACTACAGATTGCAGTAGTCAGTGTTCAGGAACTGTGCCCTAACCTATATTCAGCATTGTGTTTCTGTTTACTGCTGCTATATTCCACAAGCAGTTTTCTAGCCTTAAAGGCTCCTATTTACAGTTACATAGCTTTGGTTTCAACACTCCAGGGTTGAGCTGAGCTGAAAGCATGTAAAGTTTCACAATGAGAAACAATTCAGATAGTGGTCTGTCTCTCAGTCAAATTTTGAGATTGTTTGGCAGTTTTTCAAAAGAAAGGATTCGGGGGAAAAAATTTCCTTACAAGTTTTTCTAAATAATGAAGCACATTCATGCAAGAAATATGCTCAGTACAAGCATGAGGACATTGGATATTACACACTGTTAGATCATAATTTGTGAAAGTGGCACAAAACCTGTTTAGATGGCTGAACAGCATTTAAATTGTGGACGGTATTCAATTCGATGGCCAATATTTAGTTAAAAGTGGACCCGAATAAGGGAACTTTGCAGCCAACAGTGAGGTTTGCACATCTTATCATGTAAGGATGAATCAATGCTTGAGGAATATGGGATCTCTAGACTGTTGGTCTCCTGAGTACCATATTGAACAATGGGGAATATTTCAGCTCAAGTTGGGACAGAGATAAGAGTCAATGACCACTGTCAGCTGCCATTGTATCATGGCAGTCACAACCCCAGACATGTTAACCCTGCAGTCATGTGACTGAAACTAACTTTCAGGGGCTGCAGTATAATATTGGAGGAGATGGTAGCATAGTGGTAATGTCACTGGTCTAATAATTCAGAGGCCCTGGCTAAAGGTCTGGGGACATGGGTTCAAATCCCACCACAGCAGCTGCTGGAATTTAAATTCAATTAATAAATCTGGAATTGAAAGCTAGTCTCAATAATGGTGACCATGGAACTATCATTGATTATCAGAAAAACCCATTTGGCTCACTGATACCCTTTAGGGAAGGAAATCTGCTGTCCTTACCTGGTCCGGCCTACATGTGACTCCAGATCTACAGCTATGTGGTTGACTCTGAAATGGCCTAGCATCTGGTCAGTTCAAGGGCAATTAGGGATAGGCAACAAATGCTGGCCTTGTCAGCAGTGCCCACATCCCATGAACGAATTAAAAAGCAAACATCCTGAACCAAGCAAGTGTGTGTACGCACACGTTCAACAGAAATTCTTCTAATGCAGCGAAACTACTGTATTTTTTCCAAGTTCACCTGAGAGCCAACTTCCTGGCTATTCATCTACAAGAGGCTTCGCAGCTTCATGGGAAAGATCTTCCCTCCAACTACAGTATCAACTCAACCAAGAAGACATCGGGCCTGCATCGACATAGAGGCTGAGTTATAAATTCCATTTTTGTAATCACGGCTTTAACTACATCAGTATCTAATGTTTACATGTGTGATCACGTGAGTGAGACGAGTGATAGAGCTATTGTGTTCAAACATCTGGTACAAGTGTGTGATAACAATTTAAAATCAGAAGAAGCCTGCTGCTGAAATTTATTTTAAGTTGAGGAAGATCTCTCTGAGGGTGAGAAAATACACGCACCTTTCACACCCTGATTACTGTCTGGGAGGGAACCACAAAAATCCTGTCTATAACACCATTTTAGATGGAGAAAACATCTCTACCACTGCTAGTTAATAGAATAAAGAAGATTTCCCTAAGATTAACAATAAATAATTCATTACCATGTCTCCATGATTGGTAAATATCTCATGCCCATTGCCCTGGGAAGTCTCCAGCCCCAGCAGAGTTGGAGCAGTTTGGCCAGAGTTTCTTTCTGGCTGTGAACGGGACTTGAAGTGACTGAAATTATTTTAAAAAGGAGAAGGCCACAAGGACACCCAGATCCAGCTGAGGCTACTATGTCGGGTTTTAAAGGAAGAATTTACATGTGTGCAGCATTTCAGGATGTTCCGAAGCAGCTCACAGCCGATTAAGTACTTCTGAAGTGCAGTCACTGTTGTGAGCCCAAAGCAACCCCAGCAAGCTAGGCCCAGCCTCTGGGGACCAGCCCCTAGATGGACATTGAGGAGTTATTTTGTTTAAGTCGAGCGAGATGGCCCATTTCTGTGGAGAAGTGATGCATGTTTGTCATTTTGTATTATGTGAGTAAGTGGATCCAAGTTTAATTTTGTTCTGGACGCCTGCTCGCTATGGAGTAAGAGGGGTAATGATCTGCGACTGGGCTCATTTTACCAAACGTTTCCACAGTTCACCTTTAAGGGGACTGAAGCACTCCTTGTGAAAGACACATGCCCAGTTGAGATCGCAAGAAGTTGCTATTGATGCGCAAATGTACAGTTGAATATTAAACAAATAGTGCTAATGTAATCCAGAGACCTCAACATGAGTTCAAATCCCACCGTCGGAGCTAGGGGGAATTTAAACTCAATTAATTAACAAATCTAGAATAAAGTGCTATTCTCATGGATAATGATCAAGAAATTGGATAAAAACCCATGTGGTTTGCAGGAAAGGAAATTTGCTGTTCTTACCTGGTCTAACCTACATGTGATTCCAAACTGTGGCTGCCTCTGAACTCTGCTCTGCCCAGCAAGCAGGTCAATTAATGCTGCTGGCCTTACCAGTGATGCTGACATCTCATGAACAAACATGGCACACCCTGAAATGTAAATTGTCCAGGCTCCTTATGAGAGCTGCATTGTACCTGAGAAAATATCCGAAGGATCTTATAGCACAGATCATCTTTTCTCTCTTTGAAAGGGAACAAAAATAGAAAATGCTTGAAAAAACTCAGCAGGTTAGAAGAGAAAAACAGAGTTTAATGCTTCAGGTTTGGGCCCTGCATTGGAACTGGAAGATAAAGACTAGGGAGAAGGAGAAATAAAAACACAACATTTGATGCAAGTAATCATGAGATGCATAATGTGCTTCGATGGAAAAGAGGAGAGGGTTAAATGCCAGACGTATTCGATGAATGAGTCAACAGGAGGAAAAATGAGAAAAATCAAGGAAATAAAAGGCATTAAAGACATTGGGAGCTCATGACCAACTAAAGGGTGGGAGTAGGCAGGTGCAAAGGAAGCTACTGTCTTCTAACAATGCTCCTGGAACTTTGCAGGTGTTTAGCAGAGAACATTTTCCAATGGAAGCTGTCAATAAAATAATAGCAGGAAGGAACCCCAATCAGTAATCAGCACTGTTGGAAGCAAAGGAAAGTCCTCAGTGAGCAAGGTCATTGGATTCACAAATTTCATTTTTATCACAGGAATTTCAAAACTGCGGGGTTTTTTTTCAACCAATGATCTGGGAATTGCATTTACAATTAGAACCATTGGTTTAGAGCGGACAGAGTGGGCAGAAGTCAAATTCCAGATGTATTACCAGGGATTGTGGGATTTTTACTGCTGTTTAGTGGTTGAATTTCATGATTCTGTTCATTTTTCTGTCACCCTCTCGAAAGTACAATTCCTCGTTGTGATTCATCCACTCACCCTCTGCTTGTGATTTCAGAATGTCTCAGCTTCAATCCAGAGATCAAGCTGAATTAATAGATCTCAACCTGTTGATGGAGCATAGTGGTTGACTTCAATACTCCTGTGCTGGGCAATTGTGGAAAAGACATTCAGCCTGGGTTTCCAATCCTCTGATCATCATTCTTTCATCACTGCCCCAAGGTGCACTTGGTGCAGCAGTGAGTTAGGCAGGGATGGGCCTGATAGTTAAATATCCCTGATACTGGGTCAGGTTAAAAAGGATCACACCCTAGTGTGTCACCATCTACAGGAAACAGTGCTTGTTATGCAGCATTCAGTGACTTGAGAAGCTGTCAGAGCCTTGACTGAATTCAATTGCTTTCACATTCCTCGCCAGTATTGAGGCAACTATGTTCGTGGCACACTTTGTTTTCAGTTTTGAGTCTTTTCTGTTCCACCTTTCCCGCGACCACCCCCACTCTATCCAAGATGCCGATTCAGGCTGGGATATGGAACAATTGGTAACAGCAGCTGTCAGTTAGCTCATTACCAATGGCCATTCTTTATGTATGAGTCATGAGAGAAAGTGTCAGCAGATTAACTGACCCACCACCTTCGCCATCCCTAACACCCAATCTCGAGTCTCATGTCAGATACAGATTTGATGTGAGGCTGAGTTTGGTCCTACCCAAGTCTAATTTCCATGCAGGTGGGGGCTAAGTTTGTTAGGTAGCAATTATGAAATGGCATTCCCTTCATCACCCACAATCCCCACAATCCCCCACCCCACACCCATTCTGGTTCCCAGGCTGCAAGGCAAATTATAATGAGCCCGATCACAATTTGCCTGAGATGAGTTAGTTGAGCATCTAGGCCAATGATCAAATCTGGGACAAAAGTCCTTTGACACAGGCCACATCTTTATGAAAATCATGGATATGCTGTTGACCACTTTCAATCCACTGAAATGATTAGATGGAAAGTTGTGACTGTATACCTGGGACATCCCAACATGCAGAGTCAATGGGCGAGGTTCTCCACTGGCAGTGGGCATTCATAAATTCAGCCCTCGGTTCCATGGTGCTGGAAATCAAATATTGATGGTCATCGAAATGCAGCTTGCGTACAAAGCATAACATTAATTTTCTTGCCCAAGGTAAATGACCTGGTTTTCTTGTCACGTCTGTTTTGTGCCATGTCCGGTGTGGTTTCTGCTCTGAAATTCTGCCAGACTTGAAAATAGTGTAGTCTTCTTGGCTTAGTATGTTTGCACTGATCTGGAATGTATGCTGGAACTGGGCCCATCTTTGGCTGGATATATTTTGCTCTCTACATTCCAAAGCATATGCTCAACTAAAAGCATTTAACAAAGCATGCCCAACCCTGTTTCACCTCAGTTCACTGACTCCTTATCTCAGTGAAGGTTAAGGCTAGTTAATGATACAACTGAACTGTGAGAATATAGTCACATGGAATGCCACCAGCTAGGATCCATGTGCATTCCTCGCAATGACAACAGATGAAGTTCTGGGTGAACTCAATTTCAAAACGCGGATATCGGCAACTTTTGTAGCCTCAGGTATTATCAACGCGTGGTAGTTATGGTTTTATGTAATGTGTAGTATACCTTTAAGAAGGATGTTATAAAGGAAGATCACATGATCTTGTGTAACCAATAGAGGAGTAGCGTGGGCTCCCTCAGAAGTCACTAGTCTGTAGTTAGAGTAGAAGTATGGAGACAGGGTTTGATGTGAAAGCACACATGTGTAGCTGCTGAGTACTTTGTAAATAAACAGAATGTGTTCCACATAAGAAATGCCTGCTAATCAACTGTATCTATAGTACCGACTCAGCCTTCCCACAACAAGCAGTGCAACTGGGATTCACAAGTCCCAACACAACTCCTCACATGCTCGGTGTAAAAGCAACGACGAGGATTATGACTGAGAAGTTACAAGTGCTTTTAGATGACATTAGCAATGCCAACTCTTTCTCAAGTTCTGCTCAGTGGCTACATGAATGAGGATAGAAGTACTTGGTTTGTGCAGTGACAGTAATGACCAAGTTGAGGCAGCAGAACAACACACCGGTGTGGCTATACATTATAATTTAAGCCTTTATCAATCCTTAAAGTTAAGACTTACACTCACGAACACTCCCAAAACAAAGACAAGTCAAGACCAAGGGCAGACTGGAATTGGGATTTTGACCTGTGCCACAACGGGAATGCATTTGTCAACTGCGGCACCAAAGAACTCCAGTCCTTTGCTGGTTTGTCCCCATCCATGTATCCTCCCCTGTCTGAGAGGGCTGGGCATTGGGGGATTTCTGCCAATGTTCTTCTAACTGGCCTTCAAAAGAGGGCACCGCTTTACTCTATTTTGATTTCCCTCTTTCCCTCGTAGGGAATGGTTCACCCGCACTTCACACTTCTCTTGGGGTGAACACCAGCAAAGTCAAAAATCTGATAAAGTTGCAGCCCCAGCATGTTGTACCTAACAGCGTGGAACTTCATCAAGACAAGATGGCGACAGAACTTGGCAACTCCTGGATTCCACAGATCAGTACAAATCCTGCTGCACAATTCATCAAAACAGGAGGTGTCAATCCCAGTTTTGCTTCAATTCTCCGACATTACGATTGAACACCTGAGTCACACACAGTACGCTAACTTTGTGATGAAGCTTTTCTGATGGCTTTGGCAAGTACATTGCACACACAATGGGCTGAGGCACACACACCAAGAAGAAGCCCAGGTTTGACACACAGTGTAGGTTGAGGTAGATACTCGCAGCTGAGAATAATAATATGGATGCTGCAATTCCTCTTAGAATTTGGGAGAAAATAACCCCAGTGGAGAAACTTGAGCCCAATATCTAGGCCGGTGCTCCTGTACAGTGCAGTCTCAATGGAATGTGAAAAATCCCATGGCACTATTTTGAAGAAGTGCAAGAGTGATCTCCCCGATGCCCTGGACAATATTTATGCCCCAGCTAACACATTAGCATCACTAAAACAGATTATCTGGTCATTAAATTAAATGCACAGCACAGAAACAGCCATTTGGTCAACACCCCTGTGTTGGTCTACAGGGGCTTATTGCTGTCCTGGGAGCTTGCTGTGTGTAAATTGGCTGCCAGGTTTCCTACATTGCAACATTTGCTTGTTCAATTCATATCCTCACACTTTGGGGATCTCTCTCTAGTTGGTTCATTGGGTGTTTGGTAAGGTTCCGGTGGGTAGGTATGTGACGGCTAAGGCTGACCTGTGTCTGGAAGGTTTTGCTGCAAAGAGGACAGGATATGGTGAACGATTGAGTTTTGGACGAGTTGCTGGCTCGGGATTTCCTCTCCTTGTGTTCTCTCTCTGCCTCTGATGTGCGCTTGCTTTTGGAGGATGCCGCACCATTTTTTATTTGGTTGCACCAGTTGCAGTCAGTGCCCTTGCAGCACTTCCTTAGACCACCAGGAGAGCACACCCCAGGCTCAGGCTCTCCATAGAAGATTTCCTTTGGTAAGTGAGTGTCAGGCTTCCTGGCTACGTGACCAGCCCTAACTCAGTGGTGACTGGCTCAATGTGCCAGCTCAGGTGAGCACCTCAGTGTCTGGTTGGGTATGGTTCCTGCCACCTGATCTTCAGGATCCTATGAAGGCAGCTCAAGGGAAGGTGGTCGAGCTGCTGGGCATGGAGCTGGTACAAAGTCCAAATCTCCAGAGCGGAGAGCAAGGTGGGCAGGGCTATTGTTCTAGACGTTTTCCATTTATTCAGTAGACTTACTTCTCTCCTTTCCCAGACTGATGCTGGACATCTGCCAAAGGCTACACCTGCTTTGACGCTTCTTGTATGTGTTACGTTATCAATGTATATAGCTTGAGAGGATGTTCCTGAGATAAGTAAACTTATTCACTGCTGACAGGTTCTGGCCATGATTTGAAACTTTGGGCTCAGGATAGGGCTTTCCCAGAGCAAACTGCTTCAATACGGGAAAAAACATTGACCTTACGATCAATGTACAGAAAATTGGAGAAAAGGCCAGCTCTGACCCAGCAGCTCGTGCACAGTCATCTTATTTACTTAAACTTTCTTCATCTAATCCCATTCCGGACAATGGGCAGCAAGACCCCAGTCCCATTCCGGACAATGGGCAGCAAGACTGCGCCACTGGCCCCGGTCCATCGCAATCTCTTTTGCTCCAGCCCAGATGGTGTCCCGCTCTTGGAGGTTCTCCTTAAATGTACTTTGCCAGGTCTCCTTTGGTCGGCCCTGTCTTCTTTTTCCACCTGGTGGTGCCCACTCTTCTGCCACTCTGGTGGGAGGTGAAGGATGTGTCCTGCCAGCCCTCAGTTGTCTCTCCATCATGATGTCCCGCAGGCTGATCCTCTGTCGCACTTTCTCGTTGGTGATGCTGTCTCTCTGTGTGACGCCCAGGATCTTTCATAGGCAGAGCTGGTGCAAGACACCTAACTTTTATGACACCTTTGCAGTTCTCTTCCATGTCTCGCTGTGGTAGGTTGTGGTTAGTATTACTATGGACATGTAGAGTCGCAGCTTCATGGTCATGTTGATGGTGGGACTGCTGGAAGACTTGATACTGCTTTGCCGATTCTTGTGAGGACCTTGATTTCCACATTGCCCTCGACAGAGACATTGTTTCCTAGGTAGGGGAAGTGGACAATGTCCTCGATGTTTTGTTGACCGATGGTAATGAGGGGGCCTTCTTGCCATCCAGTCATCATTGTCATGGTCTTCTCGCAATCCTGGCGCTGCAGCTCAAGTCTGGTGCTCGTGTCTTGGAGCGCGTGTGATTTTTCAGCCAGCAAGGCAAAGTCGCCTGGAAATCTAGGCCTGTCAGCCGGTGGTGCTGCCACAGGATGCTCATGTTTGCAGCAAACATCACCTTCCTAATGACAAAATCAATAGCCAAGAGGAAAAGGAATGGGGAGCGTCTGCAGCCCTGTCGTACTCCTGTGCTGATGTTGACCAGCCCCGGCTGGTCTTGAAGCAGCAGCTGGAGTCACGGTGTAAGACTTTGAAGACGTAACGTACAGAGTCATCAGGAAATCACACAGTGTTGTCCTTGGAGACCCAGAGTTGTCTCGGATTGAGCAGCTTCCCATCCGTGCGATATCAGATTTCGATGCCAGGGTCACCATCATGGAACACGCCAAAGAGCTAAGTGGAGAAAAAGATGCTGAAGGGGGTTGGCGCTAGGAGACAGCCCTGTCTAACTCCATTAGTGATTGGATGTGGGTCAGAAGACTCACCATCACCCAGGACACGTGTGAGCATGCCATATATGCTGAACCACCGGGATTAATTTCTCAGGGTAGCCGAATCCTGAAGAGAACCATCACCTTCCAGAGACCCTGAGATCAACAAGCATGTTGTAGAGGTCCACGTTCTGTTCCTGGAGCTGCAAACTCTATATCAGAGTTCCCCAACCTTTTCTGAATCCACACTGGTTCTCTGGAAGCAGATCTTGGTCAAGATGCCGCACTAAGTGGTTCAGAACAATTTTTCCAGTGATGGGGAGCAGTGAGATTCTGCGATGATTGTCACAAGATTGGCAAGTTCCTCTCCGCTTGTCCGGGTGGACAATGGAGGCATCTTTGGGGAATATTGCAGAAGTGTTGGAAGAATTAGCAGGCTGACTAATAGCCCACTTAGCTGGGTCATGAATGCTCTTTGTGTGGCTAACAAGTCCTGGAGTAGGACTTGAACCCAGAGTTTCTGACGTGGAGGCAGGGGTGCTACTTACTGAACCACAAGACCTTGATGCTATATCAATGCAAACCTTATTTTCTTTTCTTTAGCTTTCCTTTCCTGGCTCCTATCCAATCCTATCCAATGTTTCTGGCTTATTGATGGAGGAAAAGGACACCCCCTGTGATATGGCCATGGCTGAATAGCTGGCTGGCGCAGATTGTCTAGTCTGACACAATGGGTGGGATTTAATTTGGCGATGGGGTTCTTGTCCCCCAGCTGGAGAGCTGGCAGGACCCCTGCATCACCTACTTTCGGGAAGGCCCATAAAATTATGTGCCAATCGGGCATTTGACTGGGCAGCCGCAGGCCTTGCCTGGGATCAAGGACCTGCGGGCAGAATTCAAGCCATCCTGAGACCGGCCAGCCAATCAGAGACTGGCAACTGTGCAATAATTGGCCGCCGGGGAAGGGGAGGCCGACGCCAGCAAGGCACACGCCTGGGGGCTGAGATCGCCAAGGGACCTGGGCCAGAGGTGAGTGAGAGTGGAAGGTGGGGGGAGGGGTGGGGGTGGAGGTTGCAGGGTCAGCAGCAAGGGCAGGGGGAGTGACTATCAGTGGGCTGGCAGGGGTAGTGAATCTCAGAGGGCTGGCAGGGGGATTGGAGTGACTCTCAGTGAGCTGGCAGGGGGAGTGACTCTCAGTGAGCTGGCAGGGGGACTCGAGTGACTCTCAGTGAGCTGGCGGGGGGAGTGACACTCAGTGAGCTTGCAGGGAGAGTGATTCTCAGTGTGCTGGCAGGGGGAGAGACTCTCAGTGAGCTGGCAGGGGGAGTGACTCTCAGTGGGCTGGCAGGGGGAGAGACTCTCAGTGAGCTGGCAGGGGGAGTGACTCTCAGCGGGCTGGCAGGGGGAGAGACTCTCAGTGAGCTGGCAGGGGGAGAGGGGGGGTGACTCTCAGTGGGCTGGCAGGGGGAGTGCCTCTCAGAGGGCTGGCAGGGGGAGTGACTCTCAGTGACCTGGCAGGGGGAGTGACTCTCAGTGAGCTGGCAGGGGGAGTGGGGGAGTGACACTCAGTGAGCTGGCAGGGGGAGTGGGGGAGTGACTCTCAGTGAGCTGGCAGGGGGAGTGGGGGAGTGACACTCAGTGAGCTGGCAGGGGGAGTGGGGGAGTGACTCTCAGTGAGCTGGCAGGGGGAGTGGGGGAGTGACTCTCAGTGAGCTGGCAGGGGGAGTGGGGGAGTGACACTCAGTGAGCTGGCAAGGGGAGTCTCAGTGAGCTGGCAGGGGGAGTGGGGGAGTGACTCTCAGTGAGCTGGCAGGGGGAGAGAATCTCAGTGAGCTGGCAGGGGGAGTGGGGGAGTGACTCTCAGTGGGCCGGCAGGGGGAGTGGGGGAGTGACACTCAGTGAGCTGGCAGGGGGAGTGCGGCAGTGACTCTCAGTGGGCTGGCAGGGGGAGTGGGGGAGTGACTCTCAGTGGGCGGGCAGGAGGAGTGACTCTCAGTGGGCTGGCTGGGGGAGTGAATCTCAGTGAGCTGGCAGGGGGAGTGACTCTCAGTGAGCAGGCAGGGGAGGTGACTCTCAGTGAGCTGGCTGGGGGAGTGACTGTCAGTGGGCTGGCAGGGGGAGTGAATCTCAGTGAGCTGGCAGGGGTAGTGACTCTCAGTGGGCTGGCAGGGGGTGTGACTCTCAGTGGGCTGGCAGTGGGAGTGTGGGAGTGACTCTCAGTGAGCTGGCAGGGGGAGTGATTCTCAGTGAGCTGGCACGGGGAGTGGGGGAGTGACTCTCAGTGAGCTGGCAGGGGGAGAGACTCAAGTGAGCTGGCAGGGGGAGTGGGGGAGTGAATCTCAGTGAGCTGGCGGGGGGGGTGACTCTCAGTGAGCTGGCAGGGGGAGTGAATCTCAGGGAGCTGGCAGGGGGATTGGGGGAGTGACTCTCATTGAACTGGCAGGGGGAGTGGGCTAGTGACTCTCAGTGAGCTGGCAGGGGGAGTGGGGGAGTGACTCTCAGTGAGCTGGCAGGGGGAGCGGGGGAGTGACTCTCAGTGAGCTGGCAGGTGGAGAGACTCTCAATGAGCTGGCAGGGGGAGTGACCCTCAGTGAGCTGGCAGGTGGAGTGGGGGAGTGACTGTCAGTGAGCTGGCAGGGGGAGTGGGGGAGTGACTCTCAGTGAGCTGGCAGGGTGAGTGGGTGATTGACTCTCAGTGAGCTGGCAGGGGGAGTTTGGGAGTGAGTCTCAGTGGGCTGGCAGGGGGAGTGGGGGAGTGAAGCTCAGTGGGCGGGCAGGGGGAGTGACTCTCAGTGGGCTGGCAGGGGGAGTGACTCTGAGTGGGCTGGCAGGGGGAGTGACTCTCAGTGAGCTGGCAGGGGGAGTGACTCTCAGTGGGCTGGCAGGGGGAGTGACTCTGAGTGGGCTGGCAGGGGGAGTGACTCTCAGTGAGCTGGCACGGGGAGTGGGTGAGTGAATCTCAGTGAGCTGGCAGGGGGAAAGACTCTAAGTGAGCTGGCAGGGGGAGTGGGGGAGTGACTCTCAGTGAGCTGGCAGGGGGAGTGACACTCAATGAACTGGCAAGGGGAGTGGGGGAGTGACTCTCAGTGATCTGGCAGGGGGAGAGACTCTCAGTCAGCTGGCAGGGGGAGTGGGGGAGTGACTCTCAGTGAGCTGGCAGGAGGAGAGACGCTCTGTGAGCTGGCAGGGGGAGTGACTCTCAGTGAGCTGGCAGGGGGAGAGGCGGATTGGCTCACAGTAAGCTGGCAGGGGAAGAGACTCTCAGTGAGTTGGCAGGGGTAGTGACTCTCAGTGAGCTGGCAGGGGGAGTGGGGGAGTGACTCTCAGTGAGCTGGCAGGGGGAGAGACTCTCAGTGAGCTGGCAGGGGAAGTGGGGGAGTGACTCTCAGTAAGCTGGCAGGGGGATTGTGGGAGTGACTCTCAGTGAGCTGGCAAGGAGAGTGGGGGAGTGACTCTCAGTGAGCTGGCAGGGGGAGAGACTCTCAGTGAGCTGGCAGGGGGAGTGACTCTCAGGTAGCTGGCAGGGGGAGTGATTCTCAGTGAGCTGGCATGGGGAGTGGGGGAGTGACTCTCAGTGAGCTGGCAGGGGGAGAGACTCAAGTGAGCTGGCAGGGGGAGTGGGGGAGTCGCTCTCAGTGAGCTGGCAGGGGGCGAGACTCTCAGTGAACTGGCAGGGGGAGTGACTCTCAGTGAGCTGGCAGGGGGAGTGGGGGAGTGACTCTCAGTGAGCTGGCAGGGGGAGTGGGGGAGTGACTCTCAGTGAGTTGTCAGGGTGGATGGGGGAGTGAATCTCAGAAGGCTGGCAGGGGGACTGGGTTAGTGACTCTCAGTGAGCTGGCAGGGGGAGTGACTCTCAGTGAGCTGGCAGAGGGAGTGACTCTCAGTGAGCTGACAGGGGTGTGACTCTCAGTGAGCTGGCAGGGGGATTGGGGGAGTGACTCTCATTGAACTGGCAGGGGGAGTGATTCTCAGTGGGATGGCAGGGGGTCTGACTCTCAGTGGGCTGGCAGGGGGAGTGGGGAAATGACTCTCAGTGAGCTGGCAGGGGGAGAGACTATCAGTGAGCTGGCAGGGGGAGTGGGGGAGTGACTCTCAGTGAGCTGGCAGGGAGAGTGGGGGAGTGACTCTCAGTGAGCTGGCAGGTGGAGAGACTCTCAATGAGCAGGCAGGAAGAGTGACTCTCAGTGAGCTGGCAGGGGGAGTGGGGGAGTGACTGTCAGTGAGCTGGCAGGGGGAGAGACTCTCAGTGAGCTGGCAGGGAGAGTAGGGGAGTGACTCTCAGTGAGCGGGCAGGGGGAGTGGGGGAGTGACTCTCAGTGGGATGGCAGGGAGAGTGGGGGAGTGACTCACAGTGGGCTGGCAGGGGGAGTGACTCTCAGTGGGCTGCAGGGGGAGTGACTCTCAGTGAGCTGGCAGGGGGAGTGAATCTCAGTGAGTTGGCAGGGGGAGTGACTCTCAGTGGGCAGTCAGGGGGAGTGACTTTCAGTGGACTGGCAGGGGGAGTGACTCTCAGTGAGCAGGCAGTGAGAGTGGGGGAGTGACTCTCAGTTAGCTGGCACGGGGAGTGGCTGAGTGACTCTCAGTGAGATGGCAGGGGGAGAGACTCAGTGAGCTGGCAGAGGCAGTGGGGGAGTGACTCTCAGTGAGCTGGCTTGGGGAGTGGGGGAGTGACTCTCAGTGATCTGGCAGGGGGAGAGACTCACAGTGAGCTGGCAGGGTGAGTGGGTGATTGACTCTCAGTGAGCTGGCAGGGAGAGTGGGGGAGTGACTCTCAGTGGGCTGGCAGGGGGAGTGGGGGAGTGACTCTAAGTGGGCTGGCAGGGGGAGTGACTCTCAGTGAGCTGGCAGGGGGAGTGACTCTCAGTGAGCTGGCAGGGGGAGTGACTCTCAGTGAGCTGGCAGGGGGAGTGACTCTCAGTGGGCTGGCAGGGGGAGTGACTCTCAGTGGGCTGGCAGGGAGGGTGGGGGAGTGATTCTCAGTGAGCTGGCACGGGGAGTGGGTGAGTGACTCTCAGTGAGCTGGCAGGGGAAGTGACACTCAATGAGCTGGCAAGGGGAGTGGGGGAGTGACTCTCAGTGATCTGGCAGGGGGAGAGACTCTCAGTCAGCTGGCAGGGGAAGAGGCGGATTGACTCTCAGTAAGCTGGCAGGGGGAGAGACTCTCATTGATTTGGCAGGGGTAATGACTCTCATTGAGCTGGCAGAGGGAGTGGGGGAGTGACTCAGTAAGCTGGCAGGGGGAGAGACTCTCAGTGAGCTGGCAGGGGAAGTGGGGGAGTGACTCTCAGTAAGCTGGCTGGGGGAGTGCGGGAGTGACTCTCAGTGAGCTGGCAGGGGGAGAGACTCTCAGTGAGCTGGCAGGGGGAGTGACTCTCAGGTAGCTGGCAGGGGGAGTGATTCTCAGTGAGCTGGCATGGGGAGTGGGGGAGTGACTCTCAGTGAGCTGGCAGGGGGAGAGACTCAAGTGAGCTGGCAGGGGGAGTGGGGGAGTCACTCTCATTGAACTGGCAGGGGGAGAGACTCTCAGTGAACTGGCAGGGGGAGTGACTCTCAGTGAGCTGGCAGGGGGAGTGGGGGAGTGACTCTCAGTGAGCTGGCAGGGGGAGTGGGGGAGTGACTCTCAGTGAGTTGTCAGGGTGGATGGGGGAGTGAATCTCAGAAGGCTGGCAGGGGGACTGGGTTAGTGACTCTCAGTGAGCTGGCAGGGGGAGTGACTCTCAGTGAGCTGGCAGAGGGAGTGACTCTCAGTGAGCTGGCAGGGGTGTGACTCTCAGTGAGCTGGCAGGGGGATTGGGGGAGTGACTCTCATTGAACTCGCAGGGGGAGTGATTCTCAGTGGGATGGCAGACGGGCTGACTCTCAGTGGGCTGGCAAGGGGAGTCGGGGAATGACTCTCAGTGAGCTGGCAGGGGGAGAGACTATCAGTGAGCTGGCAGGGGAAGTGGGGGAGTGACTCTCAGTAAGCTGGCAGGGGGAGTGCGGGAGTGACTCTCAGTGTGCTGGGAAGGAGAGTTAGGGAGTGACTTTCAGTGAGCTGGCAGTGGGAGAGACTGTCAGTGAGCTGGCATGAGGAGTGACTCTCAGGTAGCTGGCAGGGGCAGTGATTCTCAGTGAGCTGGCATGGGGAGTGGGGTAGTGACTCTCAGTGAGCTGGCAGGGGGAGAGACTCAAGTGAGCTGGCAGGGGGAGTGGGGGAGTCACTCACAGTGAGCTGGCAGGGGGAGAGACTCTCAGTGAACTGGCAGTGGGAGTGACTCTCAGTGAGCTGGCAGGGGGAGTGGGGGAGTGACTCTCAGTGAGCTGGCAGGGGGAGCGACTCTCAGTGAGCTGGCAGGGGGAGTGGGGGAATGACTCTCAGTGAGCTGGAAGGGGGAGCGACTCTCAGTGAGCTGGCAGGGATAGTGACTCTCAGTGAGCCGGAAGGGGGAGTGGGGGAGTGACTCTCAGTGAGCTGGCAGGGGGAGTGGGGGAGTGACTCTCAGTGAGTTGTCAGCGTGGATGAGGGAGTGAATCTCAGAAGGATGGCAGGGGGACTGGGTTAGTGACTCTTAGTGAGCTGGCAGGGGGAGTGACTCTCAGTGAGCTGGCAGAGGGAGTGACTCTCAGTGAGCTGGCAGGGGGAGAGACTCTCAGTGAGCTGGCAGGGGGATTGGGGGAGTGACTCTCATTGAACTGGCAGGGGGAGTGACTCTCAGTGCGCTGGCAGGGGGAGTGATTCTCAGTGGGCTGGCAGGGGAAGTGGGGGAATGACTCTCAGTGAGCTGGCAGGGGGAGAGACGATCAGTGGGCTGGCAGGGGGAGTTACTCTCAATGAGCAGGCAGGGACAGTGGGGGAGTGACTCTCAGTGACCTGGCACGGGGAGTGGGTGAGTGACTATGAGTGAGCTGGCAGGGGGAACGACTCTCAGTAATCTGGCAGGGGGAGTGGGGGAGTGACTCTCAGTGATCTGGCAGGGGGAGAGACTCTCATTCAGCTGGCAGGGGGAGTGGGGGAGTGACTGTCAGTGAGCTGGCAGGAGGAGAGACGCTCTGTGAGCTGGCAAGGGGAGTCACTCTCAGTGAGCTTGCAGAGGTAGTGGCGGATTGACTCACAGTAAGCTGGCAGGGGGAGAGACTCTCAGTGAGTTGGCAGGTGTAGTGACTCTCAGTGAGCTGGCAGGGGGAGTGGGGGAGTGACTCTCAGTGAGCTGGCAGGGGGAGAGACTCTCAGTGAGCTGGCAGGGGAAGTGGGGGAGTGACTCTCAGTGAGCTGGCAGGGGGAGAGACTCTCAGTGAGCTGGCAGGGGGAGTGACTCTCAGTGAGCTGGCAGGGGGAGAGACTCAAGTGAGCTGGCAGGGGGAGTGGGGGAGTCACTCTCAGTGAGCTGGCAGGGGGAGAGACTCTCAGTGAACTGGCAGGGGGAGTGCCTCTCAGCGAGCTGGCAGGGGGAGTGGGGGAGTGACTCTCAATGAGCTGGCAGGTGGAGTGGGGGAGTGACTCTCAGTGATTTGTCAGGGTGGATGGGGGAGTGAATCTCAGAAGGCTGGCAGGGGGACTGGGTTAGTGACTCTCAGTGAGCTGGCAGGGGGAGTGACTCTCAGTGAGCTGGCAGAGGGAGTGACTCTCAGTGAGCTGGCAGGGTTGTGACTCTCAGTGAGCTGGCAGGGGGATTGGGGGAGAGACTCTCATTGAACTGGCAGGGGGAGTGACTCTCAGTGCGCTGGCAGGGTGAGTGATTCTCAGTGGGATGGCAGGAGGGTTGACTCTCAGTGGGCTGGCAGGGGGAGTGGGGGAATGACTCTCAGTGAGCAGGCAGGGGGAGAGACTATCAGTGAGCTGGCAGGGGGAGTGGGGGAGTGACTCTCAGTGAGCTGGCAGGGGGAGAGACTCTCAGTGAGCTGGCAGTTTGAGTGGGGGATTGACTCTCAGTGAGCTGGCAGGGGGAGTTTGGGAGTGACTCTCAGTGAGCTGGCAGGGGGAGTGGGGGAGTGACTCTCAGTGGGATGGCAGGGAGAGTGGGCGAGTGACTCTCAGTGGGCTAGCAGGGGGAGTGACTCTCAGTGAGCTGGCATTGGGAGTGACTCTCAGTGGGCTGGCAGGGGGAGTGACTCTCAGTGAGCTGGCAGGGGGAGTGAATCTCAGTGAGTTGGCAGGGGGAGTGACTCTCAGTGGGCGGTCAGGGGGAGTGACTTTCAGTGGGCTGGCAGGGGGAGTGACTCTCAGTGAGCAGGCAGTGAGAGTGGGGGAGTGACTCTGAGTTAGCTGGCACGGGGAGTGGCTGAGTGACTCTCAGTGAGCTGGCAGGGGGAGAGACTCTCAGTGAGCTGGCAGGGTGAGTGGGTGATTGACTCTCTGTGAGCTGGCAGGGGGAGTTTGGGAGTGAGTCTCAGTGGGCTGGCAGGGAGAGTGGGGGAGTGACTCTCAGTGGGCTGGCAGGGGGAGTGGGGGAGTGACTCTCAGTGGGCTGGCAGGGGGAGTGAATCTCAGTGAGCTGGCAGGGGGAGTGACTCTCAGTGGGCGGGCAGGGGGAGTGACTCTCAGTGGGCTGGCAGGGGGAGTGACTCTCAATGGGCTGGCAGGGAGAGTGGGGGAGTGATTCTCAGTGAGCTGGCACGGGGAGTGGGTGAGTGACTCTCAGTGAGCTGGCAGGGGGAAAGACTCTCAGTGAGCTGGCAGGGGGAGTGGGGGAGTGACTCTCAGTGAGCTGGCAGGGGAAGTGACACTCAATGAGCTGGCAAGGGGAGTGGGGGAGTGACTCTCAGTGATCTGGCAGGGGGAGAGACTCTCAGTCAGCTGGCAGGGGGAGAGGCGGATTGACACTCAGTAAGCTGGCAGGGGGAGAGAGTCTCAGTGAGTTGGCAGGGGTAATGACTCTCAGTGAGTTGGCAGGGGGAGTGGGGGAGTGACTCTGAGTTAGCTGGCAGGGGGAGAGACTCTCAGTGAGCTGGCAGGGGAAGTGGGGGAGTGACTCTCAGTGAGCTGGCAGGGGGAGTGGGGGAGTGACTCTCAGTGAGTTGTCAGGGTGGATGGGGGAGTGAATCTCAGAAGGCTGGCAGGGGGACTGGGTTAGTGGCTCTCAGTGAGCTGGCAGGGGGAGAGACTATCAGTGAGCTGGCAGGGGAAGTGGGGGAGTGACTCTCAGTAAGCTGGCAGGGGGAGTGCGGAAGTGACTCTCATTGAACTGGCAAGGGGAGTGACTCTCAGTGGGCTGGCAGGGGGAGTGATTCTCAGTGGGATGGCAGAGGGGCTGACTCTCAGTGGGCTGGCAGGGGGAGTGGGGGAATGACTCTCAGTGAGTTGTCAGGGTGGATGGGGGAGTGAATCTCAGAAGGCTGGCAGGGGGACTGGGTTAGTGGCTCTCAGTGAGCTGGCAGGGGGAGAGATTATCAGTGAGCTGGCAGGGGAAGTGGGGGAGTGACTCTCAGTAAGCTGGCAGGGGGAGTGCGGGAGTGACTCTCAGTGAGCTGGCACGGAGAGTGGGGGAGTGACTCTCAGTGAGCTGGCAGGGGGAGAGACTCTCAGTGAGCTTGCAGGGGGAGTGACTCTCAGGTAGCTGGCAGGGGGAGTGAATATCAGTGAGCTGGCATGGGGAGTGGGGGAGTGACTCTCATTGAGCTGGCAGGGGGAGAGACTCAAGTGAGCTGGCAGGGGGAGTGGGGGAGTCACTCTCAGTTAGCTGGCAGGGGGAGAGACTCTCAGTGAACTGGCAGGGGGAGTGACTCTCAGTGAGCTGGCAGGGGGAGTGGGGGAGTGACTCTCAGTGAGCTGGCAGGGGGAGCGACTCTCAGTGAGCTGGCAGGGATAGTGAATCTCAGTGAGCCGGCAGGGGGAGTGGGGGAGTGACTCTCAGTGAGCTGGCAGGGGTAGTGGGGGAGTGACTCTCAGTGAGTTGTCAGGGTGGATGGGGGAGTGAATCTCAGAAGGCTGGCAGGGGGACTGGGTTAGTGACTCTCAGTGAGCTGGCAGGGGGAGAGACTCTCAGTGCGCTGGCAGGGGGAGTGATTCTCAGTGGGATGGCAGGGGGGCTGACTCTCAGTGGGCTGGCAGGGGGAGTGGGGGAATGACTCTCAGTGAGCTGGCAGGGGGAGTGGTGGATTGACTCTCAGTGAGGTGACAGGTGGAGAGACTCTCAATGAGCTGGCAGGGGGAGTTTGGGAGTGACTCTCAGTGGGCTGGCAGGGAGATTATGGGAGTGACTCTCAGTGAGCTGGCAAGGGGAGTGGGGGAGTGAATCTCAGTGGGATGGCAGGGAGAGTGGGGGAGTGACTCTCAGTGGGCTGACAGGGGGAGTGACTCTCAGTGAGCTGGCATGGGGAGTGACTCTCAGTGGGCTGGCAGGGGGAGTGACTCTCAGTGAGCTGGCAGGGGGAGTGCCTCTCAGTGACCTGGCAGGGGGAGTGAATGTCAGTGAGTTGGCAGGGTGAGTGACTCTCAGTGGGCGGTCAGGCGGAGTGACTCTCAGTGGGCTGGCAGGGGGAGTGACTCTCAGTGAGCAGGCACGGGGAGTGGCTGAGTGACTCTCAGTGAGCTGGCGGGGGAGTGGGGGAGTGACTCTCAGTGAGTTGTCAGGGGGAGTGGGGGAGTGACTCTCAGTGATCTGGCAGGGGGAGTGGGGGAGTGACTTTCAGTGAGCTGGCAGGGGGAGTGACTCAAGTGAGCTGGCAGGGGGAGTGGGGGAGTCACTCTCAGTGAGCTGGCAGGGGGAGTGACTCTCAGGTAACTGGCAGGGGGAGTTATTCTCAGTGAGCTGGCATGGGGAGTGGGGGAGTGACTCTCAGTGAGCTGGCAGGGGAAAAGACTCAAGTGAGCTGGCAGGGGGAGTGGGGGAGTCACTCTCAGTGAGCTGGCAGGGGGAGAGACTCTCAGTGAACTGGCAGGGGGAATGACTCTCAGTGAGCTGGCAGGGGGAGTGGGGGAGTGACTCTCAGTGAGCTGGCAGGGGGAGCGACTCTCAGTGAGCTGGCAGGGATAGTGACTCTCAGTGAGTCGGCAGGGGGAGTGGGGGAGTGACTCTCAGTGAGCTGGCAGGGGGAGTGGGGGAGTGACTCTCAGTGAGTTGTCAGGGTGGATGGGGGAGTGAATCTCAGAAGTCTGGCAGGGGGACTGGGTTAGTGACTCTCAGTGAGCTGGCAGGGGTAGTGACTCTCAGTGAGCTGGCGGAGGGAGTGACTCTCAGTGAGCTGGCAGGGGGAGAGACTCTCAGTGAGCTGGCAGGGGGATTGGGGGAGTGACTCTCAGCTAGCTGGCACGGGAGTGGCTGAGTGATTCTCAGTGAGCTGGCAAAGTAGAGAGACTCTCAGTGAGCTGGCAGGGGGAGCGACTCTCCATAAGCTGGAAGGGTGAGTGGGGGAGCGACTCTCATTGATCTGGCCGGGGGAGTGGGGGTGTGACTCTCAGTGGGCTGGCAAGGGGAGTGGGGGAGTGAATCTCAGTGAGCTGGCAGGGTGAGTGACTCTCAGTGAGCTGGCAGGGGGAGTGACTCTCACTGGGCTGGCAGGGGGATTGCCTCTCAGTGAGCTGGCATGGGGTGTGACTCTCAGTGGGCTGGCATGGGGAGTGACTCTCAGTGAGCTGGCAGGGGGAGTGACTCTCAGTGAGCTGGCAGGGGGAGTGACTCTTAGTGAGCTGGCAGGGGTGGGTGACTCTCAGTGGGCTGGTAGGGGGAGTGGGTGAGTGACTCTCAGTGAGTTGGCACGGGGATTGGGGGAGTGAATCTCTTGGGCTGGCAGGTGGAGTGACTCTCAGTGAGCTGGCAGGGGGACTGCATAAGTGACTCTCAGTGAGCTGGCAGGGGGAGTGACTCAGTGAGCTGGCAGGGGTGTGACTCTCAGTGAGCTGGCAGGGGGATTGGGGGAGTGACTCTCATTGAACTGGCAGGGGGAGTGACTCTCAGTGCGCTGGCAGGGGGAGTGATTCTCAGTGGGATGGCAGGGGGGCTGACTCTCAGTGGGCTGGCAGGGGGAGTGGGGGAATGACTCTCAGTGAACTGGCAGGGGGAGAGGCTATCAGTGAGCTGGCAGGGGGAGTGGGGGATTGACTCTCAGTGAGCTGGCAGGTGGAGAGACGTTCAATGAGCAGGCAGGGGGAGTGACTCTCAGTGAGCTGGCAGGGGGAGTGGGGGAGTGACTGTCAGTGAGCTGGCAGGGGGAGAGACTCTCAGTGAGCTGGCAGGGTGAGTGGGGGATTGACTCTCAGTGAGCTGGCAGGGGGAGTTTGGGAGTGACTCTCAGTGGGCTGGCAGGGAGAGTGGGGGAGTGACTCTCAGTGAGCTGGCAGGGGGAGTGGGGGAGTGACTCTCAGTGGGATGGCAGGGAGAGTGGGGGAGTGACTCTCAGTGGGCTGGCAGGGGGAGTGACTCTCAGTGAGCTGGCAGGGGGAGTGAATCTCAGTGAGTTGGCAGGGGGAGTGACACTCAGTGGGCGGTCAGGGGGATTGACTTTCAGTGGGCTGGCAGGGGGAGTGACTCTCAGTGAGCAGGCAGTGAGAGTGGGGGAGTGACTCTCAGTTAGCTGGCATGGGGAGTGGCTGAGTGACTCTCAGTGAGCTGGCAGGGGGAGAGACTCTCAGTGAGCTGGCAGAGGCAGTGGGGGAGTGACTCTCAGTGAGCTGGCTTGGGGAGTGGGGGAGTGACTCTCAGTGATCTGGCAGGGGGAGAGACTCTCAGTGAGCTGGCAGGGGGAGTGGGTGACTGACTCTCAGTGAGCTAGCAGGGGGAGTGACTCTCAGTGGGCTGGCAGGGAGAGTGGGGGAGTGAAACTCAGTGGGCTGGCAGGGGGAGTGGGGGAGTGACTCTCAGTGGGCTGGCAGGGGGAGAGACTCTCAGTGAACTGGCAGGGGGAGTGACTCTCAGTGAGCTGGCAGGGGGAGTGGGGGAGTGACTCTCATTGAGCTGGCAGGGGGTGTGGGGGAGTGACTCTCAGTGAGTTGTCAGGTTGGATGGGGGAGTGAATCTCAGAAGGCTTTCAGGGGGACTGGGTTAGTGATTCCTAGTGAGCTGGCAGAGGGAATGACTCTCAGTGAGCTGGCAGGGGTTTGATCTCAGTGAGCTGGCAGGGGGATTCGGGGAATGACTCTCATTGAACTGGCAGGGGGAGTGACTCTCAGTGCGCTGGCAGGGGGAGTGATTCTCAGTGGGATGGCAGAAGGGCTGATTCTCAGTGGGCTGGCAGGTGGAGTTGGGGAATGACTCTCAGTGAGCTGGCACGGGGAGTGGGTGAGTGACTCTCAGTGAGCTGGCAGGGGGAAAGACTCTCAGTGAGCTGGCAGGGGGAGTGGGGGAGTGACTCTCAGTGAGCTGGCAGGGGGAGTGACACTCAATGAGCTGGCAAGGGGAGTGGGGGAGTGACTCTCAGTGATCTGGCAGGGGGAGAGACTCTCAGTCAGCTGGCAGGGCGAGAAGCGGATTGACACTCAGTAAGCTGGCAGGGGGAGAGAGTCTCAGTGAGTTGGCAGGGGTAATGACTCTCAGTGAGTTGGCAGGGGGAGTGGGGGAGTGACTCTCAGTTAGCTGGCAGGGGGAGAGACTCTCAGTGAGCTGGCAGGGGAAGTGGGGGAGTGACTCTCAGTGAGCTGGCAGGGGGACTGGGTTAGTGGCTCTCAGTGAGCTGGCAGGGGGAGTGACTCTCAGTGAGCTGGCAGGGGTGGGTGACTATCAGTGAGCTGGCAGGGGGAGTGGGGGAGTGACTCTCATTGAACTGGCAAGGGGAGTGACTCTCAGTGCACTGGCAGGGGGAGTGATTCTCAGTGGGATGGCAGAGGGGCTGACTCTCAGTGGGCTGGCAGGGGGAGTGGGGGAATGACTCTCAGTGAGCTGGCAGGGGGAGAGACTATCAGTGAGCTGGCAGGGGAAGTGGGGGAGTGACTCTCAGTAAGCTGGCAGGGGGAGTGCGGGAGTGACTCTCAGTGAGCTGGCACGGAGAGTGGGGGAGTGACTCTCAGTGAGCTGGCAGGGGGAGAGACTCTCAGTGAGCTTGCAGGGGGAGTGACTCTCAGGTAGCTGGCAGGGGGAGTGAATATCAGTGAGCTGGCATGGGGAGTGGGGGAGTGACTCTCAGTGAGCTGGCAGGGGGAGAGACTCAAGTGAGCTGGCAGGGGGAGTGGGGGAGTCACTCTCAGTTAGCTGGCAGGGGGAGAGACTCTCAGTGAACTGGCAGGGGGAGTGACTCTCAGTGAGCTGGCAGGGGGAGTGGGGGAGTGACTCTCAGTGAGCTGGCAGGGGAAGAGACTCAAGTGAGCTGGCAGGGGGATTGGGGGAGTGACTCTCAGCTAGCTGGCACGGGGAGTGGCTGAGTGATTCTCAGTGAGCTGGCAAAGTAGAGAGACTCTCAGTGAGCTGGCAGGGGGAGCGACTCTCAATAAGCTGGAAGGGTGAGTGGGGGAGCGACTCTCATAGATCTGTCCGGGGGAGTGGGGGTGTGACTCTCAGTGGGCTGGCAAGGGGAGTGGGGGAGTGAATCTCAGTGAGCTGGCAGGGTGAGTGACTCTCAGTGAGCTGGCAGGGGGAGTGACTCTCACTGGGCTGGCAGGGGGATTGCCTCTCAGTGAGCTGGCATGGGGTGTGACTCTCAGGGGGCTGGCATGGGGAGTGACTCTCAGTGAGCTGGCAGGGGGAGTGACTCTCAGTGAGCTGGCAGGGGGAGTGACTCTTAGTGAGCTGGCATGGGTGGGTGACTCTCAGTGGGCTGGCAGGGTGAGTGGGTGAGTGACTCTCAGTGAGTTGTCACGGGGATTGGGGGAGTGAATCTCTTAGGCTGGCAGGTGGAGTGACTCTCAGTGAGCTGGCAGGGGAAGTGCATAAGTGACTCTCAGTGAGCTGGCAGGGGGAGTGACTCAGTGAGCTGGCAGGGGTGTGACTCTCAGTGAGCTGGCAGGGGGATTGGGGGAGTGACTCTCATTGAACTGGCAGGGGGAGTGACTCTCAGTGCGCTGGCAGGGGGAGTGATTCTCAGTGGGATGGCAGGGGGGCTGACTCTCAGTGGGCTGGCAGGGGGAGTGGGGGAATGACTCTCAGTGAACTGGCAGGGGGAGAGGCTATCAGTGAGCTGGCAGGGGGAGTGGGGGATTGACTCTCAGTGAGCTGGCAGGTGGAGAGACTCTCAATGAGCAGGCAGGGGGAGTGACTCTCAGTGAGGTGGCAGGGGGAGTGGGGGAGTGACTGTCAGTGAGCTGGCAGGGGGAGAGACTCTCAGTGAGCTGGCAGGGTGAGTGGGGGATTGACTCTCAGTGAGCTGGCAGGGGGAGTTTGGGAGTGACTCTCAGTGGGCTGGCAGGGAGAGTGGGGGAGTGACTCTCAGTGAGCTGGCAGGGGGAGTGGGGGAGAGACTCTCAGTGGGATGGCAGGGAGAGTGGGGGAGTGACTCTCAGTGGGCTGACAGGGGGAGTGACTCTCAGTGAGCTGGCAGGGGGAGTGAATCTCAGTGAGTTGGCAGGGGGAGTGACTCTCAGTGGGCGGTCAGGGGGATTGACTTTCAGTGGGCTGGCAGGGGGAGTGACTCTCAGTGAGCAGGCAGTGAGAGTGGGGGAGTGACTCTCAGTTAGCTGGCACGGGGAGTGGCTGAGTGACTCTCAGTGAGCTGGCAGGGGGAGAGACTCTCAGTGAGCTGGCAGAGGCAGTGGGGGAGTGACTCTCAGTGAGCTGGCTTGGGGAGTGGGGGAGTGACTCTCAGTGATCTGGCAGGGGGAGAGACTCTCAGTGAGCTGGCAGGGTGAGTGGGTGATTGACTCTCAGTGAGCTAGCAGGGGGAGTGACTCTCAGTGGGCTGGCAGGGAGAGTGGGGGAGTGACTCTCAGTGGGCTGGCAGGGGGAGTGGGGGAGTGACTCTCAGTGGGCTGGCAGAGGGAGTGACTCAAGTGAGCTGGCAGGGGGAGTGGGGGAGTCACTCTCAGTGAGCTGGCAGGGGGAGAGACTCTCAGTGAACTGGCAGGGGGAGTGACTCTCATTGAGCTGGCAGGGGGAGTGGGGGAGTGACTCTCAGTGAGTTGTCAGGTTGGATGGGGGAGTGAATCTCAGAAGGCTTTCAGGGGGACTGGGTTAGTGATTCCTAGTGAGCTGGCAGAGGGAATGACTCTCAGTGAGCTGGCAGGGGTTTGATCTCAGTGAGCTGGCAGGGGGAGTGGGGGAGTGACTCTCAGTGCGATGGCAGGGGGAGTGATTCTCAGTGGGATGGCAGAAGGACTGATTCTCAGTGGGCTGGCAGGTGGAGTTGGGGAATGACTCTCAGTGAGCTGGCAGGGGAAGTGGGGGAGTGACTCTCAGTAAGCTGGCAGGGGGAGTGCGGGAGTGACTCTCAGTGAGCTGGCAGGGGGAGAGACTCTCAGTGAGCTTGCAGGGGGAGTGACTCTCAGGTAGCTGGCAGGGGGAGTGAATATCAGTGAGCTGGCATGGGGAGTGGGGGAGTGACTCTCAGTGAGCTGGCAGGGGGAGAGACTCAATTGAGCTGGCAGGGGGAGTGGGGGAGTCACTCTCAGTTAGCTGGCAGGGGGAGAGACTCTCAGTGAACTGGCAGGGGGAGTGACTCTCAGTGAGCTGGCAGGGGGAGTGGGGTAGTGACTCTCAGTGAGCTGGCAGGGGGAGAGACTCTCAGTGAGCTGGCAGGGATAGTGACTCTCAGTGAGTCGGCAGGGGGAGTGGGGGAGTGACTCTCAGTGAGCTGGCAGGGGGAGTGGGGGAGAGACTCTCAGTGAGTTGTCAGGGTGGATGGGGGAGTGAATCTCAGAAGGCTGGCAGGGGGACTGGGTTAGTGACTCTCAGTGAGCTGGCAGGGGGAGCGACTCTCAGTGAGCTGGCAGAGGGAGTGACTCTCAGTGAGCTGGCAGGGGGAGAGACTCTCAGTGAGCTGGCAGGGGGAGCGACTCTCAGTGAGCTGGCAGAGGGAGTGACTCTCAGTGAGCTGGCATGGGGAGAGACTCTCAGTGAGCTGGCAGGGGGATTGGGGGAGTGACTCTCATTGAACTGGCAGGGGGAGTGACTCTCAGTGCGCTGGCAGGGGGAGTGATTCTCAGTGGGATGGCAGGGGGGCTGACTCTCAGTGGGCTGGCAGGGGGAGTGGGGGAATGACTCTCAGTGAGCTGGCAGGGGGAGTGGTGGAGTGACTCTCAGTGAGCTGACAGGTGGAGAGACTCTCAATGAGCTGGCAGGGAGATTATGGGAGTGACTCTCAGTGAGTTGGCAGGGGGAGTGACTCTCAGTGGGCTGACAGGGGGAGTGACTCTCAGTGAGCTGGCATGGGGAGTGACTCTCAGTGAGCAGGCAGGGAGAGTGGGGGAGTGACTCTCAGTGAGCTGGCACGGGGAGTGGCTGAGTGACTCTCAGTGAGCTGGCGGGGGAGTGGGGGAGTGACTCTCAGTGAGTTGTCAGGGGGAGTGGGGGAGTGACTCTCAGTGAGCTGGCAGGGGGAGTGGGGGAGTGACTCTCAGTGAGCTGGCAGGGGAAGAGACTCAAGTGAGCTGGCAGGGGGAGTGGGGGAGTCACTCTCAGTGAGCTGGCAGGGGGAGAGACTCTCAGTGAACTGGCAGGGGGAATGACTCTCAGTGAGCTGGAAGGGGGAGTGGGGGAGTGACTCTCAGTGAGCTGACAGGGGGAGTGACTCTCAGTGAGCTGGCAGGAGGAGTGGGGGAGTGACTGTCAGTGAGCTGGCAGGGGGAGAGACTCTCAGTGAGCTGGCAGGGGAAGTGGGGGAGTGACTCTCAGTGAGCTGGCAGGGGGAGTGGGGGAGTGACTCTCAGTGAGTTGTCAGGGTGGATGGGGGAGTGAATCTCAGAAGGCTGGCAGGGGGACTGGGTTAGTGGCTCTCAGTGAGCTGGCAGGGGGAGTGACTCTCAGTGAGCTGGCAGGGGTGTGACTCTCAGTGAGCTGGCAGGGGGAGTGGGGGAGTGACTCTCATTGAACTGGCAAGGGGAGTGACTCTCAGTGCACTGGCAGGGGGAGTGATTCTCAGTGGGATGGCAGAGGGGCTGACTCTCAGTGGGCTGGCAGGGGGAGTGGGGGAATGACTCTCAGTGAGCTGGCAGGGGGAGAGACTATCAGTGAGCTGGCAGGGGAAGTGGGGGAGTGACTCTCAGTAAGCTGGCACGGAGAGTGGGGGAGTGACTCTCAGTGAGCTGGCAGGGGGAGTGACTCTCAGGTAGCTGGCAGGGGGAGTGAATATCAGTGAGCTGGCATGGGGAGTGGGGGAGTGACTCTCAGTGAGCTGGCAGGGGGAGAGACTCAAGTGAGCTGGCAGGGGGAGTGGGGGAGTCACTCTCAGTTAGCTGGCAGGGGGAGAGACTCTCAGTGAACTGGCAGGGGGAGTGACTCTCAGTGAGCTGGCAGGGGGAGTGGGGGAGTGACTCTCAGTGAACTGGCAGGGGGAGTGACTCTCAGTGAGCTGGCAGGGGGAGTGGGGGAGTGACTCTCAGTGAGCTGGCAGGGGGAGTGACTCTTAGTGAGCTGGCATGGGTGGGTGACTCTCAGTGGGCTGGCAGGGTGAGTGGGTGAGTGACTCTCAGTGAGTTGTCACGGGGATTGGGGGAGTGAATCTCTTAGGCTGGCAGGTGGAGTGACTCTCAGTGAGCTGGCAGGGGGAGTGCATAAGTGACTCTCAGTGAGCTGGCAGGGGGAGTGACTCAGTGAGCTGGCAGGGGTGTGACTCTCAGTGAGCTGGCAGGGGGATTGGGGGAGTGACTCTCATTGAACTGGCAGGGGGAGTGACTCTCAGTGCGCTGGCAGGGGGAGTGATTCTCAGTGGGATGGCAGGGGGGCTGACTCTCAGTGGGCTGGCAGGGGGAGTGGGGGAATGACTCTCAGTGAACTGGCAGGGGGAGAGGCTATCAGTGAGCTGGCAGGTGGAGGGACTCTCAATGAGCAGGCAGGGGGAGTGACTCTCAGTGAGGTGGCAGGGGGAGTGGGGGAGTGACTGTCAGTGAGCTGGCAGGGGGAGAGACTCTCAGTGAGCTGGCAGGGTGAGTGGGGGATTGACTCTCAGTGAGCTGGCAGGGGGAGTTTGGGAGTGACTCTCAGTGGGCTGGCAGGGAGAGTGGGGGAGTGACTCTCAGTGAGCTGGCAGGGGGAGTGGGGGAGAGACTCTCAGTGGGATGGCAGGGAGAGTGGGGGAGTGACTCTCAGTGGGCTGACAGGGGGAGTGACTCTCAGTGAGCTGGCAGGGGGAGTGAATCTCAGTGAGTTGGCAGGGGGTGTGACTCTCAGTGGGCGGTCAGGGGGATTGACTTTCAGTGGGCTGGCAGGGGGAGTGACTCTCAGTGAGCAGGCAGTGAGAGTGGGGGAGTGACTCTCAGTTAGCTGGCACGGGGAGTGGCTGAGTGACTCCCAGTGAGCTGGCAGGGGGAGAGACTCTCAGTGAGCTGGCAGAGGCAGTGGGGGAGTGACTCTCAGTGAGCTGGCTTGGGGAGTGGGGGAGTGACTCTCAGTGATCTGGCAGGGGGAGAGACTCTCAGTGAGCTGGCAGGGTGAGTGGGTGATTGACTCTCAGTGAGCTAGCAGGGGGAGTGACTCTCAGTGGGCTGGCAGGGAGAGTGGGGGAGTGACTCTCAGTGGGCTGGCAGGGGGAGTGGGGGAGTGACTCTCAGTGATCTGGCAGGGGGAGAGACTCTCAGTGAGCTGGCAGGGTGAGTGGGTGATTGACTCTCAGTGAGCTAGCAGGGGCAGTGACTCTCAGTGGGCTGGCAGGGGGAGTGGGGGAGTGACTCTCAGTGGGCTGGCAGGGGGAGTGACTCAAGTGAGCTGGCAGGGGGAGTGGGGGAGTCACTCTCAGTGAGCTGGCAGGGGGAGAGACTCTCAGTGAACTGGCAGGGGGAGTGACTCTCAGTGAGCTGGCAGGGGGAGTGGGGGAGTGACTCTCATTGAGCTGGCAGGGGGAGTGGGGGAGTGACTCTCAGTGAGTTGTCAGGTTGGATGGGGGAGTGAATCTCAGAAGGCTTTCAGGGGGACTGGGTTAGTGATTCCTAGTGAGCTGGCAGAGGGAATGACTCTCAGTGAGCTGGCAGGGGTTTGATCTCAGTGAGCTGGCAGGGGGAGTGGGGGAGTGACTCTCAGTGCGATGGCAGGGGGAGTGATTCTCAGTGGGATGGCAGAAGGGCTGATTCTCAGTGGGCTGGCAGGTGGAGTTGGGGAATGACTCTCAGTGAGCTGGCAGGGGAAGTGGGGGAGTGACTCTCAGTAAGCTGGCAGGGGGAGTGCGGGAGTGACTCTCAGTGAGCTGGCAGGGAGAGTGGGGGAGTGACTCTCAGTGAGCTGGCAGGCGGAGAGACTCTCAGTGAGCTGGCAGGGGAAGTGGGGGAGTGACTCTCAGTAAGCTGGCAGGGGGAGTGCGGGAGTGACTCTCAGTGAGCTGGCAGGGGGAGAGACTCTCAGTGAGCTTGCAGGGGGAGTGACTCTCAGGTAGCTGGCAGGGGGAGTGAATATCAGTGAGCTGGCATGGGGAGTGGGGGAGTGACTCTCAGTGAGCTGGCAGGGGGAGAGACTCAATTGAGCTGGCAGGGGGAGTGGGGGAGTGACTCTCAGTTAGCTGGCAGGGGGAGAGACTCTCAGTGAACTGGCAGGGGGAGTGACTCTCAGTGAGCTGGCAGGGGGAGTGGGGGAGTGACTCTCAGTGAGCTGGCAGGGGGAGAGACTCTCAGTGAGCCGGCAGGGGGAGTGGGGGAGTGACTCTCAGTGAGCTGGCAGGGGGAGTGGGGGAGTGACTCTCAGTGAGTTGTCAGGGTGGATGGGGGAGTGAATCTCAGAAGGCTGGCAGGGGGACTGGGTTAGTGACTCTCAGTGAGCTGGCAGGGGGAGCGACTCTCAGTGAGCTGGCAGAGGGAGTGACTCTCAGTGAGCTGGCAGGGGGAGAGACTCTCAGTGAGCTGGCAGGGGGAGCGACTCTCAGTGAGCTGGCAGAGGGAGTGACTCTCAGTGAGCTGGCATGGGGAGAGACTCTCAGTGAGCTGGCAGAGGCAGTGGGGGAGTGACTCTCAGTGAGCTGGCAGGGGGATTGGGGGAGTGACTCTCATTGAACTGGCAGGGGGGGTGACTCTCAGTGCGCTGGCAGGGGGAGTGATTCTCAGTGGGATGGCAGGGGGGCTGACTCTCAGTGGGCTGGCAGGGGGAGTGGGGGAATGACTCTCAGTGAGCTGACAGGTGGAGAGACTCTCAATGAGCTGGCAGGGGGAGTTTGGGAGTGACTCTCAGTGGGCTGGCAGGGAGATTATGGGAGTGACTCTCAGTGAGCTGGCAGGGGGAGTGGGGGAGTGACTCTCAGTGGGATGGCAGGGAGAGTGGGGGAGTGACTCTCAGTGGGCTGACAGGGGGAGTGACTCTCAGTGAGCTTGCAGGGGGAGTGACTCTCAGTGAGCTGGCAGGGGGAGTGACTCTCAGTGAGCAGGCAGGGAGAGTGGGGGAGTGACTCTCAGTGAGCTGGCACGGGGAGTGGCTGAGTGACTCTCAGTGAGCTGGCGGGGGGAGTGGGGGAGTGACTCTCAGTGAGTTGTCAGGGGGAGTGGGGGAGTGACTCTCAGTGAGCTGGCGGGGGGAGTGGGGGCGTGACTCTCAGTGAGTTGTCAGGGGGAGTGGGGGAGTGACTCTCAGTGAGCTGGCAGGGGGAGTGGGGGAGTGACTCTCAGTGAGCTGGCAGGGGAAGAGACTCAAGTGAGCTGGCAGGGGGAGTGGGGGAGTCACTCTCAGTGAGCTGGCAGGGGGAGAGACTCTCAGTGAACTGGCAGGGGGAATGACTCTCAGTGAGCTGGAAGTGGGAGTGGGGGAGTGACTCTCAGTGAGCTGACAGGGGGAGCGACTCTCAGTGAGCTGGCAGGGATAGTGACTCTCAGTGAGTCGGCAGGGGGAGTGGGGGAGTGACTCTCAGTGAGCTGGCAGGGGGAGTGGGGGAGTGACTCTCAGTGAGTTGTCAGGGTGGATGGGGGAGTGAATCTCAGAAGTCTAGCAGGGGGACTGGGTTAGTGACTCTCAGTGAGCTGGCAGGGGGAGTGACTCTCAGTGAGCTGGCAGAGGGAGTGACTCTCAGTGAGCTGGCATGGGGAGAGACTCTCAGTGAGCTGGCAGGGGGATTGGGGGAGTGACTCTCAGCTAGCTGGCACGGGGAGTGGCTGAGTGACTCTCAGTGAGCTGGCAGGGGGAGTGACTCTCAATGAGCTGGAAGGGTGAGTGGGGGAGCGACTCTCATTGATCTGGCCGGGGGAGTGGGGGTGTGACTCTCAGTGGGCTGGCAAGGGGAGTGGGGGAGTGAATCTCAGTGAGCTGGCAGGGTGAGTGACTCTCAGTGAGCTGGCAGGGGGAGTGACTCTCACTGGGCTGGCAGGGGGATTGCCTCTCAGTGAGCTGGCATGGGGTGTGACTCTCAGTGGGCTGGCATGGGGAGTGACTCTCAGTGAGCTGGCAGGGGGAGTGAATCTCAGTGAGCTGGCAGGGTGAGTGACTCTCAGTGAGCTGGCAGGGGGAGTGACTCTCAGTGAGCTGGCAGGGGGAGTGATTCTCACTGGGCTGGCAGGGGGATTGCCTCTCAGTGAGCTGGCATGGGGTGTGACTCTCAGTGGGCTGGCATGGGGAGTGACTCTCAGTGAGCTGGCAGGGGGAGTGACTCTCAGTGGGCTGGCAGGGGGAGTGGGTGAGTGACTCTCAGTGAGTTGGCACGGGGATTGGGGGAGTGAATCTCTTGGGCTGGCAGGTGGAGTGACTCTCAGTGAGCTGGCAGGGGGAGTGCATAAGTGACTTTCAGTGAGCTGGCAGGGGTGTGACTCTCAGTGAGCTGGCAGGGGGATTGGGGGAGTGACTCTCATTGAACTGGCAGGGGGAGTGACTCTCAGTGCGCTGGCAGGGGGAGTGATTCTCAGTGGGATGGCAGGGGGGCTGACTCTCAGTGGGCTGGCAGGGGGAGTGGGGGAATGACTCTCAGTGAGCTGGCAGGGGGAGAGACTCTCAGTGAGCTGGCAGGGGGAGTGACTCTCAGTGAGCTGGCAGGGGGAGTGGGGGAGTGACTGTCAGTGAGCTGGCAGGGGGAGAGACTCTCAGTGAGCTGGCAGGGTGAGTGGGGGATTGACTCTCAGTGAGCTGGCAGGGGGAGTTTGGGAGTGACTCTCAGTGGGCTGGCAGGGAGAGTGGGGGAGTGACTCTCAGTGAGCTGGCAGGGGGAGTGACTCTCAGTGGGCTGGCAGGGGGAGTGACTCTCAGTGAGCTGGCAGGGGGAGTGAATCTCAGTGAGTTGGCAGGGGGAGTGACTCTCAGTGGGCGGTCAGTGGGATTGACTTTCAGTGGGCTGGCAGGGGGAGTGACTCTCAGTTAGCTGGCACGGGGAGTGGCTGAGTGACTCTCAGTGAGCTGGCAGGGGGAGAGACTCTCAGTGAGCTGGCAGAGGCAGTGGGGGAGTGACTCTCAGTGAGCTGGCTTGGGGAGTGGGGGAGTGACTCTCAGTGATCTGGCAGGGTGAGTGGGTGATTGACTCTCAGTGAGCTAGCAGGGGGAGTGACTCTCAGTGGGCTGGCAGGGAGAGTGGGGGAGTGACTCTCAGTGGGCTGGCAGGGGGAATGACTCTCAGTGAGCTGGCAGGGGGAGTGACTCTCTGTGGGCGGGCAGGGGTGTGACTCTCAGTGGGCTGGCAGGGGGAGTGACTCTAAGTGGGCTGGCAGGGGTAGTGACTCTCAGTGAGTTGGCAGGGGGAGTGACACTCAGTGTGCGGGCAGGGGGAGTGACCCTCAGTGGGCTGGCAGGGGGAGTGACTCTCAGTGGGCTGGCAGGGGGAGTGACCCTCAGTGGGCTGGCAGGGATTGTGGGGGAGTGATTCTCAGTGAGCTTGCACGGGGAGTGGGTGAGTGACTCTCAGTGAGCTGGGAGGGGGAAAGACTCTCAGTGAGCTGGCAGGGGGAGTGGGGGAGTGACTCTCAGTGATCTGGCAGGAGGAGTGACACTCAATGAGCTGGCAAGGGGTGTGGGGGAGTGACTCTCAGTTATCTGGCAGGGGGAGAGACACTCAGTCAGCTGGCAGGGGGAGAGGCGGATTGACTCTCAGTAAGCTGGCAGGGGGAGAGACTTTCAGTGAGTTGGCAGGGGTAGTGACTCTCAGTGAGCTGGCAGGGGCGTAGGGGAGTGACTCTCAGTTAGCTGGCAGGGGGAGAGACTCTCAGTGAGCTGGCAGGGGAAGTGGGGGAGTGACTCTCAGTAAGCTGGCAGGGGGAGTGCGGGAGTGACTCTCAGTGAGCTGGCAGGGGGAGAGACTCTCAGTGAGCTGGCAGGGGGAGTGACTCTCAGTGGGCTGGCAGGGGGAGTGATTCTCAGTGAGCTGGCATGGGGAGTCGGGGAGTGACTCTCAGTGAGCTGGCAGGGGGAGAGACTCAAGTGAGCTGGCAGGGGGAGTGGGGGAGTCACTCTCAGTGAGCTGGCAGGGGGAGAGACTCTCAGTGAACTGGCAGGGGGAGTGACTCTCAGTGAGCTGGCAGGGGGAGTGGGGGAGTGACTCTCATTGAGCTGGCAGGGGGAGTGGGGGAGTGACTCTCAGTGAGTTGTCAGGTTGGATGGGGGAGTGAATCTCAGAAGGCTTTCAGGGGGACTGGGTTAGTGATTCCTAGTGAGCTGGCAGAGGGGATGACTCTCAGTGAGCTGGCAGGGGTTTGATCTCAGTGAGCTGGCAGGGGGAGTGGGGGAGTGACTCTCAGTGCGATGGCAGGGGGAGTGATTCTCAGTGGGATGGCAGAAGGGCTGATTCTCAGTGGGCTGGCAGGTGGAGTTGGGGAATGACTCTCAGTGAGCTGGCAGGGGAAGTGGGGGAGTGACTCTCAGTAAGCTGGCAGGGGGAGTGCGGGAGTGACTCTCAGTGAGCTGGCAGGGGGAGAGACTCTCAGTGAGCTTGCAGGGGGAGTGACTCTCAGGTAGCTGGCAGGGGGAGTGAATATCAGTGAGCTGGCATGGGGAGTGGGGGAGTGACTCTCAGTGAGCTGGCAGGGGGAGAGACTCAATTGAGCTGGCAGGGGGAGTGGGGGAGTCACTCTCAGTTAGCTGGCAGGGGGAGAGACTCTCAGTGAACTGGCAGGGGGAGTGACTCTCAGTGAGCTGGCAGGGGGAGTGGGGGAGTGACTCTCAGTGAGCTGGCAGGGGGAGAGACTCTCAGTGAGCTGGCAGGGATAGTGACTCTCAGTGAGCCGGCAGGGGGAGTGGGGGAGTGACTCTCAGTGAGCTGGCAGGGGGAGTGGGGGAGTGACTCTCAGTGAGTTGTCAGGGTGGATGGGGGAGTGAATCTCAGAAGGCTGGCAGGGGGACTGGGTTAGTGACTCTCAGTGAGCTGGCAGGGGGAGCGACTCTCAGTGAGCTGGCAGAGGGAGTGACTCTCAGTGAGCTGGCAGGGGGAGTGGGGGAGTGACTCTCAGTGGGATGGCAGGGAGAGTGGGGGAGTGACTCTCAGTGGGCTGACAGGGGGAGTGACTCTCTGTGAGCTGGCATGGGGAGTGACTCTCAGTGGGCTGGCAGGGGGAGTGACTCTCAGTGAGCTGGCAGGGGGAGTGCCTCTCAGTGACCTGGCAGGGGGAGTGAATGTCAGTGAGTTGGCAGGGTGAGTGACTCTCAGTGGGCGGTCAGGCGGAGTGACTCTCAGTGGGCTGGCAGGGGGAGTGACTCTCAGTGAGCAGGCAGGGAGAGTGGGGGAGTGACTCTCAGTGAGCTGGCACGGGGAGTGGCTGAGTGACTCTCAGTGAGCTGGCGGGGGAGTGGGGGAGTGACTATCAGTGAGTTGTCAGGGGGAGTGGGGGAGTGACTCTCAGTGAGCTGGCGGGGGAGTGGGGGAGTGACTATCAGTGAGTTGTCAGGGGGAGTGGGGGAGTGACTCTCAGTGAGCTGGCAGGGGAAGAGACTCAAGTGAGCTGGCAGGGGGAGTGGGGGAGTCACTCTCAGTGAACTGGCAGGGGGAATGACTCTCAGTGAGCTGGCAGGGGGAGTGGGGGAGTGACTCTCAGTGAGCTGACAGGGGGAGCGACTCTCAGTGAGCTGGCAGGGATAGTGACTCTCAGTGAGTCGGCAGGGGGAGTGGGGGAGTGACTCTCAGTGAGCTGGCAGGGGGAGTGGGGGAGTGACTCTCAGTGAGTTGTCAGGGTGGATGGGGGAGTGAATCTCAGAAGTCTGGCAGGGGGACTGGGTTAGTGACTCTCAGTGAGCTGGCAGGGGGAGTGACTCTCAGTGAGCTGGCAGAGGGAGTGACTCTCAGTGAGCTGGCAGGGGGAGAGACTCTCAGTGAGCTGGCAGGGGGATTGGGGGAGTGACTCTCAGCTAGCTGGCACGGGGAGTGGCTGAGTGATTCTCAGTGAGCTGGCAAAGTAGAGAGACTCTCAGTGAGCTGGCAGGGGGAGTGACTCTCAATGAGCTGGAAGGGTGAGTGGGGGAGCGACTCTCATTGATCTGGCCGGGGGAGTGGGGGTGTGACTCTCAGTGGGCTGGCAAGGGGAGTGGGGGAGTGAATCTCAGTGAGCTGGCAGGGTGAGTGACTCTCAGTGAGCTGGCAGGGGGAGTGACTCTCACTGGGCTGGCAGGGGGATTGCCTCTCAGTGAGCTGGCATGGGGTGTGACTCTCAGTGGGCTGGCATGGGGAGTGACTCTCAGTGAGCTGGCAGGGGGAGTGAATCTCAGTGAGCTGGCAGGGGGAGTGACTCTCAGTGGGCTGGCAGGGGGAGTGGGTGAGTGACTCTCAGTGAGTTGGCACGGGGATTGGGGGAGTGAATCTCTTGGGCTGGCAGGTGGAGTGACTCTCAGTGAGCTGGCAGGGGGAGTGCATAAGTGACTTTCAGTGAGCTGGCAGGGGGAGTGACTCAGTGAGCTGGCAGGGGTGTGACTCTCAGTGAGCTGGCAGGGGGATTGGGGGAGTGACTCTCATTGAACTGGCAGGGGGAGTGACTCTCAGTGCGCTGGCAGGGGGTGTGATTCTCAGTGGGATGGCAGGGGGGCTGACTCTCAGTGGGCTGGCAGGGGGAGTGGGGGAGTGACTCTCATTGAACTGGCAGGGGGAGTGACTCTCAGTGCGCTGGCAGGGGGTGTGATTCTCAGTGGGATGGCAGGGGGGCTGACTCTCAGTGAACTGGCAGGGGGAGAGGCTATCAGTGAGCTGGCAGGGGGAGTGGGGGATTGACTCTCAGTGAGCTGGCCGGTGGAGAGACTCTCAATGAGCAGGCAGGGGGAGTGACTCTCAGTGAGCTGGCAGGGGGAGTGGGGGAGTGAATCTCAGTGGGCTGACAGGGGGAGTGACTCTCAGTGAGCTGGCATGGGGAGTGACTCTCAGTGAGCTGGCAGGGGGAGTGGGGGAGTGACTCTCAGTGAGCTGACAGGGGGAGCGACTCTCAGTGAGCTGGCAGGGATAGTGACTCTCAGTGAGTCGGCAGGGGGAGTGGGGGAGTGACTCTCAGTGAGCTGGCAGGGGGAGTGGGGGAGTGACTCTCAGTGAGCTGGCAGGGGGACTGGGTTAGTGACTCTCAGTGAGCTGGCAGGGGGAGTGACTCTCAGTGAGCTGGCAGAGGGAGTGACTCTCAGTGAGCTGGCAGGGGGAGAGACTCTCAGTGAGCTGGCAGGGGGATTGGGGGAGTGACTCTCAGCTAGCTGGCACGGGGAGTGGCTGAGTGATTCTCAGTGAGCTGGCAAAGTAGAGAGACTCTCAGTGAGCTGGCAGGGGGAGTGACTCTCAATGAGCTGGAAGGGTGAGTGGGGGAGCGACTCTCATTGATCTGGCCCGGGGAGTGGGGGTGTGACTCTCAGTGGGCTGGCAAGGGGAGTGGGGGAGTGAATCTCAGTGAGCTGGCAGGGTGAGTGACTCTCAGTGAGCTGGCAGGGGGAGTGACTCTCACTGGGCTGGCAGGGGGATTGCCTCTCAGTGAGCTGGCATGGGGTGTGACTCTCAGTGGGCTGGCATGGGGAGTGACTCTCAGTGAGCTGGCAGGGGGAGTGACTCTCAGTGGGCTGGCAGGGGGAGTGGGTGAGTGACTCTCAGTGAGTTGGCACGGGGATTGGGGGAGTGAATCTCTTGGGCTGGCAGGTGGAGTGACTCTCAGTGAGCTGGCAGGGGGAGTGCATAAGTGACTTTCAGTGAGCTGGCAGGGGGAGTGACTCTCAGTGCGCTGGCAGGGGGTGTGATTCTCAGTGGGATGGCAGGGGGGCTGACTCTCAGTGGGCTGGCAGGGGGAGTGTGGGAATGACTCTCAGTGAACTGGCAGGGGGAGAGGCTATCAGTGAGCTGGCAGGGGGAGTGGGGGATTGACTCTCAGTGAGCTGGCAGGTGGAGAGACTCTCAATGAGCAGGCAGGGGGAGTGATTCTCAGTGAGCTGGCAGGGGGAGTGGGGGAGTGACTGTCAGTGAGCTGACAGGGGGAGAGACTCTCAGTGAGCTGGCAGGGTGAGTGGGGGATTGACTCTCAGTGAGCTGGCAGGGGGAGTTTGGGAGTGACTCCCAGTGGGCTGGCAGGGAGAGTGGGGGAGTGACTCTCAGTTAGCTGGCACGGGGAGTGGCTGAGTGACTCTCAGTGAGCTGGCAGGGGGAGAGACTCTCAGTGAGCTGGCAGAGGCAGTGGGGGAGTGACTCTCAGTGAGCTGGCTTGGGGAGTGGGGGAGTGACTCTCAGTGATCTGGCAGGGGGAGAGACTCTCAGTGAGCTGGCAGGGTGAGTGGGTGATTGACTCTCAGTGAGCTAGCAGGGGGAGTGACTCTCAGTGGGCTGGCAGGGAGAGTGGGGGAGTGACTCTCAGTGGGCTGGCAGGGGGAATGACTCTCAGTGAGCTAGCAGGGGGAGAGACTCTCAGTGGGCTGGCAGGGGGAGTGACTCTAAGTGGGCTGGCAGGGGTAGTGACTCTCAGTGAGTTGGCAGGGGGAGTGACACTCAGTGGGCGGGCAGGGGGAGTGACCCTCAGTGGGCTGGCAGGGATTGTGGGGGAGTGATTCTCAGTGAGCTTGCACGGGGAGTGGGTGAGTGACTCTCAGTGAGCTGGGAGGGGGAAAGACTCTCAGTGAGCTGGCAGGGGGAGTGGGGGAGTGACTCTCAGTGATCTGGCAGGAGGAGTGACACTCAATGAGCTGGCAAGGGGTGTGGGGGAGTGACTCTCAGTTATCTGGCAGGGGGAGAGACACTCAGTCAGCTGGCAGTGGGAGAGGCGGATTGACTCTCAGTAAGCTGGCAGGGGGAGAGACTCTCAGTGAGTTGGCAGGGGTAGTGACTCTCAGTGAGCTGGCAGGGGCGTAGGGGAGTGACTCTCAGTTAGCTGGCAGGGGGAGAGACTCTCAGTGAGCTGGCAGGGGAAGTGGGGGAGTGACTCTCAGTAAGCTGGCTGGGGGAGTGCGGGAGTGACTCTCAGTGAGCTGGCAGGGGGAGAGACTCTCAGTGAGCTGGCAGGGGGAGTGACTCTCAGGTAGCTGGCAGGGAGAGTTATTCACAGTGAGCTGGCATGGGGAGTCGGGGAGTGACTCTCAGTGAGCTGGCAGGGGGAGAGACTCAAGTGAGCTGGCAGGGGGAGTGGGGGAGTCACTCTCAGTGAGCTGGCAGGGGGAGAGACTCTCAGTGAACTGGCAGGGGGAGTGACTCTCAGTGAGCTGGCAGGGGGAGTGGGGGAGTGACTCTCATTGAGCTGGCAGGGGGAGTGGGGGAGTGACTCTCAGTGAGTTGTCAGGTTGGATGGGGGAGTGAATCTCAGAAGGCTTTCAGGGGTCTGGGTTAGTGATTCCTAGTGAGCTGGCAGAGGGAATGACTCTCAGTGAGCTGGCAGGGGTTTGATCTCAGTGAGCTGGCAGGGGGATTCGGGGAATGACTCTCATTGAACTGGCAGGGGGAGTGACTCTCAGTGCGCTGGCAGGGGGAGTGATTCTCAGTGGGATGGCAGAAGGGCTGACTCTCAGTGGGCTGGCAGGTGGAGTTGGGGAATGACTCTCAGTGAGCTGGCAGGGGGAGAGACTATCAGTGAGCTGGCAGGGTAAGTGGGGGAGTGACTCTCAGTGAGCTGGCAAGGAGAGTGGGGGAGTGACTCTCTTTGAGCTGGCAGGGGGAGTGACTCTCAGTGAGCTGGCAGTGGGGTGTCTCTCAGTGGGCTGGCAGGGGGAGTGCGGGAGTGACTCTCAGTGAGCTGGCAAGGAGAGTGGGGGAGTGACTCTCTTTGAGCTGGCAGGGGGAGTGACTCTCAGTGAGCTGGCAGAGGGAGTGACTCTCAGTGAGCTGGCAGGGTTGTGACTCTCAGTGAGCTGGCAGGGGGATTGGGGGAGTGACTCTCATTGAACTGGCAGGGGGAGTGACTCTCAGTGCGCTGGCAGGGTGAGTGATTCTCAGTGGGATGGCAGGGGGGCTGACTCTCAGTGGGCTGGCAGGGGGAGTGGGGGAATGACTCTCAGTGATCTGGCAGGGGGAGTGGGGGAGTGACTCTCAGTGGGATGGCAGGGAGAGTGGGCGAGTGACTCTCAGTGGGCTAGCAGGGGGAGTGACTCTCAGTGAGCTGGCAGGGGGAGTGAATCTCAGTGAGTTGGCAGGGGGAGTGACTCTCAGTGGGCGGTCAGGGGGAGTGACTTTCAGTGGGCTGGCAGGGGGAGTGACTGTCAGTGAGCAGGCAGTGAGAGTGGGGGAGTGACTCTGAGTTAGCTGGCACGGGGAGTGGCTGAGTGACTCTCAGTGAGCTGGCAGGGGGAGTGACTCTCAGTGAGCAGGCAGTGAGAGTGGGGGAGTGACTCTCAGTTAGCTGGCACAGGGAGTGGCTGAGTGACTCTCAGTGAGCTGGCAGGGGGAGAGACTCTCAGTGAGCTGGCAGAGGCAGTGGGGGAGTGACTCTCAGTGAGCTGGCTTGGGGAGTGGGGGAGTGACTCTCAGTGATCTGGCAGGGGGAGAGACTCTCAGTGAGCTGGCAGGGTGAGTGGGTGATTGACTCTCAGTGAGCTGGCAGGGGGAGTTTGGGAGTGACTCTCAGTGGGCTGGCAGGGAGAGTGGGGGAGTGACTCTCAGTGAGCTGGCAGGGGGACTGGGGGAGTGACTCTCAGTGGGCTGGCAAGGGGAGTGGGGGAGTGACTCTCTTTGAGCTGGCAGGGTGAGTGACTCTCAGTGAGCTGGCAGGGGGAGTGACTCTCAGTGGGCTGGCAGGGGTATTGACTCTCAGTAAGCTGGCAGGGGGTGTGACTCTCAGTGGGCTGGCAGGCGGAGTGACTCTCAGTGAGCTGGCAGGGGGAGTGACTCTCAGTGAGCTGGCAGGGGGACTGACTCTTAGTGAGCTGGCAGGGGTGGGTGACTCTCAGTGGGCTGGCAGAGGGAGTGGGTGAGTGACTCTCAGTGAGCTGGCAGGGGGAGAGACTCTCAGTGAGCTGGCAGGGGGAGTGGGGGAGCGAATCTCATTGAGCTGTCCGGGGGAGTGGGGTAGTGAATCTCAATGGGCTGGCAAGGGGAGTGGGGGAGTGACTCTCAGTGAGCTGGCAGGTTGAGTGACTCTCAGTGAGCTGGGAGAGTGAGTGACTCTCAGTGAGCTGGCAGCGGGAGTGGGGGAGTGAATTTCATTGAGCTGGCAGGGGGAGAGACTCTCAGTGGGCTGGCAGGGGGTGTGACTCTCAGTGACCTGGCAGGGTGTGTGACTCTCAGTGAGCTGGCAGGGGGAGTGACTCAGTGAGCTGGCAGGGTCAGTGACTCTCAGTGAGCTGGCAGGGGGAGTGACTCTCAGTGGGCTGGCAGAGGGGTGACTCTCAGTGAGCTGGCAGGGTCAGTGACTCTCAGTGAGCTGGCAGGGGGAGTGACTCTCAGTGGGCTGGCAGGGGTATTCACTCTCAGTGAGCTGGCAGGGGGAGTTTGGGAGTGACTCTCAGTGGGCTGGCAGGGAGAGTGGGGGAGTGACTCTCAGTGAGCTGGCAGGGAGAGTGGGGGAGTGACTCTCATTGGGCTGGCAGGGGGAGTGACTCTCAGTGAGCTGGCAGGGGGAGTGAATCTCAGTGAGTTGGCAGGGGGAGTGACTCTCAGTGGGTGGTCAGGGGGATTGACTTTCAGTGGGCTGGCAGGGGGAGTGACTCTCAGTGAGCAGGCAGTGAGAGTGGGGGAGTGACTCTCAGTTAGCTGGCACAGGGAGTGGCTGAGTGACTCTCAGTGAGCTGGCAGGGGGAGAGACTCTCAGTGAGCTGGCAGAGGCAGTGGGGGAGTGACTCTCAGTGAGCTGGCTTGGGGAGTGGGGGAGTGACTCTCAGTGATCTGGCAGGGGGAGTAGGGGAGTGACTCTCAGTGGGCTGGCAGGGGGAGTGACTCTCAGTGAGCTGGCAGGGGGAGTGACTCTCTGTGGGCGGGCAGGGGGAGTGACTCTCAGTGGGCTGGCAGGGGGAGTGACTCTAAGTGGGCTGGCAGGGGTAGTGACTCTCAGTGAGTTGGCAGGGGGAGTGACACTCAGTGGGCGGGCAGGGGGAGTGACCCTCAGTGAGCTGGCAGGGATTGTGGGGGAGTGATTCTCAGTGAGCCTGCACGGGGAGTGGGTGAGTGACTCTCCGTGAGCTGGGAGGGGGAAAGACTCTCAGTGAGCTGGCAGGGGGAGTGGGGGAGTGACTCTCAGTGATCTGGCAGGAGGAGTGACACTCAATGAGCTGGCAAGGGGAGTGGGGGAGTGACTCTCAGTTATCTGGCAGGGGTGGAGACACTCAGTCAGCTGGCAGGGGGAGAGGCGGATTGACTCTCAGTAAGCTGGCAGGGGGAGAGACTCTCAGTGAGTTGGCAGGGGTAGTGACTCTCAGTGAGCTGGCAGGGGCGTAGGGGAGTGACTCTCAGTTAGCTGGCAGGGGGAGAGACTCTCAGTGAGCTGGCAGGGGAAGTGGGGGAGTGACTCTCAGTAAGCTGGCAGGGGGAGTGCGGGAGTGACTCTCAGTGAGCTGGCAGGGGGAGAGACTCTCAGTGAGCTGGCAGGGGGAGTGACTCTCAGGTAGCTGGCAGGGGGAGTGATTCTCAGTGAGCTGTCATGGGGAGTCGGGGAGTGACTCTCATTGAGCTGGCAGGGGGAGTGGGGGAGTGACTCTCAGTGAGTTGTCAGGTTGGATGGGGGAGTGAATCTCAGAAGGCTTTCAGGGGGACTGGGTTAGTGATTCCCAGTGAGCTGGCAGAGGGAATGACTCTCAGTGAGCTGGCAGGGGTTTGATCTCAGTGAGCTGGCAGGGGGATTCGGGGAATAACCCTCATTGAACTGGCAGGGGGAGTGACTCTCAGTGCGCTGGCAGGCGGTGTGATTCTCAGTGGGATGGCAGAAGGGCTGACTCTCAGTGGGCTGGCAGGTGGAGTTGGGGAATGACTCTCAGTGAGCTGGCAGGGGGAGAGACTATCAGTGAGCTGGCAGGGGGAGTGGGGGAGTGACTCTCAGTAAGCTGGCAGGGGGAGTGCGGGAGTGACTCTCAGTGAGCTGGCAAGGAGAGTGGGGGAGTGACTCTCAGTGAGCTGGCAGGGGGAGAGACTCTCAGTGAGCTGGCAGGGGGAGTGACTCTCAGGTAGCTGGCAGGGGGAGTTATTCTCAGTGAGCTGGCATGGGGAGTGGGGGAGTGACTCTCAGTGAGCTGGCAGGGGAAGAGACTCAAGTGAGCTGGCAGGGGGAGTGGGGGAGTCACTCTCAGTGAGCTGGCAGGGGGAATGACTCTCAGTGAGCTGGCAGGGGGAGTGGGGGAGTGACTCTCAGTGAGCTGGCAGGAGGAGCGACTCTCAGTGAGCTGGCAGGGATAGTGACTCTCAGTGAGTCGGCAGGGGGAGTGGGGGAGTGACTCTCAGTGAGCTGGCAGGGGGAGTGGGGGAGTGACTCTCAGTGAGTTGTGAGGGTGGATGGGGGAGTGAATCTCAGAAGTCTGGCAGGGGGACTGGGTTAGTGACTCTCAGTGAGCTGGCAGGGGGAGTGACTCTCAGTGAGCTGGCAGAGGGAGTGACTCTCAGTGAGCTGGCAGGGGAAGAGACTCTCAGTGAGCTGGCAGGGGGATTGGGGGAGTGACTCTCAGCTAGCTGGCACGGGGAGTGGCTGAGTGATTCTCAGTGAGCTGGCAAAGTAGAGAGACTCTCAGTGAGATGGCAGGGGGAGTGACTCTCAATGAGCTGGAAGGGTGAGTGGGGGAGCGATTCTCATTGATCTGGCCGGGGGAGTGGGGGTGTGACTCTCAGTGGGCTGGCAAGGGGAGTGGGGGAGTGAATCTCAGTGAGCTGGCAGGGTGAGTGACTCTCAGTGAGCTGGCAGGGGGAGTGACTCTCACTGGGCTGGCAGGGGGATTGCCTCTCAGTGAGCTGGCATGGGGTGTGACTCTCAGTGGGCTGGCATGGGGAGTGACTCTCAGTGAGCTGGCAGGGGGAGTGACTCTCAGTGAGCTGGCAGGGGAAGTGACTCTTAGTGAGCTGGCAGGGGTGGGTGACTCTCAGTGGGCTGGCAGGGGGAGTGGGTGAGTGACTCTCAGTGAGTTGGCACGGGGATTGGGGGAGTGAATCTCTTGGGCTGGCAGGTGGAGTGACTCTCAGTGAGCTGGCAGGGGGATTGCATAAGTGACTCTCAGTGAGCTGGCAGGGGGAGTGACTCAGTGAGCTGGCAGGGGGAGTGGCTCTCAGTGAGCTGACAGTGGGGTGACTCTGAGTGGGCTGGCAGGGGGAGTGGGGGAGAGACTCTCAGTGAGCTGGCAGGGGTAATGACTTTCAGTGAGCTGGCAGGGGGTTTGGTGGAGTGTCTCTCAGTAAGCTGGCAGGGGGAGAGACTCTCAGTGAGCTGGCAAGGGATGTGGGGGAGTGACTCTCAGTAAGCTGGCAGGCAGAGTGGGGGATTGAGTCTCAGTGAGCTGGCAGGGGGAGAGACTCTCAGTGAGCTGGCAGGGAGAGTGCTGGAGTGACTCTCAGTGAGCTGGCAGTGAGAGTGGGGGAGTGACTCTCAGTGAGCTGGCAGGGGGAGAGACTCTCAGTGAGCTGGCAGGGGGACTGGGGGAGTGACTCTCAGTGGGCTGGCCAGGGGAGTGGGGGAGTGACTCTCTTTGAGCTGGCAGGGTGAGTGAATCTCAGTGAGCTGGCAGGGGGAGTGACTCTCAGTGGGCTGGCAGGGAGAGTGCGGGAGTGACTCTCAGTGAGCTGGCAGGGGTATTGACTCTCAGTAAGCTGGCAGGGGGTGTGACTCTCAGTGGGCTGGCAGGCGGAGTGACTCTCAGTGAGCTGGCAGGGGGAGTGACTCTCAGTGAGCTGGCAGGGGGACTGACTCTTAGTGAGCTGGCAGGGGTGGGTGACTCTCAGTGGGCTGGCAGAGGGAGTGGGTGAGTGACTCTCAGTGAGCTGGCAGGGGGAGAGACTCTCAGTGAGCAGGCAGGGGGAGTGGGGGAGCGAATCTCATTGAGCTGTCCGGGGGAGTGGGGTAGTGAATCTCAATGGGCTGGCAAGGGGAGTGGGGGAGTGACTCTCAGTGAGCTGGCAGGTTGAGTGACTCTCAGTGAGCTGGGAGAGTGAGTGACTCTCAGTGAGCTGGCAGCGGGAGTGGGGGAGTGAATTTCATTGAGCTGGCAGGGGGAGAGACTCTCAGTGGGCTGGCAGGGGGTGTGACTCTCAGTGACCTGGCAGGGTGTGTGACTCTCAGTGAGCTGGCAGGGGGAGTGACTCAGTGAGCTGGCAGGCAGAGTGACTCTCAGTGAGCTGGCAGAGGGGTGACTCTCAGTGAGCTGGCAGGGTCAGTGACTCTCAGTGAGCTGGCAGGGGGAGTGACTCTCAGTGGGCTGACAGGGGTATTCACTCTCAGTGAGCTGGCAGGGGGTGTGACTCTCAGTGCGCTGGTAGGGGGAGTGATTCTCAGTGGGATGGCAGAAGGGCTGACTCTCAGTGGGCTGGCAGGTGGAGTGTGGGAATGACTCTCAGTGAGCTGGCAGGGGGAGAGACTATCAGTGAGCTGGCAGGGTAAGTGGGGGAGTGACTCTCAGTAAGCTGGCAGGGGGAGTGCGGGAGTGACTCTCAGTGAGCTGGCAAGGAGAGTGGGGGAGTGACTCTCAGTGAGCTGGCAGGGGGAGAGACTCTCAGTGAGCTGGCAGGGGGAGTGACTCTCAGGTAGCTGGCAGGGGGAGTTATTCTCAGTGAGCTGGCATGGGGAGTGGGGGAGTGACTCTCAGTGAGCTGGCAGGGGAAGAGACTCAAGTGAGCTGGCAGGGGGAGTGGGGGAGTCACTCTCAGTGAGCTGGCAGGGGGAGAGACTCTCAGTGAACTGGCAGGGGGAATGACTCTCAGTGAGCTGGCAGGGGGAGTGGGGGAGTGACTCTCAGTGAGCTGGCAGGGGGAGCGACTCTCAGTGAGCTGGCAGGGATATTGACTCTCAGTGAGTCGGCAGGGGGAGTCGGGGAGTGACTCTCAGTGAGCTGGCAGGGGGAGTGGGGGAGTGACTCTCAGTGAGTTGTCAGGGTGGATGGGGGAGTCAATCTCAGAAGTCTGGCAGGGGGACTGGGTTAGTGACTCTCAGTGTGCTGGCAAGGGTAGTGACTCTCAGTGATCTGGCAGGGGAAGTGGGAGAGCGACTTTCAGTAAGCTGGCAGGGGGATTGGGGGAGTGACTCTCAGTGAGCTGGCATGGGGAGTGACTCTCAGTGCGCTGGCAGGGGGAGTGACTCAGTGAGCTGGCAGGGGGAGTGGGGGAGTGACTCTCAGTGAGCTGGCAGGGGGTGTGGTGGATTGACTCTCGGTGAGCTGGCAGGGGGAGTGGGGGAGTGACTCTCAGTGATCTGGCAGGGGGAGAGACAATCAGTGAGCTGGCAGGGGGAGTGGGGGAGTGACTCTCTGTGAGCTGGCAGGGGGAGAGACTCTCAGTGAGCTGGCATGGGGAGTGACTCTCAGTGAGCTGGCAGGGGGAGTGGGGGAGTGACTCTCAGTGGGCTGGCAGGCAGGGGTGACTCTCAATGGGCTGGAAGGGGGAGTGGGGGAGTGACACTCAGTGATCTGGCAGGGGGAGTGGGGGAGTGACTCTCTGTGAGCTGGCAGGGGGAGAGATGCTCAGTGAGCTGGCAGGGGGAGTGACTCTTAGTGAGCTGGCGGGTAAGTGGGGGAGTGACTCTCAGTGAGCTGGCAGGGGGAGAGACTCTCAGTGAGCTGGCAGGGGGTGTGGGGGAGTGACTCTTAGTAAGCTGGCAGGGAGAGTGGGGGAGTGACTCTCAGGGAGCTGGCAGGGGGAGAGACTCTCAGTGAGCTGGCAGGGGGAGTGGGGGAGCGACTCTCATTGAGCTGGCCGGGGGAGTGCTGGAGTGACTCTCAGTGGGCTGGCAAGGGGAGTGGGGGAGTGACTCTCAGTGAGCTGGCAGGGTGAGTGACTCTCAGTGAGCTGGCAGGGGGAGTGACTGTCAGTGGGCTGGCAGGGGGATTGACTCTCAGTAAGCTGGCAGGGGGTGAGACTCTCAGTGGGCTGGCAGGGGGAGTGAATCTCAGTGAGTTGGCATGGGGAGTGACTCTCAGTGAGCTAGCAGGGTGGGTGACCCTCAGTGGGCTGGCAGGGGGAGTGGGTGAGTGACTCTCAGTGAGTTGGCAGGGGGATTGGGGGAGTGACTCTCAGTGCGCTGGCAGGCAGGAGTGACTCTCAGTGGGTTGGAAGGGGGAGTGGGGGAGTGAATCACAGTGAACTGGCAGAGGCAGTGGGGGAGTGACTCTCAGTGAGCTGGCAGGGGGAGGGAATCACTACGAGCTGGCAAGGAGAGTGGGGGAGTGACTCTCAGTGAACTGGCAGGGGGAGAGACTCTCAGTGAGCTGGCAGGGGGAGTGGGGGAGTGACATTCAGTGAGCTGGCAGGGGGATAGACTCTCAGTGAGCTGGCAGGGGGAGTGACTCTCAGTGAGCTGATAGGGAGAGTGGGGGAGTGACTCTCAGTGAGCTGGCAGGGGGAGAGACTCTCAGTGAGCTGGCAGGGGTAGTGACTCTCAGTGAGATGGCAGGGGGAGTGGGGGAGTGACAGTGAGTTGGCAGGGGGAGAGACTCTCAGTGAGCTGGCAGGGGAAGTGGGAGAGCGACTCTCAGTAAGCTGGCAGGTGGAGTGTGGGAGTAACTGTCAGTGAGCTGGCAGGGAGAGTGGGGGAGTGACTCTCAGTGAGCAGGCAGTTGGAGAGACTCTCAGTGAGCTGGCAGGGGGAGTGGGGGAGTGACTCTCAATGAGCTGGCAGGGGGAGTGATTCTCAGTGAGCTGGCATGGGGAGTGGGGGAGTGACTCTCAGTGAGCTGGCAGGGGGAGAGACAAGTGAGCTGGCAGGGGGAGTGGGGGAGTCACTCTCAGTGAGCTGGCAGGGGGAGAGACTATCAGTAAGCTGGCAGGGGGAGTGACACTCAGTGAGCTGGCAGGGGGAGTGGGGGAGTGACTCTCAGTGAGCTGGCAGGGGGAGAGATTCTCAGTGAGCTGGCAGGGGGAGTGACTCTCAGTGGGCTGGCAGGGGGATTCACTCTCAGTTAGCTGGCAGGGGGTGTGACTCTTAGTGGGCTGGCAGGGGGAGTGACTCTCAGTGAGCTGGCACGGGGATTGGGGGAGTGACTCTCAGGGGCTGGCAGGTGGAGTGACTCTCAGTGAGCTGGCATGGGGAGTGATTCTCAGTGCGCTGGCAGGGGGAGTGACTCAGTGAGCTGGCAGGGGGAGTGACTCTCAGTGAGCTGACATTGGGGAGACTCTCAGTGGGCTGGCAGGGGGAGTGGGGGAGTGACTCTCAGTGAGCTGGCAGGGGGAGTGGGGGAGTGACTCTCAGTGGGCTGGCAGGCAGGGGTGACTCTCAGTGGGCTGGAAGGGTGAGTGGGGGAGTGATTCTCAGTGAGCTGGCAGGGGGAATGGGGGAGTGACTCTCAGTGATCTGGCAGGGGGAGAGACAATCATTGAGCTGGCAGGGGGTGTGGGGGAGTCACTCTCTTTGAGCTGGCAGGGGGAGAGACTCTCAGTGAGCTGGCAGGGAGAGTGACTATCAGTGAGCTGACGGGGGAGTGGGGGAGTGAATCTCAGTGAGCTTGCAGGGGGAGAGACTCTCAGTGAGCTGGCAGAGGGAGTGACTCTCAGTGAGCTGGCAGGGGGAGTGGGGGAGTGAATTTCAGTGAGCTGGCAGGGGGGAGACTCTCAGTGGGCTGGCAGGGTGAGTGACTCTCAGTGACCTGGCAGGGGGTGTGGGAGAGTGACTCTTAGTGAGCTAGAAGGGGGAGTGGGGGAGTAACTCTCAGTGAGCTGTCAGGGGGAGTGGGGGATTGACTCTCGGTGAGCTGGAAGGGGAAGTGGGGGAGTGACTCTCAGTGAGCTGGAAGGGGGAGTGGGGGAGCGACTCTCATTGATCTGGCCGGGGGAGTGGGGGAGTGAGTCTCAGTGAGTTGGCAGGGGGATTGGGGGAGTGACTCTCAGTGGGCTGGCAGATGGAGTGACTCTCAGTGAGCTGGCAGGGGGAGTGACTCTCAGTGAGCTGGCAGGGGGAGTGACTCAGTGAGCTGGCAGGCGGAGTGACTCTCAGTGAGCTGGCAGTGGGGTGACGCTCAGTGGGCTGGAAGGGGGAGTGGTGGAGTGACTCTCAGTGAGCTGGCAGGGGGAGTGGGAGAGTGACTCTCAGTGCGCTGGCAGGCAGGGGTGTCTCTCAGTGGGCTGGAAGGGGGAGTGGGGGAGTGAATCTCAGTGAGATGGCAGGGGGAGTGGCAGAGTGACTCTCAGTGATCTGGCAGGGGGAGAGACAATCAGTGAGCTGGCAGGGGGAGTGGGGGAGTGAGTCTCTGTGAGCTGGCAGGGGGAGAGACTCTCAGTGAGCTGGCATGGGGAGTGAGTCTCTGTGAGCTGGCAGGGGGAGTGACTCTCAGTGAGCTGGCAGGGGGAGTGGGGGAGTGTCTCTCAGTAAGCTGGCAGGGGGAGAGAATCTCAGTGAGCTGGCAGGGGATGTGGGGGAGTGACTCTCCGTAAGCTGGCAGGCAGAGTGGGGGATTGAGTCTCAGTGAGCTGGCAGGGGGAGAGACTCTCAGTGAGCTGGCAGGGAGAGTGGGGGAGTGACTCTCAGTGAGCTGGCAGGGAGAGTGGGGGAGTGACTCTCAGTGAGCTGGCAGGTGGAGAGACTCTCAGTGAGCTGGCAGGGGGAGTGGGGGAGCGACTCTCATTGAGCTGGCCGGGGGAGTGGGGGAGTGACTCTCAGTGGGCTGGCAAGGGGAGTGGGGGAGTGACTCTCAGTGAGCTGGCAGGTTGAGTCACTCTCAGTGAGCTGGCAGGGTGAGTGACTCTCAGTTGGCTGGCAGGGGGATTGACTCTCAGTAAGCTGGCAGGGGGTGTGACTCTCAGTGGGCTGGCAGGGGGAGTGACTCTCAGTGAGCTGGCAGGGGGAGTGACTCTCAGTGAGCTGGCAGGGGTGGGTGACTCTCAGTGGGCTGACAAGGGGAGTGGGTGAGTGACTCTCAGTGAGTTGGCAGGGGGATTGGGGGAGTGACTCTCAGTGAGTTAGCATGGGGAGTGACTCAGTGAGCTGGCAGGGGGAGTGACTCAGTGAGCTGGCAGTGGGGTGACTCTCAGTGGGCTGGCAAGGGGAGTGGTGGAGTGAATCTCAGTGAGCTGGCTGGGGGACTGGGGGAGTGCCTCTCAGTTATCTGGCAGGGGGAGAGACTCTCAGTGAGCTAGAAGCGGGAGTGTGGGAGTGACTCTCAGTGAGCTGTCAGGGGGAGATGGGGATTGACTCTCGGTGAGCTGGCAGGGGAAGTGGGGGAGTGACTCTCAGTGACCTGGCAGGGGAATTGACTCTCAGTGAGCTGGCAGGGGGAGTGACTCTTAGTAAGCTGACAGGGGTGGGTGAATCTCAGTGGGCTGGCAGGGGCAGTGGGAGTGACTCTCAGTGAGCTGACAGGGGGAGTGACTCTCAGTGAGCTGGCAGGGGGAGTGACTCACAGTGAGCTGGCAGTAGGGTGACTCTCAGTGGGCTGGCAGGGGGAGTGGGGGAGTGACTATCAGTGAGCTGGCAGGGGGAGTGATTCTCAGTGAGCTGGCACGGGGAGTGGGGGAGTGACTCTCAGTGAGCTGGCAGGGGGAGTGGGGGAGTGACTCTCAGTCGGCTGGCAGGCAGGGGTGACTCTCAGTGGGCTGGAAGGGCGAGTAGGGGAGTGAATCTCAGTGAGCTGGCAGGGGGAATGGGGCAGTGACACTCAGTTATCTGGCAGGGGGAGAGACAATCAGTGAGCTGGCAGGGGGTGTGGGGGAGTCACTCTCTGTGAGCTGGCAGGGGGAGAGACTCTCAGTGAGCTGGCAGGGGGATTGACTCTCAGTGAGCTGGCGGGGGAGTGGGGGAGTGACTCTCAGTGAGCTGGCAGGGGGAGTGACTCTCAGTGGGCTGGCAGGGGGAGTGACTCTCAGTGAGCTGGCAGGGGGAGTGACTCTGTGAGCTGGCAGGGGGAGTGGCTCACAGTGAGCTGGCAGTGGGGTGACTCTCAGTGGGCTGGCAGGGGGAGTGGGGGAGTGACTCTCAGTGAGATGGCAGGGGGAGTGGGGGAGTGACTCTCAGTGGGCTGGCAGGCATGGGTGACTCTCAATGGGCTGGAAGGGGGAGTGGGGGAGTGAATCTCAGTGAGCTGGCAGGGGGAGTGGGGGAGTGACTCTCAGTGATCTGGCAGGGGGAGAGACAATCAGTGAGCTGACAGGGGGAGTGGGGGTGTGAGTCTCTGTGAGCTGGCAGTGGGAGAGATGCTCAGTGAGCTGGCAGGGGGAGTGACTCTCAGTGAGCTGTCGGGGGAGTGGGGGAGTGAATCTCAGTGAGCTGGCAGGTTGAGTGACTCTCAGTGAGCTGGCAGGGTGATTGACTCTCAGTGGGCTGGCAGGGGGATTGACTCTCAGTAAGCTGGCAGGGATAGAGACTCTCAGTGGGCTGGCAGGGGGAGTGACTCTCAGTGACCTGGCAGGGGGTGTGGGAGAGTGACTATTAGTGAGCTGGCAGGGGGAGTGGGGGAGTGACTCTCAGTGAGCTGGCAGGGGAGAGACTCTCAGTGAGCTGGCAGGGGTAATGACTCTCAATGGGCCGGCAGGGGGATTGACTCTCAATAAGCTGTCAGGGAGGTGTGACTCTCAGTGAGCTGGCAGCGGGAGTGACTCTCAGTGAGCTAGCATGGGGAGTGACTCTTAGTGAGCTGGCAGGGGTGGGTGAATCTCAGTGGGCTGGCAGGGAGAGTGGGTGAGTGACTCTCAGTGAGCTGGCAGGGGGATTGGGGGAGTGACTCTCAGTGGGCTGGCAGGGGGAGTGACTCTCAGTGATCTGGCAGGGGGAGTGACTCAGTGAGCTGGCAGGGGGAGTGGCTCTCAGTGAGCTGGCAGTGGGGTGACTGTCAGTGAGCTGGCAGGGGGAGTGGGGGAGTGAATCTCAGTGAGCTTGCAGGGGGAGTGGGGGAGTGACTCTAAGTGGGCTGGCAGGCATGAGTGACTCCCAATGGGCTGGAAGGGGGAGTGGGGGAGTGAACCTCAGTGAGCTGGCAGGGGGAGTGACTCTCAGTGAGCTGGCAGGGGGAGTGACTCTCAGTGAGCTGGCAGGGGGAGTGGGGGAGTGACTCTCAGTGAGATGGCAGGGGGAGAGACAATCAGTGAACTGGCAGGGGAGTGGGGGAGTGACTCTCAGTGAGCTGGCAGGGGGAGAGACTCTCAGTGAGCTGGCAGGGGATGTGGGGGAGTGACTCTCCGTAAGCTGGCAGGCAGAGTGGGGGATTGAGTCTCAGTGAGCTGGCAGGGGGAGAGACTCTCAGTGAGCTGGCAGGAGAGTGGGGGAGTGACTCTCAGTGAGCTGGCAGGGGGAGAGACTCTCAGTGAGCTGGCAGGGAGAGTGAGGGAGTGACTCTCAGTGAGCTGGCAGGGAGAGTGGGGGAGTGACGCTCAGTGAGCTGGCAGGGGGAGAGACTCTCAGTGAGCTGGCAGGGGGAGTGGGGGAGCGACTCTCATTGAGCTGGCCGGGGGAGTGGGGGAGTGACTCTCAGTGGGCTGGCAAGGGGAGTGGGGGAGTGACTCTCAGTGAGCTGGCAGGTTGAGTCACTTTCAGTGAGCTGGCAGGGTGAGTGACTCTCAGTTGGCTGGCAGGGGGAGTGACTCTCAGTGAGCTGGCAGGGGGAGTTACTCTCAGTGAGCTAGCAGGGGTGGGTGACTCACAGTGGGCTGACAGGGGGAGTGGGTGAGTGACTCTCAGTGAGTTGGCAGGGGGATTCGGGGAGTGACTCTGAGTGGGCTGGCAGGTGGAGTGACTCTCAGTGAGCTGGCATGGGGAGTGACTCTAAGTGAGCTGGCAGCTGGAGTGACTCAGTGAGCTGGCAGGCAGAGTGACTCTCAGTGAGTTGGCAGTGGGGTGACTCTCAGTGGGCTGGCAGGGGGAGTGGTGGAGTGAATCTCAGTGTGCTGGCTGGGGGATTGGGGGAGTGACTCCCAGTGATCTGGCAGGGGGAGAGACAATCAGTGAGCTGGCAGGGGGAGTGACTCTCTGTGAGCTGGCAGGGGGAGAGACTCTCAGTGAGCTGGCATGGGTTGTGACTCTCAGTGAGCTGGCAGGGGGAGTGGGGAGTGACTCTCAGTGAGCTGGCAGGGGGAGAGACTCTCAGTGAGCTGGCAGGGAGAGAGACTCTCAGTGAGCTAGAAGGGGGAGTGGGGGAGTTACTCTCATTGAGCTGTCAGGGGGAGTGGGGGATTGACTCTCGGTGAGCTGGCAGGGGAAGTGGGTGAGTGACTCTCAGTGAGCTGGCAGGGGGAGTGACTCTCAGTGAGCTGGCAGGGGGAGTGACTCTTAGTGAGCTGACAGGGGTGGGTGAATCTCAGTGGGCTGGCAGGGGGAGTGGGTGATTGACTCTCAGTGGGCTGGCAGGTGGAGTGACTCTCAGTGAGCTGGCAGTGGGAGTGACTCTCAGTGAGCTGGCAGGGGGAGTGACTCTCAGTGAGCTGGCAGGGGGAGTGACTCACAGTGGATTGGCAGTAGGGTGACTCTCAGTGGGCTGGCAGGGGGAGTTGGGGAGTGACTCTCAGTGAGCTGGCAGGGCGAGTAGGGGAGTGACTCTCAGTGAGCTGGCAGGGGGAGTGATTCTCAGTGAGCTGGCAGGGGGAGTGGGGGAGTGACTCTCAGTGAGCTGGCAGGGGGAGAGTCTCAAGTGAGCTGGCAGATGGAGTGGGGGAGTCATTCTCAGTGAGCTGGCAGGGGGAGAGATTCTCAGTGAGCTGGCAGGTGGTGCGACTTTCAGTGAGCAGGCAGAGTGCGTGGGTGAGTGAATCACAGTGAGCTGGCAGGGGGAGAGACTCTCAGTGAGCTGGCAGGGGGAGTGACTCTCAATGAGCTCGGTGGGGGAGTGCGGGAGTGACTCTCAGTGAGCTGGCAGGGGGAGTGGGGAATTGACTCTCGGTGAGCTGGCAGGTTGAGTGGGGGAGTGACTCTCAGTGAGCTGGCAGGGGGATTGGGGGAGCGACTCTCATTGAGCTGGCAGGAGGAGTGGGGGAGTGACTCTCAGTGGACTGGCATGAGGAGTGGGGGAGTGACTCTCAGTGAGCTGGCAGGGTGAGTGACTCTCAGTGAGCTGGCAGGGGGAGTGACTCTCAGTAAGCTGGCAGGGTGAGTGACTCTCAGTGAGCTGGCAGGGGGAGTGACTCTCAGTGGGCTGGCAGGGGTATTGACTCTCAGTAAGCTGGCAGGGTGAGTGACTCTCAGTGGGCTGGCAGGGGTTGTGACTCTCAGTGAGCTGGCAGGGGGAGTGGGGAGTGACTCTCAGTGAGCTGGCAGGGGGAGAGACTCTCAGTGAGCTGGCAGGGAGAGAGACTCTCAGTGAGCTAGAAGGGGGAGTGGGAGAGTTACTCTCAGTGAGCTGTCAGGGGGAGTGGGGGATTGACTCTCGGTGAGCTGGCAGGGGAAGTGGGTGAGTGACTCTCAGTGAGCTGGCAGGGGGAGTGACTCTCAGTGAGCTGGCAGGGGGAGTGACTCTTAGTGAGCTGACAGGGGTGGATGAATCTCAGTGGGCTGGCAGGGGGAGTGGGTGATTGACTCTCAGTGGGCTGGCAGGTGGAGTGACTCTCAGTGAGCTGGCAGTGGGAGTGACTCTCAGTGAGCTGGCAGGGGGAGTGACTCTCAGTGAGCTGACAGGGGTGGGTGAATCTCAGTGGGCTGGCAGGGGGAGTGGGTGATTGACTCTCAGTGGGCTGGCAGGGGGAGTGACTCTCAGTGAGCTGGCAGGGGGAGTGACTCACAGTGGATTGGCAGTAGGGTGACTCTCGGTGGGCTGGCAGGGGGAGTTGGGGAGTGACTCTCAGTGAGCTGGCAGGGCGAGTAGGGGAGTGACTCTCAGTGAGCTGGCAGGGGGAGTGATTCTCAGTGAGCTGGCAGGGGGAGTGGGGGAGTGACTCTCAGTGAGCTGGCAGGGGGAGAGACTCAAGTGAGCTGGCAGATGGAGTGGGGGAGTCATTCTCAGTGAGCTGGCAGGGGGAGAGACTCTCAGTGAGCTGGCAGGTGGTGCGACTTTCAGTGAGCAGGCAGAGTGCGTGGGTGAGTGAATCACAGTGAGCTGGCAGGGGGAGAGACTCTCAGTGAGCTGGCAGGGGGAGTGACTCTCAATGAGCTCACTGGGGGAGTGCGGGAGTGACTCTCAGTGAGCTGGCAGGGGGAGTGGGGAATTGACTCTCGGTGAGCTGGCAGGTTGAGTGGGGGAGTGACTCTCAGTGAGCTGGCAGGGGGATTGGGGGAGCGACTCTCATTGAGCTGGCAGGGTGAGTGACTCTCAGTGAGCTGGCAGGGGGAGTGACTCTCAGTGGGCTGGCAGGGGTATTGACTCTCAGTAAGCTGGCAGGGTGAGTGACTCTCAGTGGGCTGGCAGGGGGAGTGACTCTCAGTGAGCTGGTAGGGGGAGTGAGACTCAGTGAGCTGGCAGGGGGAGTGACTCTCAGTGAGCTGGCAAGGGGAGTGGGGGAGTGACTCTCAGTGAGCTGGCTGGTTGAGTGACTCTCAGTGAGCTGGCAGGGGGAGAGATTTTCAGTCAGCTGGAAGGGGGAGTGGGGGAGTGACTCTCAGTGAGCTGGCAGGAGGAGAGACTCTCTGTGAGCTGGCAGGGGGAGTGACTCTCAGTGAGCTGGCAGGGGGAGTGGCGGATTGACTCTCAGTAAGCTGGCAGGGGGAGAGACTCTCAGTGAGTTGGCAGGGGTAGTGACTCTCAGTGAGCTAGCAGGGGGAGTGGGGGAGTGACTCTCACTGAGCTGGCAGGAGGAGAGACTATCAGTGAGCTAGCAGGGGAAGTGGGGGAGTGACTCTCAGAAAGCTGGCAGGGGGAGTGCGGGAGTGACTCTCAGTGAGCTGGCAGGGGGAGAGACTTTCAGTGAGTTGGCAGGGGGAGCGGGGGAGTGACTCTCAGTGACCAGGCAGGGGGAGAGACTAAAGTGAGCTGGCAGGCGGTGTGGGGGAGTCACTCACAGTGAGCTGGCAGGGGGAGAGTCCCTCAGTGAACTGGCAGGGGTAGTGACTCTCAGTGAGCTGGCAGGGGGAGTGGGGGAGTGACACTCAGTGAACTTGCAGGGGGAGAGACTCTCAGTGAGCTGGCAGGGGGAGTGACTCAAAGTGAGCCGGCAGGGGGAGTGGGGGAGTGACTCTCAGTGAGCTGGAAGGGGGAGTGACTCTCAGTGAGCTGGCAGAGCGAGTGACTCTCAGTGAGCTGGCAGGGGGATTGGGGGAGTGTTTCTCATTGAACTGGCAGCGGGAGTGACTCTCAGTGCGCTGGCAGGGGGAGTGATTCTCAGTGGGATGGCAGGGGGGCTGACTCTCAGTGGGCTGGCAGGGTGAGTGGGGGAGTGACTCTCAGTGAGCTGACAGGCGGAGAGACTATCAGTGAGCTGGCAGGGGGAGTGGGGGTGTGACTCTCAGTGAGCTGGCAGGTGGAGAGACTCTCAATGAGCTGGCAGGGGGAGTGGGGGAGTGACTGTCAGTGAGCTGGCAGGGGGAGAGACTCTCAGTGAGCTGGCAGGGTGAGTGGGGGATTGACTCTCAGTGAGCTGGCAGGGGGAGTTTGGGAGTGAATCTGAGTGGGCTGGCAGGACGAGTGGGGGAGTGACTCTCAGTGAGCTGGCAGGGGGAGTGGAGGTGTGACACTCAGTGGGATGGCAGGGAGATTTGGGGGAGTGACTCTCATTGGGCTGGCAGGGGGAGTGACTCTCAGTGAGCTGGCATGGGGAGTGAATCTCAGTGGGCTGGCAGGGAGATTTGGGGGAGTGACTCTCATTGGGCTGGCAGGGGGAGTGACTCTCAGTGAGCTGGCATGGGGAGTGACTCTCAGTGAGCTGGCAGGGGGAGTGAATCTCAGTGAGTTGGCAGGGGGAGTGACTCTCAGTGAGCTGGCAGGAGGAGAGACTCTCAGTCAGCAGGCAGGGAGAGTGGGGGAGTGACTCTCAGTGAGCTGGCAGGGGGAGTGGCTGAGTGACTGTCAGTGAGCTGGCAGGGGGAGAGATTCTCAGTGAACTGGCAGAGGCAGTGGGGGAGTGACTCTCAGTGAGCTGGCAGTGGGGTGACTCTCAGTGGGCTGGCAAGGGGAGTGGGGGAGTGACTCTCAGTGAGCTGGCAGGTTGAGTGACTCTCAGTGAGCTGGCAGGGGGAGAGATTTTCAGTCAGCTGGAAGGGGTAGTGGGGGAGTGACTCTCAGTGAGCTGGCAGGAGGAGAGACTCTCTGTGAGCTGGCAGGGGGAGTGACTCTCAGTGAGCTGGCAGGGGGAGTGGCGGATTGACTCTCAGTAAGCTGGCAGGGGGAGAGACTCTCAGTGAGTTGGCAGGGGTAGTGACTCTCAGTGAGCTGGCAGGAGGAGTGGGGGAGTGACTCTCACTGAGCTGGCAGGAGGAGAGACTATCAGTGAGCTGGCAGGGGAAGTGGGGGAGTCACTCTCAGAAAGCTGGCAGGGGGAGTGACTCTCAGTGAGCTGGCAGGGGGAGAGACTTTCAGTGAGTTGGCAGGGGGAGCGGGGGAGTGACTCACAGTGACCAGGCAGGGGGAGAGACTAAAGTGAGCTGGCAGGCGGTGTGGGGGAGTCACTCACAGTGAGCTGGCAGGGGGAGAGTCTCTCAGTGAGCTGGCAGGGGTAATGACTCTCAATGGGCCGGCAGGGGGATTTACTCTCAATAAGCTGTCAGGGAGGTGTGACTCTCAGTGAGCTGGCAGCGGGAGTGACTCTCAGTGAGCTAGCATGGGGAGTGACTCTTAGTGAGCTGGCAGGGGTGGGTGAATCTCAGTGGGCTGGCAGGGAGAGTGGGTGAGTGACTCTCAGTGAGCTGGCAGGGAGAGTGCGGGAGTGACTCTCATTGAGCTGGCAGTGAGACTGGGGGAGTGACTCTCAGTGAGCTGGCTGGGGGAGAGACAATCAGTGAGCTGGCAGGGGGAGAGGGGGAGTGACTCTCTGTGAGCTGGCAGGGGGAGAGACTCTCAGTGAGCTGGCATGGGGAGTGACACTCAGTGAGCTGGCAGGGGGAGTGGGGGAGTGACTCCCAGTGAGCTGGCAGGGGAGAGACTCTCAGTGAGCTGGCAGGGGTAATGACTCTCAATGGGCCGGCAGGGGGATTGACTCTCAATAAGCTGTCAGGGAGGTGTGACTCTCAGTGAGCTGGCAGCGGGAGTGACTCTCAGTGAGCTAGCATGGGGAGTGACTCTTAGTGAGCTGGCAGGGGTGGGTGAATCTCAGTGGGCTGGCAGGGAGAGTGGGTGAGTGACTCTCAGTGAGCTGGCAGGGGGATTGGGGGAGTGACTCTCAGTGATCTGGCAGGGGGAGTGACTCTCAGTGATCTGGCAGGGGGAGTGACTCAGTGAGCTGGCAGGGGGAGTGGGGGAGTGAATCTCAGTGAGCTTGAAGGGGGAGTGGGGGAGTGACTCTAAGTGGGCTGGCAGGCATGAGTGACTCCCAATGGGCTGGAAGGGGGAGTGGGGGAGTGAACCTCAGTGAGCTGGCAGGGGGAGTGACTCTCAGTGAGCTGGCAGGGGGAGTGACTCTCAGTGAGCTGGCAGGGGGAGTGGGGGAGTGACTCTCAGTGATCTGGCAGGGGGAGAGACAATCAGTGAACTGGCAGGGGAGTGGGGGAGTGACTCTCAGTGAGCTGGCAGGGGGAGAGACTCTCAGTGAGCTGGCAGGGGATGTGGGGGAGTGACTCTCCGTAAGCTGGCAGGCAGAGTGGGGGATTGAGTCTCAGTGAGCTGGCAGGGGGAGAGACTCTCAGTGAGCTGGCAGGAGAGTGGGGGAGTGACTCTCAGTGAGCTGGCAGGGGGAGAGACTCTCAGTGAGCTGGCAGGGAGAGTGAGGGAGTGACTCTCAGTGAGCTGGCAGGGAGAGTGGGGGGAGTGACGCTCAGTGAGCTGGCAGGGGGAGAGACTCTCAGTGAGCTGGCAGGGGGAGTGGGGGAGCGACTCTCATTGAGCTGGCCGGGGGAGTGGGGGAGTGACTCTCAGTGGGCTGGCAAGGGGAGTGGGGGAGTGACTCTCAGTGAGCTGGCAGGTTGAGTCACTTTCAGTGAGCTGGCAGGGTGAGTGACTCTCAGTGTGCTGGCAGGGGGATTGACTCTCAGTAAGCTGGCAGGGGGTGTGACTCTCAGTTGGCTGGCAGGGGGAGTGACTCTCAGTGAGCTGGCAGGGGGAGTTACTCTCAGTGAGCTAGCAGGGGTGGGTGACTCACAGTGGGCTGACAGGGGGAGTGGGTGAGTGACTCTCAGTGAGTTGGCAGGGGGATTCGGGGAGTGACTCTGAGTGGGCTGGCAGGTGGAGTGACTCTCAGTGAGCTGGCATGGGGAGTGACTCTAAGTGAGCTGGCAGCTGGAGTGACTCAGTGAGCTGGCAGGCAGAGTGACTCTCAGTGAGTTGGCAGTGGGGTGACTCTCAGTGGGCTGGCAGGGGGAGTGGTGGAGTGAATCTCAGTGATCTGGCAGGGGGAGAGACAATCAGTGAGCTGGCAGGGGGAGTGACTCTCTGTGAGCTGGCAGGGGGAGAGACTCTCAGTGAGCTGGCATGGGTTGTGACTCTCAGTGAGCTGGCAGGGGGAGTGGGGAGTGACTCTCAGTGAGCTGGCAGGGGGAGAGACTCTCAGTGAGCTGGCAGGGAGAGAGACTCTCAGTGAGCTAGAAGGGGGAGTGGGGGAGTTACTCTCATTGAGCTGTCAGGGGGAGTGGGGGATTGACTCTCGGTGAGCTGGCAGGGGAAGTGGGTGAGTGACTCTCAGTGAGCTGGCAGGGGGAGTGACTCTCAGTGAGCTGGCAGGGGGAGTGACTCTTAGTGAGCTGACAGGGGTGGGTGAGTCTCAGTGGGCTGGCAGGGGGAGTGGGTGATTGACTCTCAGTGGGCTGGCAGGTGGAGTGACTCTCAGTGAGCTGGCAGGGGGAGTGACTCTCAGTGAGCTGGCAGGGGAGTGACTCACAGTGGATTGGCAGTAGGGTGACTCTCAGTGGGCTGGCAGGGGGAGTTGGGGAGTGACTCTCAGTGAGCTGGCAGGGCGAGTAGGGGAGTGACTCTCAGTGAGCTGGCAGGGGGAGTGATTCTCAGTGAGCTGGCAGGGGGAGTGGGGGAGTGACTCTCAGTGAGCTGGCAGGGGGAGAGACTCAAGTGAGCTGGCAGATGGAGTGGGGGAGTCATTCTCAGTGAGCTGGCAGGGGGAGAGACTCTCAGTGAGCTGGCAGGTGGTGCGACTTTCAGTGAGCAGGCAGAGTGCGTGGGTGAGTGAATCACAGTGAGCTGGCAGGGGGAGAGACTCTCAGTGAGCTGGCAGGGGGAGTGACTCTCAATGAGCTCGGTGGGGGAGTGCGGGAGTGACTCTCAGTGAGCTGGCAGGGGGAGTGGGGAATTGACTCTCGGTGAGCTGGCAGGTTGAGTGGGGGAGTGACTCTCAGTGAGCTGGCAGGGGGATTGGGGGAGCGACTCTCATTGAGCTGGCAGGAGGAGTGGGGGAGTGACTCTCAGTGGACTGGCATGAGGAGTGGGGGAGTGACTCTCAGTGAGCTGGCAGGGTGAGTGACTCTCAGTGAGCTGGCAGGGGGAGTGACTCTCAGTGGGCTGGCAGGGGTATTGACTCTCAGTAAGCTGGCAGGGTGAGTGACTCTCAGTGGGCTGGCAGGGGTTGTGACTCTCAGTGAGCTGGCAGGGGGAGTGGGGAGTGACTCTCAGTGAGCTGGCAGGGGGAGAGACTCTCAGTGAGCTGGCAGGGAGAGAGACTCTCAGTGAGCTAGAAGGGGGAGTGGGAGAGTTACTCTCAGTGAGCTGTCAGGGGGAGTGGGGGATTGACTCTCGGTGAGCTGGCAGGGGAAGTGGGTGAGTGACTCTCAGTGAGCTGGCAGGGGGAGTGACTCTCAGTGAGCTGGCAGGGGGAGTGACTCTTAGTGAGCTGACAGGGGTGGATGAATCTCAGTGGGCTGGCAGGGGGAGTGGGTGATTGACTCTCAGTGAGCTGGCAGTGGGAGTGACTCTCAGTGAGCTGGCAGGGGGAGTGACTCTCAGTGAGCTGACAGGGGTGGGTGAATCTCAGTGGGCTGGCAGGGGGAGTGGGTGATTGACTCTCAGTGGGCTGGCAGGGGGAGTGACTCTCAGTGAGCTGGCAGGGGGAGTGACTCACAGTGGATTGGCAGTAGGGTGACTCTCGGTGGGCTGGCAGGGGGAGTTGGGGAGTGACTCTCAGTGAGCTGGCAGGGCGAGTAGGGGAGTGACTCTCAGTGAGCTGGCAGGGGGAGTGATTCTCAGTGAGCTGGCAGGGGGAGTGGGGGAGTGACTCTCAGTGAGCTGGCAGGGGGAGAGACTCAAGTGAGCTGGCAGATGGAGTGGGGGAGTCATTCTCAGTGAGCTGGCAGGGGGAGAGACTCTCAGTGAGCTGGCAGGTGGTGCGACTTTCAGTGAGCAGGCAGAGTGCGTGGGTGAGTGAATCACAGTGAGCTGGCAGGGGGAGAGACTCTCAGTGAGCTGGCAGGGGGAGTGGGGAATTGACTCTCGGTGAGCTGGCAGGTTGAGTGGGGGAGTGACTCTCAGTGAGCTGGCAGGGGGATTGGGGGAGCGACTCTCATTGAGCTGGCAGGGTGAGTGACTCTCAGTGAGCTGGCAGGGGGAGTGACTCTCAGTGGGCTGGCAGGGGTATTGACTCTCAGTAAGCTGGCAGGGTGAGTGACTCTCAGTGGGCTGGCAGGGGGAGTGACTCTCAGTGAGCTGGCAGGGGGAGTGAGACTCAGTGAGCTGGCAGGGGGAGTGACTCTCAGTGAGCTGGCAAGGGGAGTGGGGGAGTGACTCTCAGTGAGCTGGCTGGTTGAGTGACTCTCAGTGAGCTGGCAGGGGGAGAGATTTTCAGTCAGCTGGAAGGGGGAGTGGGGGAGTGACTCTCAGTGAGCTGGCAGGAGGAGAGACTCTCTGTGAGCTGGCAGGGGGAGTGACTCTCAGTGAGCTGGCAGGGGGAGTGGCGGATTGACTCTCAGTAAGCTGGCAGGGGGAGAGACTCTCAGTGAGTTGGCAGGGGTGTGACTCTCAGTGAGCTGGCAAGGGGAGTGGGGGAGTGACTCTCACTGAGCTGGCAGGAGGAGAGACTATCAGTGAGCTAGCAGGGGAAGTGGGGGAGTGACTCTCAGAAAGCTGGCAGGGGGAGTGCGGGAGTGACTCTCAGTGAGCTGGCAGGGGGAGAGAATTTCAGTGAGTTGGCAGGGGGAGGCGGGGGAGTGACTCTCAGTGACCAGGCAGGGGGAGAGACTAAAATGAGCTGGCAGGCGGTGTGGGGGAGTCACTCACAGTGAGCTGGCAGGGGGAGAGTCCCTCAGTGAACTGGCAGGGGTAGTGACTCTCAGTGAGCTGGCAGGGGGAGTGGGGAGTGACTCTCAGTGAACTTGCAGGGGGAGAGACTCTCAGTGAGCTGGCAGGGGGAGTGACTCAAAGTGAGCTGGCAGGGGGAGTGACTCAAAGTGAGCCGGCAGGGGGAGTGGGGGAGTGACTCTCAGTGAGCTGGAAGGGGGAGTGACTCTCAGTGAGCTGGCAGAGGGAGTGACTCTCAGTGAGCTGGCAGGGGGATTGGGGGAGTGATTCTCATTGAACTGGCAGCGGGAGTGACTCTCAGTGCGCTGGCAGGGGGAGTGATTCTCAGTGGGATGGCAGGGGGGCTGACTCTCAGTGGGCTGGCAGGGTGAGTGGGGGAGTGACTCTCAGTGAGCTGACAGGCGGAGAGACTATCAGTGAGCTGGCAGGGGGAGTGGGGGTGTGACTCTCAGTGAGCTGGCAGGTGGAGAGACTCTCAATGAGCAGGCAGGTGGAGTGACTCTCAGTGAGCTGGCAGGGGGAGTGGGGGAGTGACTGTCAGTGAGCTGGCAGGGGGAGAGACTCTCAGTGAGCTGGCAGGGGGAGTTTGGGAGTGAATCTGAGTGGGCTGGCAGGACGAGTGGGGGAGTGACTCTCAGTGAGCTGGCAGGGGGAGTGGAGGTGTGACACTCAGTGGGATGGCAGGGAGATTTGGGGGAGTGACTCTCATTGGGCTGGCAGGGGGAGTGACTCTCAGTGAGCTGGCATGGGGAGTGAATCTCAGTGGGCTGGCAGGGAGATTTGGGGGAGTGACTCTCATTGGGCTGGCAGGGGGAGTGACTCTCAGTGAGCTGGCATGGGGAGTGACTCTCAGTGAGCTGGCAGGGGGAGTGAATCTCAGTGAGTTGGCAGGGGGAGTGACTCTCAGTGAGCTGGCAGGAGGAGAGACTCTCAGTCAGCAGGCAGGGAGAGTGGGGGAGTGACTCTCAGTGAGCTGGCAGGGGGAGTGGCTGAGTGACTGTCAGTGAGCTGGCAGGGGGAGAGATTCTCAGTGAACTGGCAGAGGCAGTGGGGGAGTGACTCTCAGTGAGCTGGCAGTGGGGTGACTCTCAGTGGGCTGGCAAGGGGAGTGGGGGAGTGACTCTCAGTGAGCTGGCAGGTTGAGTGACTCTCAGTGAGCTGGCAGGGGGAGAGATTTTCAGTCAGCTGGAAGGGGTAGTGGGGGAGTGACTCTCAGTGAGCTGGCAGGAGGAGAGACTCTCTGTGAGCTGGCAGGGGGAGTGACTCTCAGTGAGCTGGCAGGGGGAGTGGCGGATTGACTCTCAGTAAGCTGGCAGGGGGAGAGACTCTCAGTGAGTTGGCAGGGGTAGTGACTCTCAGTGAGCTGGCAGGAGGAGTGGGGGAGTGACTCTCACTGAGCTGGCAGGAGGAGAGACTATCAGTGAGCTGGCAGGGGAAGTGGGGGAGTCACTCTCAGAAAGCTGGCAGGGGGAGTGACTCTCAGTGAGCTGGCAGGGGGAGAGACTTTCAGTGAGTTGGCAGGGGGAGCGGGGGAGTGACTCACAGTGACCAGGCAGGGGGAGAGACTAAAGTGAGCTGGCAGGCGGTGTGGGGGAGTCACTCACAGTGAGCTGGCAGGGGGAGAGTCTCTCAGTGAGCTGGCAGGGGTAATGACTCTCAATGGGCCGGCAGGGGGATTTACTCTCAATAAGCTGTCAGGGAGGTGTGACTCTCAGTGAGCTGGCAGCGGGAGTGACTCTCAGTGAGCTAGCATGGGGAGTGACTCTTAGTGAGCTGGCAGGGGTGGGTGAATCTCAGTGGGCTGGCAGGGAGAGTGGGTGAGTGACTCTCAGTGAGCTGGCAGGGAGAGTGCGGGAGTGACTCTCATTGAGCTGGCAGTGAGACTGGGGGAGTGACTCTCAGTGAGCTGGCTGGGGGAGAGACAATCAGTGAGCTGGCAGGGGGAGAGGGGGAGTGACTCTCTGTGAGCTGGCAGGGGGAGAGACTCTCAGTGAGCTGGCATGGGGAGTGACACTCAGTGAGCTGGCAGGGGGAGTGGGGGAGTGACTCTCAGTGAGCTGGCAGGGGAGAGACTCTCAGTGAGCTGGCAGGGGTAATGACTCTCAATGGGCCGGCAGGGGGATTGACTCTCAATAAGCTGTCAGGGAGGTGTGACTCTCAGTGAGCTGGCAGCGGGAGTGACTCTCAGTGAGCTAGCATGGGGAGTGACTCTTAGTGAGCTGGCAGGGGTGGGTGAATCTCAGTGGGCTGGCAGGGAGAGTGGGTGAGTGACTCTCAGTGAGCTGGCAGGGGGATTGGGGGAGTGACTCTCAGTGATCTGGCAGGGGGAGTGACTCTCAGTGATCTGGCAGGGGGAGTGACTCAGTGAGCTGGCAGGGGGAGTGGGGGAGTGAATCTCAGTGAGCTTGAAGGGGGAGTGGGGGAGTGACTCTAAGTGGGCTGGCAGGCATGAGTGACTCCCAATGGGCTGGAAGGGGGAGTGGGGGAGTGAACCTCAGTGAGCTGGCAGGGGGAGTGACTCTCAGTGAGCTGGCAGGGGGAGTGACTCTCAGTGAGCTGGCAGGGGGAGTGGGGGAGTGACTCTCAGTGATCTGGCAGGGGGAGAGACAATCAGTGAACTGGCAGGGGAGTGGGGGAGTGACTCTCAGTGAGCTGGCAGGGGGAGAGACTCTCAGTGAGCTGGCAGGGGATGTGGGGGAGTGACTCTCCGTAAGCTGGCAGGCAGAGTGGGGGATTGAGTCTCAGTGAGCTGGCAGGGGGAGAGACTCTCAGTGAGCTGGCAGGAGAGTGGGGGAGTGACTCTCAGTGAGCTGGCAGGGGGAGAGACTCTCAGTGAGCTGGCAGGAGAGTGAGGGAGTGACTCTCAGTGAGCTGGCAGGGAGAGTGGGGGAGTGACGCTCAGTGAGCTGGCAGGGGGGAGAGACTCTCAGTGAGCTGGCAGGGGGAGTGGGGGGAGCGACTCTCATTGAGCTGGCCGGGGGAGTGGGGGGAGTGACTCTCAGTGGGCTGGCAAGGGGAGTGGGGGAGTGACTCTCAGTGAGCTGGCAGGTTGAGTCACTTTCAGTGAGCTGGCAGGGTGAGTGACTCTCAGTGTGCTGGCAGGGGGATTGACTCTCAGTAAGCTGGCAGGGGGTGTGACTCTCAGTTGGCTGGCAGGGGGAGTGACTCTCAGTGAGCTGGCAGGGGGAGTTACTCTCAGTGAGCTAGCAGGGGTGGGTGACTCACAGTGGGCTGACAGGGGGAGTGGGTGAGTGACTCTCAGTGAGTTGGCAGGGGGATTCGGGGAGTGACTCTGAGTGGGCTGGCAGGTGGAGTGACTCTCAGTGAGCTGGCATGGGGAGTGACTCTAAGTGAGCTGGCAGCTGGAGTGACTCAGTGAGCTGGCAGGCAGAGTGACTCTCAGTGAGTTGGCAGTGGGGTGACTCTCAGTGGGCTGGCAGGGGGAGTGGTGGAGTGAATCTCAGTGATCTGGCAGGGGGAGAGACAATCAGTGAGCTGGCAGGGGGAGTGACTCTCTGTGAGCTGGCAGGGGGAGAGACTCTCAGTGAGCTGGCATGGGTTGTGACTCTCAGTGAGCTGGCAGGGGGAGTGGGGAGTGACTCTCAGTGAGCTGGCAGGGGGAGAGACTCTCAGTGAGCTGGCAGGGAGAGAGACTCTCAGTGAGCTAGAAGGGGGAGTGGGGGAGTTACTCTCATTGAGCTGTCAGGGGGAGTGGGGGATTGACTCTCGGTGAGCTGGCAGGGGAAGTGGGTGAGTGACTCTCAGTGAGCTGGCAGGGGGAGTGACTCTCAGTGAGCTGGCAGGGGGAGTGACTCTTAGTGAGCTGACAGGGGTGGGTGAGTCTCAGTGGGCTGGCAGGGGGAGTGGGTGATTGACTCTCAGTGGGCTGGCAGGTGGAGTGACTCTCAGTGAGCTGGCAGGGGGAGTGACTCTCAGTGAGCTGGCAGGGGAGTGACTCACAGTGGATTGGCAGTAGGGTGACTCTCAGTGGGCTGGCAGGGGGAGTTGGGGAGTGACTCTCAGTGAGCTGGCAGGGCGAGTAGGGGAGTGACTCTCAGTGAGCTGGCAGGGGGAGTGATTCTCAGTGAGCTGGCAGGGGGAGTGGGGGAGTGACTCTCAGTGAGCTGGCAGGGGGAGAGACTCAAGTGAGCTGGCAGATGGAGTGGGGGAGTCATTCTCAGTGAGCTGGCAGGGGGAGAGACTCTCAGTGAGCTGGCAGGTGGTGCGACTTTCAGTGAGCAGGCAGAGTGCGTGGGTGAGTGAATCACAGTGAGCTGGCAGGGGGAGAGACTCTCAGTGAGCTGGCAGGGGGAGTGACTCTCAATGAGCTCGGTGGGGGAGTGCGGGAGTGACTCTCAGTGAGCTGGCAGGGGGAGTGGGGAATTGACTCTCGGTGAGCTGGCAGGTTGAGTGGGGGAGTGACTCTCAGTGAGCTGGCAGGGGGATTGGGGGAGCGACTCTCATTGAGCTGGCAGGAGGAGTGGGGGAGTGACTCTCAGTGGACTGGCATGAGGAGTGGGGGAGTGACTCTCAGTGAGCTGGCAGGGTGAGTGACTCTCAGTGAGCTGGCAGGGGGAGTGACTCTCAGTGGGCTGGCAGGGGTATTGACTCTCAGTAAGCTGGCAGGGTGAGTGACTCTCAGTGGGCTGGCAGGGGTTGTGACTCTCAGTGAGCTGGCAGGGGGAGTGGGGAGTGACTCTCAGTGAGCTGGCAGGGGGAGAGACTCTCAGTGAGCTGGCAGGGAGAGAGACTCTCAGTGAGCTAGAAGGGGGAGTGGGAGAGTTACTCTCAGTGAGCTGTCAGGGGGAGTGGGGGATTGACTCTCGGTGAGCTGGCAGGGGAAGTGGGTGAGTGACTCTCAGTGAGCTGGCAGGGGGAGTGACTCTCAGTGAGCTGGCAGGGGGAGTGACTCTTAGTGAGCTGACAGGGGTGGATGAATCTCAGTGGGCTGGCAGGGGGAGTGGGTGATTGACTCTCAGTGGGCTGGCAGGTGGAGTGACTCTCAGTGAGCTGGCAGTGGGAGTGACTCTCAGTGAGCTGGCAGGGGGAGTGACTCTCAGTGAGCTGACAGGGGTGGGTGAATCTCAGTGGGCTGGCAGGGGGAGTGGGTGATTGACTCTCAGTGGGCTGGCAGGGGGAGTGACTCTCAGTGAGCTGGCAGGGGGAGTGACTCACAGTGGATTGGCAGTAGGGTGACTCTCGGTGGGCTGGCAGGGGGAGTTGGGGAGTGACTCTCAGTGAGCTGGCAGGGCGAGTAGGGGAGTGACTCTCAGTGAGCTGGCAGGGGGAGTGATTCTCAGTGAGCTGGCAGGGGGAGTGGGGGAGTGACTCTCAGTGAGCTGGCAGGGGGAGAGACTCAAGTGAGCTGGCAGATGGAGTGGGGGAGTCATTCTCAGTGAGCTGGCAGGGGGAGAGACTCTCAGTGAGCTGGCAGGTGGTGCGACTTTCAGTGAGCAGGCAGAGTGCGTGGGTGAGTGAATCACAGTGAGCTGGCAGGGGGAGAGACTCTCAGTGAGCTGGCAGGGGGAGTGGGGAATTGACTCTCGGTGAGCTGGCAGGTTGAGTGGGGGAGTGACTCTCAGTGAGCTGGCAGGGGGATTGGGGGAGCGACTCTCATTGAGCTGGCAGGGTGAGTGACTCTCAGTGAGCTGGCAGGGGGAGTGACTCTCAGTGGGCTGGCAGGGGTATTGACTCTCAGTGAGCTGGCAGGGGGAGAGACTCGCAGTGAGCTGGCAGGGGGAGTGACTCTCAGTGAGCTGGCAGGGGGAGTGAGACTCAGTGAGCTGGCAGGGGGAGTGACTCTCAGTGAGCTGGCAAGGGGAGTGGGGGAGTGACTCTCAGTGAGCTGGCTGGTTGAGTGACTCTCAGTGAGCTGGCAGGGGGAGAGATTTTCAGTCAGCTGGAAGGGGGAGTGGGGGAGTGACTCTCAGTGAGCTGGCAGGAGGAGAGACTCTCTGTGAGCTGGCAGGGGGAGTGACTCTCAGTGAGCTGGCAGGGGGAGTGGCGGATTGACTCTCAGTAAGCTGGCAGGGGGAGAGACTCTCAGTGAGTTGGCAGGGGTGTGACTCTCAGTGAGCTGGCAAGGGGAGTGGGGGAGTGACTCTCACTGAGCTGGCAGGAGGAGAGACTATCAGTGAGCTAGCAGGGGAAGTGGGGGAGTGACTCTCAGAAAGCTGGCAGGGGGAGTGCGGGAGTGACTCTCAGTGAGCTGGCAGGGGGAGAGAATTTCAGTGAGTTGGCAGGGGGAGCGGGGGAGTGACTCTCAGTGACCAGGCAGGGGGAGAGACTAAAATGAGCTGGCAGGCGGTGTGGGGGAGTCACTCACAGTGAGCTGGCAGGGGGAGAGTCCCTCAGTGAACTGGCAGGGGTAGTGACTCTCAGTGAGCTGGCAGGGGGAGTGGGGGAGTGACTCTCAGTGAACTTGCAGGGGGAGAGACTCTCAGTGAGCTGGCAGGGGGAGTGACTCAAAGTGAGCTGGCAGGGGGAGTGACTCAAAGTGAGCCGGCAGGGGGAGTGGGGGAGTGACTCTCAGTGAGCTGGAAGGGGGAGTGACTCTCAGTGAGCTGGCAGAGGGAGTGACTCTCAGTGAGCTGGCAGGGGGATTGGGGGAGTGATTCTCATTGAACTGGCAGCGGGAGTGACTCTCAGTGCGCTGGCAGGGGGAGTGATTCTCAGTGGGATGGCAGGGGGGCTGACTCTCAGTGGGCTGGCAGGGTGAGTGGGGGAGTGACTCTCAGTGAGCTGACAGGCGGAGAGACTATCAGTGAGCTGGCAGGGGGAGTGGGGGTGTGACTCTCAGTGAGCTGGCAGGTGGAGAGACTCTCAATGAGCAGGCAGGTGGAGTGACTCTCAGTGAGCTGGCAGGGGGAGTGGGGGAGTGACTGTCAGTGAGCTGGCAGGGGGAGAGACTCTCAGTGAGCTGGCAGGGGGAGTTTGGGAGTGAATCTGAGTGGGCTGGCAGGACGAGTGGGGGAGTGACTCTCAGTGAGCTGGCAGGGGGAGTGGAGGTGTGACACTCAGTGGGATGGCAGGGAGATTTGGGGGAGTGACTCTCATTGGGCTGGCAGGGGGAGTGACTCTCAGTGAGCTGGCATGGGGAGTGAATCTCAGTGGGCTGGCAGGGAGATTTGGGGGAGTGACTCTCATTGGGCTGGCAGGGGGAGTGACTCTCAGTGAGCTGGCATGGGGAGTGACTCTCAGTGAGCTGGCAGGGGGAGTGAATCTCAGTGAGTTGGCAGGGGGAGTGACTCTCAGTGAGCTGGCAGGAGGAGAGACTCTCAGTCAGCAGGCAGGGAGAGTGGGGGAGTGACTCTCAGTGAGCTGGCAGGGGGAGTGGCTGAGTGACTGTCAGTGAGCTGGCAGGGGGAGAGATTCTCAGTGAACTGGCAGAGGCAGTGGGGGAGTGACTCTCAGTGAGCTGGCAGTGGGGTGACTCTCAGTGGGCTGGCAAGGGGAGTGGGGGAGTGACTCTCAGTGAGCTGGCAGGTTGAGTGACTCTCAGTGAGCTGGCAGGGGGAGAGATTTTCAGTCAGCTGGAAGGGGTAGTGGGGGAGTGACTCTCAGTGAGCTGGCAGGAGGAGAGACTCTCTGTGAGCTGGCAGGGGGAGTGACTCTCAGTGAGCTGGCAGGGGGAGTGGCGGATTGACTCTCAGTAAGCTGGCAGGGGGAGAGACTCTCAGTGAGTTGGCAGGGGTAGTGACTCTCAGTGAGCTGGCAGGGGGAGTGGGGGAGTGACTCTCACTGAGCTGGCAGGAGGAGAGACTATCAGTGAGCTGGCAGGGGAAGTGGGGGAGTCACTCTCAGAAAGCTGGCAGGGGGAGTGACTCTCAGTGAGCTGGCAGGGGGAGAGACTTTCAGTGAGTTGGCAGGGGGAGCGGGGGAGTGACTCACAGTGACCAGGCAGGGGGAGAGACTAAAGTGAGCTGGCAGGCGGTGTGGGGGAGTCACTCACAGTGAGCTGGCAGGGGGAGAGTCTCTCAGTGAACTGGCAGGGGTAGTGACTCTCAGTGAGCTGGCAGGGGGAGTGGGGGAGTGACTCTCAGTGAGCTTGCAGGGGGAGAGACTCTCAGTGAGCTGGCAGGGGGAGTGATTCTCAGTGGGATGGCAGGGGGGCTGACTCTCAGTGGGCTGGCAGGGTGAGTGGGGGAGTGACTCTCAGTGAGCTGACAGGCGGAGAGACTATCAGTGAGCTGGCAGGGGGAGTGGGGGTGTGACTCTCAGAGAGCTGGCAGGTGGAGAGACTCTCAATGAGCAGGCAGGTGGAGTGACTCTCAGTGAGCTGGCAGGGGGAGTGGGGGAGTGACTGTCAGTGAGCTGGCAGGGGGAGAGACTCTCAGTGAGCTGGCAGGGTGAGTGGGGGATTGACTCTCAGTGAGCTGGCAGGGGGAGTTTGGGAGTGACTCTCAGTGGGCTGGCAGGAAGAGTGGGGGAGTGACTCTCAGTGAGCTGGCAGGGGGAGTGGAGGTGTGACTCTCAGTGGGATGGCAGGGAGATTTGAGGGAGTGACTCTCATTGGGCTGGCAGGGGGAGTGACTCTCAGTGAGCTGGCATGGGGAGTGACTCTCAGTGGGCTGGCAGGGAGATTTGGGGGAGTGACTCTCATTGGGCTGGCAGGGGGAGTGACTCTCAGTGAGCTGGCAGGGGGAGTGAATCTCAGTGAGTTGGCAGGGGGAGTGACTCTCAGTGAGCTGGCAGGGGGAGAGACTCTCAGTGAGCTGGCAGGTGGTGCGACTTTCAGTGAGCAGGCAGAGTGCGTGGGTGAGTGAATCACAGTGAGCTGGCAGGGGGAGAGACTCTCAGTGAGCTGGCAGGGGGAGTGACTCTCAATGAGCTCACTGGGGGAGTGCGGGAGTGACTCTCAGTGAGCTGGCAGGGGGAGTGGGGAATTGACTCTCGGTGAGCTGGCAGGTTGAGTGGGGGAGTGACTCTCAGTGAGCTGGCAGGGGGATTGGGGGAGCGACTCTCATTGAGCTGGCAGGGTGAGTGACTCTCAGTGAGCTGGCAGGGGGAGTGACTCTCAGTGGGCTGGCAGGGGTATTGACTCTCAGTAAGCTGGCAGGGTGAGTGACTCTCAGTGGGCTGGCAGGGGGAGTGACTCTCAGTGAGCTGGTAGGGGGAGTGAGACTCAGTGAGCTGGCAGGGGGAGTGACTCTCAGTGAGCTGGCAAGGGGAGTGGGGGAGTGACTCTCAGTGAGCTGGCTGGTTGAGTGACTCTCAGTGAGCTGGCAGGGGGAGAGATTTTCAGTCAGCTGGAAGGGGGAGTGGGGGAGTGACTCTCAGTGAGCTGGCAGGAGGAGAGACTCTCTGTGAGCTGGCAGGGGGAGTGACTCTCAGTGAGCTGGCAGGGGGAGTGGCGGATTGACTCTCAGTAAGCTGGCAGGGGGAGAGACTCTCAGTGAGTTGGCAGGGGTAGTGACTCTCAGTGAGCTGGCAGGGGGAGTGGGGGAGTGACTCTCACTGAGCTGGCAGGAGGAGAGACTATCAGTGAGCTGGCAGGGGAAGTGGGGGAGTCACTCTCAGAAAGCTGGCAGGGGGAGTGACTCTCAGTGAGCTGGCAGGGGGAGAGACTTTCAGTGAGTTGGCAGGGGGAGCGGGGGGAGTGACTCACAGTGACCAGGCAGGGGGAGAGACTAAAGTGAGCTGGCAGGCGGTGTGGGGGAGTCACTCACAGTGAGCTGGCAGGGGGAGAGTCTCTCAGTGAACTGGCAGGGGTAGTGACTCTCAGTGAGCTGGCAGGGGGAGTGGGGGAGTGACTCTCAGTGAGCTTGCAGGGGGAGAGACTCTCAGTGAGCTGGCAGGGGGAGTGATTCTCAGTGGGATGGCAGGGGGGCTGACTCTCAGTGGGCTGGCAGGGTGAGTGGGGGAGTGACTCTCAGTGAGCTGACAGGCGGAGAGACTATCAGTGAGCTGGCAGGGGGAGTGGGGGTGTGACTCTCAGAGAGCTGGCAGGTGGAGAGACTCTCAATGAGCAGGCAGGTGGAGTGACTCTCAGTGAGCTGGCAGGGGGAGTGGGGGAGTGACTGTCAGTGAGCTGGCAGGGGGAGAGACTCTCAGTGAGCTGGCAGGGTGAGTGGGGGATTGACTCTCAGTGAGCTGGCAGGGGGAGTTTGGGAGTGACTCTCAGTGGGCTGGCAGGAAGAGTGGGGGAGTGACTCTCAGTGAGCTGGCAGGGGGAGTGGAGGTGTGACTCTCAGTGGGATGGCAGGGAGATTTGAGGGAGTGACTCTCATTGGGCTGGCAGGGGGAGTGGCGGATTGACTCTCAGTAAGCTGGCAGGGGGAGAGACTCTCAGTGAGTTGGCAGGGGTAGTGACTCTCAGTGAGCTAGCAGGGGGAGTGGGGGAGTGACTCTCACTGAGCTGGCAGGAGGAGAGACTATCAGTGAGCTAGCAGGGGAAGTGGGGGAGTGACTCTCAGAAAGCTGGCAGGGGGAGTGCGGGAGTGACTCTCAGTGAGCTGGCAGGGGGAGAGACTTTCAGTGAGTTGGCAGGGGGAGCGGGGGAGTGACTCTCAGTGACCAGGCAGGGGGAGAGACTAAAGTGAGCTGGCAGGCAGTGTGGGGGAGTCACTCACAGTGAGCTGGCAGGGGGAGAGTCCCTCAGTGAACTGGCAGGGGTAGTGACTCTCAGTGAGCTGGCAGGGGGAGTGGGGGAGTGACTCTCAGTGAACTTGCAGGGGGAGAGACTCTCAGTGAGCTGGCAGGGGGAGTGACTCAAAGTGAGCCGGCAGGGGGAGTGGGGGAGTGACTCTCAGTGAGCTGGAAGGGGGAGTGACTCTCAGTGAGCTGGCAGAGCGAGTGACTCTCAGTGAGCTGGCAGGGGGATTGGGGGAGTGATTCTCATTGAACTGGCAGCGGGAGTGACTCTCAGTGCGCTGGCAGGGGGAGTGATTCTCAGTGGGATGGCAGGGGGGCTGACTCTCAGTGGGCTGGCAGGGTGAGTGGGGGAGTGACTCTCAGTGAGCTGACAGGCGGAGAGACTATCAGTGAGCTGGCAGGGGGAGTGGGGGTGTGACTGTCAGTGAGCTGGCAGGGGGAGAGACTCTCAGTGAGCTGGCAGGGTGAGTGGGGGATTGACTCTCAGTGAGCTGGCAGGGGGAGTTTGGGAGTGAATCTGAGTGGGCTGGCAGGACGAGTGGGGGAGTGACTCTCAGTGAGCTGGCAGGGGGAGTGGAGGTGTGACACTCAGTGGGATGGCAGGGAGATTTGGGGGAGTGACTCTCATTGGGCTGGCAGGGGGAGTGACTCTCAGTGAGCTGGCATGGGGAGTGAATCTCAGTGGGCTGGCAGGGAGATTTGGGGGAGTGACTCTCATTGGGCTGGCAGGGGGAGTGACTCTCAGTGAGCTGGCATGGGGAGTGACTCTCAGTGAGCTGGCAGGGGGAGTGAATCTCAGTGAGTTGGCAGGGGGAGTGACTCTCAGTGAGCTGGCAGGAGGAGAGACTCTCAGTCAGCAGGCAGGGAGAGTGGGGGAGTGACTCTCAGTGAGCTGGCAGGGGGAGTGGCTGAGTGACTGTCAGTGAGCTGGCAGGGGGAGAGATTCTCAGTGAACTGGCAGAGGCAGTGGGGGAGTGACTCTCAGTGAGCTGGCAGTGGGGTGACTCTCAGTGGGCTGGCAAGGGGAGTGGGGGAGTGACTCTCAGTGAGCTGGCAGGTTGAGTGACTCTCAGTGAGCTGGCAGGGGAGAGATTTTCAGTCAGCTGGAAGGGGTAGTGGGGGAGTGACTCTCAGTGAGCTGGCAGGAGGAGAGACTCTCTGTGAGCTGGCAGGGGGAGTGACTCTCAGTGAGCTGGCAGGGGGAGTGGCGGATTGACTCTCAGTAAGCTGGCAGGGGGAGAGACTCTCAGTGAGTTGGCAGGGGTAGTGACTCTCAGTGAGCTGGCAGGAGGAGTGGGGGAGTGACTCTCACTGAGCTGGCAGGAGGAGAGACTATCAGTGAGCTGGCAGGGGAAGTGGGGGAGTCACTCTCAGAAAGCTGGCAGGGGGAGTGACTCTCAGTGAGCTGGCAGGGGGAGAGACTTTCAGTGAGTTGGCAGGGGGAGCGGGGGAGTGACTCACAGTGACCAGGCAGGGGGAGAGACTAAAGTGAGCTGGCAGGCGGTGTGGGGGAGTCACTCACAGTGAGCTGGCAGGGGGAGAGTCTCTCAGTGAGCTGGCAGGGGTAATGACTCTCAATGGGCCGGCAGGGGGATTTACTCTCAATAAGCTGTCAGGGAGGTGTGACTCTCAGTGAGCTGGCAGCGGGAGTGACTCTCAGTGAGCTAGCATGGGGAGTGACTCTTAGTGAGCTGGCAGGGGTGGGTGAATCTCAGTGGGCTGGCAGGGAGAGTGGGTGAGTGACTCTCAGTGAGCTGGCAGGGAGAGTGCGGGAGTGACTCTCATTGAGCTGGCAGTGAGACTGGGGGAGTGACTCTCAGTGAGCTGGCTGGGGGAGAGACAATCAGTGAGCTGGCAGGGGGAGAGGGGGAGTGACTCTCTGTGAGCTGGCAGGGGGAGAGACTCTCAGTGAGCTGGCATGGGGAGTGACACTCAGTGAGCTGGCAGGGGGAGTGGGGGAGTGACTCTCAGTGAGCTGGCAGGGGAGAGACTCTCAGTGAGCTGGCAGGGGTAATGACTCTCAATGGGCCGGCAGGGGGATTGACTCTCAATAAGCTGTCAGGGAGGTGTGACTCTCAGTGAGCTGGCAGCGGGAGTGACTCTCAGTGAGCTAGCATGGGGAGTGACTCTTAGTGAGCTGGCAGGGGTGGGTGAATCTCAGTGGGCTGGCAGGGAGAGTGGGTGAGTGACTCTCAGTGAGCTGGCAGGGGGATTGGGGGAGTGACTCTCAGTGATCTGGCAGGGGGAGTGACTCTCAGTGATCTGGCAGGGGGAGTGACTCAGTGAGCTGGCAGGGGGAGTGGGGGAGTGAATCTCAGTGAGCTTGAAGGGGGAGTGGGGGAGTGACTCTAAGTGGGCTGGCAGGCATGAGTGACTCCCAATGGGCTGGAAGGGGGAGTGGGGGAGTGAACCTCAGTGAGCTGGCAGGGGGAGTGACTCTCAGTGAGCTGGCAGGGGGAGTGACTCTCAGTGAGCTGGCAGGGGGAGTGGGGGAGTGACTCTCAGTGATCTGGCAGGGGGAGAGACAATCAGTGAACTGGCAGGGGAGTGGGGGAGTGACTCTCAGTGAGCTGGCAGGGGGAGAGACTCTCAGTGAGCTGGCAGGGGATGTGGGGGAGTGACTCTCCGTAAGCTGGCAGGCAGAGTGGGGGATTGAGTCTCAGTGAGCTGGCAGGGGGAGAGACTCTCAGTGAGCTGGCAGGAGAGTGGGGGAGTGACTCTCAGTGAGCTGGCAGGGGGAGAGACTCTCAGTGAGCTGGCAGGGAGAGTGAGGGAGTGACTCTCAGTGAGCTGGCAGGGAGAGTGGGGGAGTGACGCTCAGTGAGCTGGCAGGGGGAGAGACTCTCAGTGAGCTGGCAGGGGGAGTGGGGGAGCGACTCTCATTGAGCTGGCCGGGGGAGTGGGGGAGTGACTCTCAGTGGGCTGGCAAGGGGAGTGGGGGAGTGACTCTCAGTGAGCTGGCAGGTTGAGTCACTTTCAGTGAGCTGGCAGGGTGAGTGACTCTCAGTGTGCTGGCAGGGGGATTGACTCTCAGTAAGCTGGCAGGGGGTGTGACTCTCAGTTGGCTGGCAGGGGGAGTGACTCTCAGTGAGCTGGCAGGGGGAGTTACTCTCAGTGAGCTAGCAGGGGTGGGTGACTCACAGTGGGCTGACAGGGGGAGTGGGTGAGTGACTCTCAGTGAGTTGGCAGGGGGATTCGGGGAGTGACTCTGAGTGGGCTGGCAGGTGGAGTGACTCTCAGTGAGCTGGCATGGGGAGTGACTCTAAGTGAGCTGGCAGCTGGAGTGACTCAGTGAGCTGGCAGGCAGAGTGACTCTCAGTGAGTTGGCAGTGGGGTGACTCTCAGTGGGCTGGCAGGGGGAGTGGTGGAGTGAATCTCAGTGATCTGGCAGGGGGAGAGACAATCAGTGAGCTGGCAGGGGGAGTGACTCTCTGTGAGCTGGCAGGGGGAGAGACTCTCAGTGAGCTGGCATGGGTTGTGACTCTCAGTGAGCTGGCAGGGGGAGTGGGGAGTGACTCTCAGTGAGCTGGCAGGGGGAGAGACTCTCAGTGAGCTGGCAGGGAGAGAGACTCTCAGTGAGCTAGAAGGGGGAGTGGGGGAGTTACTCTCATTGAGCTGTCAGGGGGAGTGGGGGATTGACTCTCGGTGAGCTGGCAGGGGAAGTGGGTGAGTGACTCTCAGTGAGCTGGCAGGGGGAGTGACTCTCAGTGAGCTGGCAGGGGGAGTGACTCTTAGTGAGCTGACAGGGGTGGGTGAGTCTCAGTGGGCTGGCAGGGGGAGTGGGTGATTGACTCTCAGTGGGCTGGCAGGTGGAGTGACTCTCAGTGAGCTGGCAGGGGGAGTGACTCTCAGTGAGCTGGCAGGGGAGTGACTCACAGTGGATTGGCAGTAGGGTGACTCTCAGTGGGCTGGCAGGGGGAGTTGGGGAGTGACTCTCAGTGAGCTGGCAGGGCGAGTAGGGGAGTGACTCTCAGTGAGCTGGCAGGGGGAGTGATTCTCAGTGAGCTGGCAGGGGGAGTGGGGGAGTGACTCTCAGTGAGCTGGCAGGGGGGAGAGACTCAAGTGAGCTGGCAGATGGAGTGGGGGAGTCATTCTCAGTGAGCTGGCAGGGGGAGAGACTCTCAGTGAGCTGGCAGGTGGTGCGACTTTCAGTGAGCAGGCAGAGTGCGTGGGTGAGTGAATCACAGTGAGCTGGCAGGGGGAGAGACTCTCAGTGAGCTGGCAGGGGGAGTGACTCTCAATGAGCTCGGTGGGGGAGTGCGGGAGTGACTCTCAGTGAGCTGGCAGGGGGAGTGGGGAATTGACTCTCGGTGAGCTGGCAGGTTGAGTGGGGGAGTGACTCTCAGTGAGCTGGCAGGGGGATTGGGGGAGCGACTCTCATTGAGCTGGCAGGAGGAGTGGGGGAGTGACTCTCAGTGGACTGGCATGAGGAGTGGGGGAGTGACTCTCAGTGAGCTGGCAGGGTGAGTGACTCTCAGTGAGCTGGCAGGGGGAGTGACTCTCAGTGGGCTGGCAGGGGTATTGACTCTCAGTAAGCTGGCAGGGTGAGTGACTCTCAGTGGGCTGGCAGGGGTTGTGACTCTCAGTGAGCTGGCAGGGGGAGTGGGGAGTGACTCTCAGTGAGCTGGCAGGGGGGAGAGACTCTCAGTGAGCTGGCAGGGAGAGAGACTCTCAGTGAGCTAGAAGGGGGAGTGGGAGAGTTACTCTCAGTGAGCTGTCAGGGGGAGTGGGGGATTGACTCTCGGTGAGCTGGCAGGGGAAGTGGGTGAGTGACTCTCAGTGAGCTGGCAGGGGGAGTGACTCTCAGTGAGCTGGCAGGGGGAGTGACTCTTAGTGAGCTGACAGGGGTGGATGAATCTCAGTGGGCTGGCAGGGGGAGTGGGTGATTGACTCTCAGTGGGCTGGCAGGTGGAGTGACTCTCAGTGAGCTGGCAGTGGGAGTGACTCTCAGTGAGCTGGCAGGGGGAGTGACTCTCAGTGAGCTGACAGGGGTGGGTGAATCTCAGTGGGCTGGCAGGGGGAGTGGGTGATTGACTCTCAGTGGGCTGGCAGGGGGAGTGACTCTCAGTGAGCTGGCAGGGGGAGTGACTCACAGTGGATTGGCAGTAGGGTGACTCTCGGTGGGCTGGCAGGGGGAGTTGGGGAGTGACTCTCAGTGAGCTGGCAGGGCGAGTAGGGGAGTGACTCTCAGTGAGCTGGCAGGGGGAGTGATTCTCAGTGAGCTGGCAGGGGGAGTGGGGGAGTGACTCTCAGTGAGCTGGCAGGGGGAGAGACTCAAGTGAGCTGGCAGATGGAGTGGGGGAGTCATTCTCAGTGAGCTGGCAGGGGGAGAGACTCTCAGTGAGCTGGCAGGTGGTGCGACTTTCAGTGAGCAGGCAGAGTGCGTGGGTGAGTGAATCACAGTGAGCTGGCAGGGGGAGAGACTCTCAGTGAGCTGGCAGGGGGAGTGGGGAATTGACTCTCGGTGAGCTGGCAGGTTGAGTGGGGGAGTGACTCTCAGTGAGCTGGCAGGGGGATTGGGGGAGCGACTCTCATTGAGCTGGCAGGGTGAGTGACTCTCAGTGAGCTGGCAGGGGGAGTGACTCTCAGTGGGCTGGCAGGGGTATTGACTCTCAGTGAGCTGGCAGGGGGAGAGACTCGCAGTGAGCTGGCAGGGGGAGTGACTCTCAGTGAGCTGGCAGGGGGAGTGAGACTCAGTGAGCTGGCAGGGGGAGTGACTCTCAGTGAGCTGGCAAGGGGAGTGGGGGAGTGACTCTCAGTGAGCTGGCTGGTTGAGTGACTCTCAGTGAGCTGGCAGGGGGAGAGATTTTCAGTCAGCTGGAAGGGGGAGTGGGGGAGTGACTCTCAGTGAGCTGGCAGGAGGAGAGACTCTCTGTGAGCTGGCAGGGGGAGTGACTCTCAGTGAGCTGGCAGGGGGAGTGGCGGATTGACTCTCAGTAAGCTGGCAGGGGGAGAGACTCTCAGTGAGTTGGCAGGGGTGTGACTCTCAGTGAGCTGGCAAGGGGAGTGGGGGAGTGACTCTCACTGAGCTGGCAGGAGGAGAGACTATCAGTGAGCTAGCAGGGGAAGTGGGGGAGTGACTCTCAGAAAGCTGGCAGGGGGAGTGCGGGAGTGACTCTCAGTGAGCTGGCAGGGGGAGAGAATTTCAGTGAGTTGGCAGGGGGAGCGGGGGAGTGACTCTCAGTGACCAGGCAGGGGGAGAGACTAAAATGAGCTGGCAGGCGGTGTGGGGGAGTCACTCACAGTGAGCTGGCAGGGGGAGAGTCCCTCAGTGAACTGGCAGGGGTAGTGACTCTCAGTGAGCTGGCAGGGGGAGTGGGGGAGTGACTCTCAGTGAACTTGCAGGGGGAGAGACTCTCAGTGAGCTGGCAGGGGGAGTGACTCAAAGTGAGCTGGCAGGGGGAGTGACTCAAAGTGAGCCGGCAGGGGGAGTGGGGGAGTGACTCTCAGTGAGCTGGAAGGGGGAGTGACTCTCAGTGAGCTGGCAGAGGGAGTGACTCTCAGTGAGCTGGCAGGGGGATTGGGGGAGTGATTCTCATTGAACTGGCAGCGGGAGTGACTCTCAGTGCGCTGGCAGGGGGAGTGATTCTCAGTGGGATGGCAGGGGGGCTGACTCTCAGTGGGCTGGCAGGGTGAGTGGGGGAGTGACTCTCAGTGAGCTGACAGGCGGAGAGACTATCAGTGAGCTGGCAGGGGGAGTGGGGGTGTGACTCTCAGTGAGCTGGCAGGTGGAGAGACTCTCAATGAGCAGGCAGGTGGAGTGACTCTCAGTGAGCTGGCAGGGGGAGTGGGGGAGTGACTGTCAGTGAGCTGGCAGGGGGAGAGACTCTCAGTGAGCTGGCAGGGGGAGTTTGGGAGTGAATCTGAGTGGGCTGGCAGGACGAGTGGGGGAGTGACTCTCAGTGAGCTGGCAGGGGGAGTGGAGGTGTGACACTCAGTGGGATGGCAGGGAGATTTGGGGGAGTGACTCTCATTGGGCTGGCAGGGGGAGTGACTCTCAGTGAGCTGGCATGGGGAGTGAATCTCAGTGGGCTGGCAGGGAGATTTGGGGGAGTGACTCTCATTGGGCTGGCAGGGGGAGTGACTCTCAGTGAGCTGGCATGGGGAGTGACTCTCAGTGAGCTGGCAGGGGGAGTGAATCTCAGTGAGTTGGCAGGGGGAGTGACTCTCAGTGAGCTGGCAGGAGGAGAGACTCTCAGTCAGCAGGCAGGGAGAGTGGGGGAGTGACTCTCAGTGAGCTGGCAGGGGGAGTGGCTGAGTGACTGTCAGTGAGCTGGCAGGGGGAGAGATTCTCAGTGAACTGGCAGAGGCAGTGGGGGAGTGACTCTCAGTGAGCTGGCAGTGGGGTGACTCTCAGTGGGCTGGCAAGGGGAGTGGGGGAGTGACTCTCAGTGAGCTGGCAGGTTGAGTGACTCTCAGTGAGCTGGCAGGGGGAGAGATTTTCAGTCAGCTGGAAGGGGTAGTGGGGGAGTGACTCTCAGTGAGCTGGCAGGAGGAGAGACTCTCTGTGAGCTGGCAGGGGGAGTGACTCTCAGTGAGCTGGCAGGGGGAGTGGCGGATTGACTCTCAGTAAGCTGGCAGGGGGAGAGACTCTCAGTGAGTTGGCAGGGGTAGTGACTCTCAGTGAGCTGGCAGGGGGAGTGGGGGAGTGACTCTCACTGAGCTGGCAGGAGGAGAGACTATCAGTGAGCTGGCAGGGGAAGTGGGGGAGTCACTCTCAGAAAGCTGGCAGGGGGAGTGACTCTCAGTGAGCTGGCAGGGGGAGAGACTTTCAGTGAGTTGGCAGGGGGAGCGGGGGAGTGACTCACAGTGACCAGGCAGGGGGAGAGACTAAAGTGAGCTGGCAGGCGGTGTGGGGGAGTCACTCACAGTGAGCTGGCAGGGGGAGAGTCTCTCAGTGAACTGGCAGGGGTAGTGACTCTCAGTGAGCTGGCAGGGGGAGTGGGGGAGTGACTCTCAGTGAGCTTGCAGGGGGAGAGACTCTCAGTGAGCTGGCAGGGGGGAGTGATTCTCAGTGGGATGGCAGGGGGGCTGACTCTCAGTGGGCTGGCAGGGTGAGTGGGGGAGTGACTCTCAGTGAGCTGACAGGCGGAGAGACTATCAGTGAGCTGGCAGGGGGAGTGGGGGTGTGACTCTCAGAGAGCTGGCAGGTGGAGAGACTCTCAATGAGCAGGCAGGTGGAGTGACTCTCAGTGAGCTGGCAGGGGGAGTGGGGGAGTGACTGTCAGTGAGCTGGCAGGGGGAGAGACTCTCAGTGAGCTGGCAGGGTGAGTGGGGGATTGACTCTCAGTGAGCTGGCAGGGGGAGTTTGGGAGTGACTCTCAGTGGGCTGGCAGGAAGAGTGGGGGAGTGACTCTCAGTGAGCTGGCAGGGGGAGTGGAGGTGTGACTCTCAGTGGGATGGCAGGGAGATTTGGGGGAGTGACTCTCATTGGGCTGGCAGGGGGAGTGACTCTCAGTGAGCTGGCATGGGGAGTGACTCTCAGTGGGCTGGCAGGGAGATTTGGGGGAGTGACTCTCATTGGGCTGGCAGGGGGAGTGACTCTCAGTGAGCTGGCAGGGGGAGTGAATCTCAGTGAGTTGGCAGGGGGAGTGACTCTCAGTGAGCTGGCAGGGGGAGTGAATCTCAGTGAGTTGGCAGGGGGAGTGACTCTCAGTGAGCTGGCAGGGGGTGAGATTCTCAGTGAACTTGCAGAGGCAGTGGGGGAGTGACTCTCAGTGAGCTGGTAGGGGAAGTGTATCACTATGAGGTGGCAAGGAGAGTGGGGGAGTGACTCTCAGTGATCTGGCAGGGGGAGAGACTCTCAGTGAGCTGGCAGGGGGAGTGGGGGAGTGACACTCAGTGAGCTGGCAGGGGGAGAGACTCTCAGTGAGCTGGCAGGGGTAGTGACTTTCAGTGAGCTGGCAGAGGGAGTGGGTGAGTGACAGTGAGCTGGCAGGGGGAGAGACTCTCAGTGAGCTGGCAGGGGGAGTGACTCTCAGTGAGCTGGCAGGGGGAGAGACTCTCAGTGAACTGGCAGGGGGAGTGACTCTCAGTGAGTTGTCAGGGTGGATGGGGGAGTGAATCTCGGAAGGCTGGCAGGAGGAGTGACTCTCAGTGAGCTGGAAGGGGGAGTGACTCTCAGTGAGCTGGCAGAGTGAGTGACTCTCAGTGAGCTGGCAGGGGGAGTGACTCTCAGTGAGCTGGCAGGGGGATTGGGGGACTGATTCTCATTGAACTGGCAGCGGGAGTGACTCTCAGTGCGCTGGCAGGGGGAGTGATTCTCAGTGGGATGGCAGAGGGGCTGACTCTCAGTGGGCTGGCAGGGTGAGTGGGGGAGTGACTCTCAGTGAGCTGACAGGCGGAGAGACGATCAGTGAGCTGGCAGGGGGAGTGGGGGTGTGACTCTCAGTGAGCTGGCAGGTGGAGAGACTCTCAATGAGCAGGCAGGTGGAGTGACTCTCAGTGAGCTGGCAGGGGGCGTGGGGGAGTGACACTCAGTGAGCTGGCAGGGGGAGAGACTCTCAGTGAGCTGGCAGGGGTAGTGACTTTCAGTGAGCTGGCAGAGGGAGTGGGTGAGTGACAGTGAGCTGGCAGGGGGAGAGACTCTCAGTGAGCTGGCAGGGGAAGCGGGGGAGTGACTCTCAGTGAGCTGGCAGTGACAGTGGGGGAGTGACACTCAGTGAGCTGGCAGTTGGAGAGACTCTCAGTGAGCTGGCAGGGGGAGTGGGGGAGTGACTCTCAATGAGCTGGCAGGGGGAGTGACTCTCAGTGAGCTGGCAGGGGGAGAGACTCAAGTGAGCTGGCAGGGGGAGTGGGGGAGTCACTCTCAGTGAGCTGGCAGGGGGAGAGACTCTCAGTGAGCTGGCAGGGGGAGTGACTCTCAGTGGGCTGGCAGGGGGAGTGACTCTCAGTAAGCTGGCAGGGGGTGTGACTCTTAGTGGGCTTGCAGGGTGAGTGACTCTCAGTGAGCTGGCAGTGGGGAGACTCTCAGTGGGCTGACAGGGGGAGTGGTGGAGTGACTCTCAGTGAGCTGGCAGGGGGAGTGGGGGAGTGACTCTCAGTGGGCTGGCAGGCAGGGGTGACTCTCAGTGGGCTGGAAGGGGGAGTGGGGGAGTGAATCTCAGTGAGCTGGCACGTTGAGTGGGGGAGTGAATTTCAGTGAGCTGGCAGGCGGAGAGACTCTCAGTGGGCTGGCAGGGGGAGTGACTCTCAGTGACCTGGCAGGGGGTGTGGGAGAGTGACTCTTAGTGAGCTAGAAGGGGGAGTGGGGGAGTAACTCTCAGTGAGCTGTCAGGGGAGGTGGGGGATTGACTCTCGTTGAGCTGGCAGGGGAAGTGGGGGAGAGACTCTCAGTGAGCTGGAAGGGGGAGTGGGGGAGCGACTCTCATTGATCTGGCCGGGGGAGTGGGGGAGTGACTCTCAGTGGGCTGGCAATGGGAGTGGGGGAGTGACTCTCAGTGAGCTGGCAGGGTGAGTGTCTCTCAGTGAGCTGGCAGGGGGAGTGACTCTCAGTGAGCTGGCAGGGTGATTGGGGGAGTGACTCTCAGTGAGCTGGCAGGGGGATTGGAGGAGTGACTGTCGTGAGCTGGCAGGGGGAGAGACTCTCAGTGAGCTGGCAGGAAGAGTGGGGGATTGACTCTCAGTGAGCTGGCAGGGGGAGTTTGGGAGTGACTCTCAGTGGGCTGGCAGGGGAAGTGGGGGAGCGACTCTCAGTAAGCTGGCAGGGGGAGTGCGGGAGTGACTCTCAGTGACCTGGCAAGGACAGTGGGGGGGGAGTGACTCTCAGTGAGCTGGCAGGGGGAGTGGGGGACTGACTCTCAATGAGCTGGCAGGGGGAGTGATTCTCAGTGAGCTGGCACGGGGAGTGGGGGAGTGACTCTCAGTGAGCTGGCAGGGGGAGAGACTCAAGTGAGCTGGCAGGGGGAGTGGGGGAGTCACTCTCAGTGAGCTGGCAGGGGGAGCGACTCTCAGTGAGCAGGCAGGGGGAGTGATTCTCAGTGAGCTGGCACGGGGAGTGGGGGAGTGACTCTCAGTGAGCTGGCAGGGGGAGAGACTCAAGTGAGCTGGCAGGGGGAGTGGGGGAGTCACTCTCAGTGAGCTGGCAGGGGGAGTGACTGTCAGTGAGCTGGCAGGGGGATTGGGGGAGTGACTCTCATTGGGCTGGCAGGGGGATTGACTCTCAGTAAGCTGGCAGGGGGAGTGAGTCTCAGTGAGCTGGCATGGGGAGTGACTCTTAGTGAGCTGGCAGGGGTGGGTGAATCTCAGTGGGCTGGCTGGGGGAGTGGGTGTGACCCTCAGTGAGCTGGCAGGGGGATTGCGGGAGTGACTCTCAGTGGGCTGGCAGGCAGGGGTGAATCTCAGAGGGCTGGAAGGGGAGTGGGGGAGTGAATCTCAGTGAGCTGTCTGGGGGAGTGGGGGAGTGACTCTCAGTGATCTGGCAGGGGGAGAGACAATCAGTGAGCTGGCAGGTGGAGTGGGGGAGTGACTCTCTGTGAGCTGGCAGGGGGAGAGACTCTCAGTGAGCTGGCAGGGGGAGTGACTCTCAGTGAGCTGGCAGGGGGAGAGACTCTCAGTGAGCTGGCAGGGGTAATGACTTTCAGTGAGCTGGCAGGGGGTGTGGGGGAGTGACTCTCAGTAAGCTGGCAGGGGGAGAGACTCTCAGTGAGCAGGCAGGGGATGTGGGGGAGTGACTCTCAGTAAGCTGGCAGGCAGAGTGGCGGATTGAGACTCAGTGAGCTGGCAGGGGGAGAGACTCTCAGTGAGCTGAAGGGTGAGTGGGTGTGTGACTATCAGTGAGCTGGCAGGGGGAGAGACTCTCAGTGAGCTGGCAGGGGGAGTGACTCTCAGTGAGCTGGCGGGCGAGTGGGGGAGTGACTCTCAGTGAGCTGGCAGGGGGAGACACTCTCAGTGAGCTGGCAGGGAGAGTGCGGGAGTGACTCTCAGTGAGCTGGCAGTGAGAGTGGGGGAGTGACTCTCAGTGAGCTGGCCGGGGGAGTGGGGGAGTGACTCTCTGTGGACTGGCAAGGGGAGTGGAGGAGTGACTCTCAGTGAGCTGGCAGGGGGAGTGACTCTCAGTGGGCTGGCAGGGGGATTGACTCTCAGTAAGCTGGCAGGGGGTGTGACTCTCAGTGGGCTGGCAGGGGGAGTGACTCTCAGTGAGCTGGAAGGGGGAGTGACTCTCAGTGAGCTGGCAGGGGGAGTGACTCTTAGTGAGCTGGCAGGGGTGGGTGACTCTCAGTGGGCTGGCAGAGGGAGTGGGTGAGTGACTCTCAGTGAGTTGGCAGGGGGATTGGGGGAGTGAATCTCAGTGGGCTGGCAGGGGGAGTGACTCTCAGTGAGCTGGCAGGCGGAGTGACTCTCAGTGAGCTGGCAGTGGGGTGACTCTCAGTGGGCTGGCAGGGGGAGTGGTGGAGTGACTCTCAGTGAGCTGGCAGGGGGATTGGGAGAGTGACTCTCAGTTCGCTGGCAGGCAGGGATGACTCTCAGTGGGCTGGAATGGGGACTGGGGGAGTGAATCTCAGTGAGCTGGCAGGGGGAGTGGGGGAGTGACTCTCAGTGAGCTGGCAGGGGGATAGACTCTCAGTGAGCTGGCAGGGGTAATGACTCTCAGTGGGCCGGCAGGGGGATTGACTCTCAGATAGCTGGCAGCGGGAGTGACTCTCAGTGAGCTAGCATGGGGAGTGACTCTCAGTGGGCTGGCAGGGGTAGTGGGTGAGTGACTCTCAGTGAGCTGGCAGGGGGATTGGGGTGTGACTCTCAGTGGGCTGGCAGGGGGAGTGACTCTCAGTGAGCTGGCAGGGGGAGTGACTCAGCGAGCTGGCAGGGGGAGTGGCTCTCAGTGAGCTGGCGAGGGAGTGGGGGAGTGAATCTCAGTGAGCTGGCAGGGGGAGAGACTCTCAGTGAGCTGGCAGGGGTAATGGCTTTCAGTGAGCTTCCAGGGGGATTGGTGGATTGTCTCTCAGTCAGCTGGCAGGGGGAGAGACTCTCAGTGAGCTGGCAGGGGATGTGGGGGGGTGACTCTCAGTAAGCTGGCAGGCAGAGTGGGGGATTGAGTCTCAGTGAGCTGGCAGGGGGAGAGACTCTCAGTGAGCTGGCAGGGAGAGTTCGGGAGTGACTCTCAGTGAGCTGGCAGTGAGACTGGGGGAGTGACTCTCAGCGAGCTGGCAGGGGGACTGGGGGAGCGACTCTCATTGAGCTGTCCGGGGGAGTGGGGGAATGACTCTCAGTGGGCTGGCAAGGGGAGTGGGGGAGTGACTCTCAGTGAGCTGGCAGGGTGAGTGACTCACAGTGAGCTGGCGGGGGAGAGACTCTCAGTGGGCTGGCAGGGGGATTGACTCTCAGTAAGCTGGCAGGGGGTGTGACTCTCAGTGGGCTGGCAGGGAGAGTGACTCTCAGTGAGCTGGCAGGGGGAGTGACTCTCAGTGAGCTGGCAGGGGGAGTGACTCTTAGTGAGCTGGCAGGGGTGGGTGACTCTCAGTGGGCTGGCAGAGGGAGTGGGTGAGTGACTCTCAGTGAGTTAGCAGGGAGATTGGGGGAGTGACTCTCAGTGGGCTGGCAGGTGGAGTGACTCTCAGTGAGCTGGCAGGGGGAGTGACTCTCAGTGAGCTGGCAGGGGGAGTGACTCTCAGTGAGCTGGCAGGCAGAGTGACTCTCAGTGAGCTGGCAGTGGGGTGACTCTCAGTGGGCTGGCAGGGGGAGTGTTGGAGTGACTCTCAGTGAGCTGGCAGGGGGAGTGGGAGAGTGACTCTCAGTTCGCTGGCAGGCAGGGGTGACTCTCAGTGGGCTGGAAGGAGGAGTGGGGGAGTGAATCTCAGTTAGCTGGCAGTTGGAGTGGCGGAGTGACTCTCAGTGGTCTGGCAGGGGGAGAGACTCTCAGTGAGCTGGCAGGGGGAGTGGGGGAGTGACTCTCTGTGAGCTGGCAGGGGGAGAGACTCTCAGTGAGCTGGCATGGGGAGTGACTCTCAGTGAGCTGGCAGGGGGAGTGGGGGAGTGCCTCTCAGTGAGCTGGCAGGGGAAGACTCTTTCAGTGAGCTGGCAGGGGTAATGACTCTCAGTGGGCCGGCAGGGGGATTGACTCTCAGTAAGCTGGCAGGGGGGTGTGACTCTCAGTGGGCTGGCAGGGGGATTGACTCGCAGTAAGCTGGCAGGGGGTTTGACTCTCAGTGTGCTGGCAGGGGGAGTGACTCTCAGTGAGCTGGCAGCGGGAGTGACTCTCAGTGAGCTAGCATGGGGAGTGACTCTTAGTGAGCTGGCAGGGGTGGGTGAATCTCAGTGGGCTGGCAGGGGGAGTGGGTGAGTGACTCTCAGTGATCTGGCAGGGGGATTGGGGGAGTGACTCTCAGTGGGCTGGCAGGGGGATTGACTCTTAGTGAGCTGGCAGTGGGGTGACTCTCAGTGGGCTGGCAGGGGGAGTGGGGGAGTGACTCTCAGTGGGCTGGCGGGCATGGGTGACTCTCAATGGGCTGGAAGTGGGAGTGGGGGAGTGAATCTCAGTGAGCTGGCAGGGGGAGTGGGGGAGTGACTCTCAGTGATCTGGCAGGGGGAGTGACTCTCAGTGATCTGGCAGGGGGAGAGACGCTCAGTGAGCTGGCAGGGGGAGTGACTCTCAGTGAGCTGGCGGGGTAGTGGGGGAGTGACTCTCAGTGAGCTGGCAGGGGGAGTGACTCTCAGTGAGCTGGCAGGGGTAATGACATTCAGTGAGCTGGCAGGGGGATTGGTGGAGTGTCTCTCAGTAAGCTGGCAGGGGGAGAGACTCTCAGTGAGCTGGCAGGTGATGTGAGGGAGTTACTCTCAGTAAGCTGGCAGGCAGAGTGCGGGATTGAGTCTCAGTGAGCTGGCAGGGGGAGAGACTCTCAGTGAGCAGGCAGGGAGAGTGGGGGAGTGACTCTCAGTGAGCTGGCAGGGGGAGAGACTCTCAGTGAGCTGGCAGGGAGAGTGCGGGAGTGACTCTCAGTGAGCTGGCAGGGGCGTAGGGGAGTGACTATCAGTGAGCTGGCAGGGGGAGAGACTCTCAGTGAGCTGGCAGGGGGACTGGGAGAGCGACTCTCATTGAGCTGGCCGGGAGAGTGGGGGAGTGACTCTCAGTGGGCTGGCAAGGGGAGTGGTTGAGTGACTCTCAGTGAGCTGGCAGGTTGAGTGACTCTCAGTGAGCTGGCAGGGTGAGTGACTCTCAGTGGGCTGGCAGGGGGATTGACTCTCAGTAAGCTGGCAGGGGGTGTGACTCTCAGTGGGCTGGTAGGGGGAGTGACTCTCAGTGAGCTGGCAGGGGGAGTGACTCTCTGTGATCTGGCAGGGGGAGTGACTCTTAGTGAGCTGGCAGGGGTGGGTGACTCTCAGTGGGCTGGCAGGGGGAGTGGGTGAGTGACTCTCAGTGAGTTGGCAGGGGATTTGGGGGAGTGACTCTCAGTGGGCTGGCAGGTGGAGTGACTCTCAGTGAGCTGGCAGGGGGAGTGACTATAAGTGAGCTGGCAGGGGGAGTGACTCAGTGAGCTGGCAGACGCAGTGACTCTCAGTGAGCTGGCAGTGGGGTGACTCTCAGGGGGCTGGCAGGGGGAGTGGTGGAGTGACTCTCATTGAGCTGGCAGGGGGAGTGGGAGAGTGACTCTCAGTGATCTGGCAGGGGGAGAGTCAAACAGTGAGCTAGCAGGGGGAGTGGGGGAGTGACTCTCTGTGAGCTGGCAGGGGGAGAGACTCTCAGTGAGCTGGCATGGGTAGTGACTCACAGCGAGCTGGCAGGGGGAGTGGGGGAGTGACTCTCAGTGAGCTGGCAGGGGGAGTGACTCTCAGTGAGCTGGCAGGGGGAGAGACTCTCAGTGAGCTGACAGGGGGAGAGACTCTCAGTGAGCTAGAAGGGGAAGTGGGGGAGTGACTCTCAGTGAGCTGGCAGGGGGAGTGACTCTCAGTGAGCTGGCAGGGTGAGTGACTCTTAGTGAGCTGACAGGGTTGGGTAACTCTCAGTGGGCTGTCAGGGGGCGAGGGTGATTGAAACTCAGTGGGCTGGCAGGTGGAGTGACTCTCAGTGAGCTGGCAGTGGGAGTGACTCTCAGTGAGCTGGCAGGGGGAGTGACTCTCAGTGAGCTGGCAGGGGGAGTGACTCACAGTGAGATGGCAGTAGGGTGACTCTCAGTGGGCTGGCAGGGGGAGTGGGGGAGTGACTCTCAGTGAGCTGGCAGGGGGAGTGGGGGAGTGACTCTCAGTGAGCTGGCAGGGGGAGTGATTCTCAGTGAGCTGGCAAGGGGAGTGGGGGAGTGACTCTCAGTGAGCTGGCAGGAGGAGAGACTCAAGTGAGCTGGCAGGGGGAGTGGGGGAGTCTTTCTCAGTGAGCTGGTAGGGGAGAGACTCTCAGTGAGCTGGCAGGGGGAGTGACTCTCAGTGAGCTGGCAGGGGGAGTGGGGGAGTGACTCTCAGTGAGCTGGCAGGGGGAGCGACTCTCAGTGACCTGGCAGAGGGCGTGGGTGAGTGAATCACAGTGAGCTGGCAGGGGGAGAGTCTCTCAGTTAGCTGGCAGGGGGAGTGACTCTCAGTGAGCTGGCAGGGGGAGTGGGGGAGTGACTCTCAGTGAGCTGGCAGGGGTCGTGGGGGATTGACTCTCGGTGAGCTGGCAGGTTGAGAGGGGGAGTGACTCTCAGTGAGCTGGCAGGGGGATTGGGGGAGCGACTCTCATTGAGATGGCAGGAGGAGTGGGGGAGTGACTCTCAGTGGACTGGCAAGGGGAGTGGGGGAGTGACTCTCAGTGAGCTGGCAGGGGGAGTGGGGGAGTGACTCTCAGTTAGCTGGCAGGGGGAGAGACTCTCAGTGAGCTGGCAGGGGGAGTGACTCTCAGTGGGCTGGCAGGCGTATTGACTCTCAGTAAGCTGGCAGGAGGTGTGACTCTCAGTGGGCTGGCAGGGGGAGTGACTCTCAGTGAGCTGGCAGGGGGAGTGACTCTCAGTGAGCTGGCAGGGGGAGTGACTCTCAGTGAGCTGGCAGGGGGAGTGACTCTCAGTGAGCTGGCAGTGGGGTGACTCTCAGTGGGCTGGCAGGGGGACTGGCGGAGTGACTCTCAGTGGGCTGACAGGCAGGGGTGACTCTCAGTGGGCTAAAAGGGGGAGTGGGGGAGTGACTTTCAGTGATCTGGCAGGGGGAGAGACTCTCAGTGAGCTGGCAGGGGGACTGGGGGAGTGACTCTCAGTGAGCTGGCAGGGGGAGTGACTCTCAGTGAGCTGGCAGGGGGAGTGATTCTCAGTGAGCTGGCACGGGGAGTGGGGCAGTGACTCTCAGTGAGCTGGCAGGGGGAGTGGGGGAGTGACTCTCAGTGACCTGGCAGGCAGGGGTGACTCTCAGTGGGCTGGAAGGGGGAGTGGGGGAGTGACTCTCAGTGATCTGGCAGCGGGAGAGAATCTCGGTGAGCTGGCAGGGGGAGTGGGGGAGTGACTCTCATTGATCTGACAGGGGGTGAGACTCTCAGTGAGCTGGCAGGGGTAGTGGGGGAGAAACTCTCAGTGAGCTGGCAGGGGGAGTGACTCTCAGTGAGCTGGCAGGGGCAGTGGGGGAGTGACTCTCAGTGAGCTGGCAGGGGGAGAGACTCTCAGTGAGCTGGCAGGGGATGTGGGGGAGTGACTCTCAGTGAGGTGGCAGGGGAGAGACTCAAGTGAGCTGGCAGGGGGAGGGGGGGGAGTGACTTTCAGTGAGCTGGCAGGGCGAGTGGGGGATTGACTCTCGGTGATCTGGCATGTTGAGTGGGGGAGTGACTCTCAGTGAGCTGGCAGGGGGAGTGGGGTAGCGACTCTCATTGAGCTGGCAGGAGGAGTGGGGGAGTGACTCTCAGTGGACTGGCAAGGGGAGTGGGGGAGTGACTCTCAGTGAGCTGGCAGGGGGAGTGGGGTAGCGACTCTCATTGAGCTGGCAGGAGGAGTGGGGGAGTGACTCTCAGTGGACTGGCAAGGGGAGTGGGGGAGTGACTCTCAGTGAGCTGGCAGGGGGAGTGGGGGATTGACTCTCGGTGAGATGGCAGGTTGAGTGGGGGAGTGACTCTCAGTGAGCTGGCAGGGGGAGTGGGGGAGTGACTCTCAGTGAGCTGGCAGGGTGAGTGACTCTCAGTGAGCTGGCAGGGGGAGTGACTCTCAGTGAGTTGGCAGGGGGAGTGGGGGAGTGACTCTCAGTGAGCTGGCAGGGGGAGAGACTCTCAGTGAGCTGGCAGGGGTAATGACTCTCAGTGAGCTGGCAGGGGCAGTGGGGGAGTGACTCTCAGTGAGCTGGCAGGGGGAGAGACTCTCAGTGAGCTGGCAGGGGATGTGGGGGAGTGACTCTCAGTAAGCTGGCAGGGGGAGTGCGGGAGTGACACTCAGTGAGCTGGCAGGGAGAGTGGGGGAGTGACTCTCAGTGAGCTGGCAGGCGGAGAGACTCTCAGTGAGCTGGCGGGGGAGTGGGGGAGTTACTCTCAGTGAGCTGGCAGGGGTATTGACTCTCAGTAAGCTGGCAGGAGGTGTGACTCTCAGTGGGCTGGCAGGGGGAGTGGGGGAGTGACTCTAAGTGAGCTGGCAAGGGGAGTGGGGGAGTGACTCTCAGTGAGCTGGCAGGGTGAGTGACTCTCAGTGAGCTGGCAGGGGGACTGGGGGAGCGAATCTCAGTGAGCTGGCACAGGGAATGATTCTCAGTGAGCTGGCACGGGGAGTGGGGGAGTGACTCTCAGTGAGCTGGCAGGGGGAGAGACTCAACTGAGCTGGCAGGGGGAGTGGGGGAGTCATTCTCAGTGAGCTGGCAGGGGGCGAGACTCTCAGTGAGCTGGCAGGGGGAGTGACTCTCAGTGAGCTGGCAGGGGGAGTGGGGGAGTGACTCTCAGTGAGCTGGCAGTGGGAGTGTCTCTCAGTGAGCTTGCTGGGGGAGTGGGGGAGTGACTCTCGGTGAGCTGGCAGGTTGAGTGGGGGAGTGACTCAGTGAGCTGGCAGGGGGATTGGGGTAGCGACTCTCATTGAGCTGGCAGGAGGAGTCGGGGAGTGACTCTCAGTGGACTGGCAAGGGGAGTGGGGGAATGACTCTCAGTGAGCTGGCAGGGTGAGTGACTCTCAGTGAGCTGGCAGGGGGAGTGACTCTCATTGGGCTGGCAGGGGGATTGACTCTCAGTAAGCTGGCAGGGGGAGAGACTCTCAGTGAGCTGGCAGGGGGAGTGGGGGAGTGACTCTAAGTGAGCTGGCAGGGGGTGAGACTCTCAGTGAGCTGGCAGGGGGAGTGACTCTCAGTGAGCTGACAGGGGGAGTGGTGGAGTGACTCTCAGTGAGCTGGCAGTGGGAGAGACTCTCAGTGAGCTGGCAGGGGTAATGACTCTCAGTGAGCTGGCAGGGGGAGTGGGGGAGTGACTCTCACTGATCTGGCAGGGGAAGAGACTCTCAGTGAGCTGGCAGGGGATGTGGGGGAGTGACTCTCAGTAAGCTGACAGGGGGAGTGCGGGAGTGACTCTCAGTGAGCTGGCAGGGAGAGTGGGGGAGTGACTCTCAGTGAGCTGGCAGGCGGAGATACTCTCAGTGAGCTGGCAGGGGGATTGGGGGAGTTACTCTCAGAGAGCTGGCAGGGGGAGTGATTCTCAGTGAGCTGGCACGGGGAGTGTGGGAGTGACTCTCATTGAGCTGGCAGGGGAGAGAGTCAAGTGAGCTGGCAGGGGGAGTGGGGCAGTGACTCTCAGTGAGCTGGCAGGGGGAGTGGGGGATTGACTCTCGGTGATCTGGCAGGTTGAGTGGGGGAGTGACTCTCAGTGAGCTGGCAGGGGGAGTGGGGGAGCGACTCTCATTGAGCTGGCAGGAGGAGTGGGGGAGTGACTCTCAGTGGACTGGCAAGGGGAGTGGGGGAGTGACTCTCAGTGAGCTGGCAGGGTGAGTGACTCACAGTGAGCTGGCAGGGGGAGTGACTCTCAGTGGGCTGGCAGGGGGAGTGACTCTCAGAGAGCTGGCAGGGGGAGTGACACTCAGAGAGCTGGCAGGGGGAGTGACTCTCAGTGGGTTGGCAGTGGTATTGACTCTCAGTGAGCTGGCAGGGGGAGTGACTCTCAGTGAGCTGGCAGGGGGAGTGACTCTCAGTGAGCTGGCAGGGGGAGTGATTCGCAGTGAGCTGGCACGGGGAGTGGGGCAGTGACTCTCAGTGAGCTGGCAGGGGGAGTGGGGGAGTGACTCTCAGTGAGCTGGCAGGCAGGGGTGACTCTCAGTGGGCTGGAAGGGGGAGTGGGGGAGTGACTCTCAGTGATCTGGCAGCGGGAGAGAATCTCGGTGAGCTGGCAGGGGGAGTGGGGGAGTGACTCTCATTGATCTGACAGGGGGTGAGACTCTCAGTGAGCTGGCAGGGGTAGTGGGGGAGTGACTCTCAGTGAGCTGGCAGGGGGAGTGACTCTCAGTGAGTTGGCAGGGGGAGTGGGGGAGTGACTCTCAGTTAGCTGGCAGGGGGAGAGACTCTCAGTGAGCTGGCAGGGGTAATGACTCTCAGTGAGCTGGCAGGGGGAGTGGGGGAGTGACTCTCAGTGAGCTGGCAGGGGGAGAGACTCTCAGTGAGCTGGCAGGGGATGTGGGGGAGTGACTCTCAGTAAGCTGGCAGGGGGAGTGCGGGAGTGACACTCAGTGAGCTGGCAGGGAGAGTGGGGGAGTGACTCTCAGTGAGCTGGCAGGCGGAGAGACTCTCAGTGAGCTGGCGGGGGAGTGGGGGAGTTACTCTCAGTGAGCTGGCAGGGGGAGTGATTCTCAGTGAGCTGGCACGGGGAGTGTGGGAGTGACTCTCAGTGAGGTGGCAGGGGAGAGACTCAAGTGAGCTGGCAGGGGGAGGGGTGGGAGTGACTTTCAGTGAGCTGGCAGGGGGAGTGATGGATTGACTCTCGGTGATCTGGCTTGTTGAGTGGGGGAGTGACACTCAGTGAGCTGGCAGGGGGAGTGGGGTAGCGACTCTCATTGAGCTGGCAGGAGGAGTGGGGGAGTGACTCCCAGTGGGCTGGCAAGGGGAGTGGGGGAGTGACTCTCAGTGAGCTGGCAGGGGGAGTGGGGGAGTGACTCTCAGTGAGCTGGCAGGGGGAGTGGGGGCTTGACTCTCGGTGAGCTGGCAGGTTGAGTGGGGGAGTGACTCTCAGTGAGCTGGCAGGGGGAATGGGGAAGTGACTCTCAGTGAGCTGGCAGGGTGAGTGACTCTCAGTGAGCTGGCAGGGGGAGTGACTCTCAGTGGGCTGGCAGGGGTATTGACTCTCAGTAAGCTGGCAGGAGGTGTGACTCTCAATGGGCTGGCAGGGGGAGTGACTCTCAGAGGGCTGGCAGGTGGAGTGACTCTCAGTGAGGTGGCAGTGGGGTGACTCTCAGTGGGCTGGCAGGGGGAGTGGGGGAGTGGGGGAGTGACTCTCAGTGAGCTGGCAAGGGGAGTGGGGGAGTGACTCTCAGTGAGCTGGCAGGGTGAGTGACTCTCAGTGAGCTGGCAGGGGGACTGGGGGAGCGAATCTCAGTGAGCAGGCATGGGGAATGATTCTCAGTGAGCTGGCACGGGGAGTGTGCTAGTGACTCTCAGTGAGCTGGCAGGGGGAGTGGGGGAGTGACTATCAGTGAGCTGGCAGGGGGAGTGATTCTCAGTGAGCTGTCACGGGGAGTGGGGGAGTGACTGTCAGTGAGCTGGCAGGGGGAGAGACTCAACTGAGCTGGCAGGGGGAGTGGGGGAGTCATTCTCAGTGAGCTGGCAGGGGGCGAGACTCTCAGTGAGCTGGCAGGGGGAGTGACTCTCAGTGAGCTGGCAGGGGGAGTGGGGGAGTGACTCTCAGTGAGCTGGCAGGGGGAGCGACTCTCAGTGAGCTGGCAGGGGGAGTGACTCTCAGTGGGCTGGCAGGGGTATTGACTCTCAGTAAGCTGGCAGGGGGTGTGAATCTCAGTGGGCTGGCAGGGGGAGAGACTCTCAGTGAGCTGGCAGGGGGAGTGACTCTCAGTGAGCTGGCAGGGGGAGTGACTCTCAGTGAGCTGGCAGTGGGGTGACTCTCAGTGGGCTGGCAGGGGGAGTGGGGGAGTGACTCTCAGTGAGCTGGCAGGGGAACTGGGGGAGTGACTCTCAGTGGGCTGGCAGGCAGCGGTGACTCTCAGTGGGCTGGAAGGGTGAGTGGGGGAGTGCCTCTCAGTGATCTGGCAGGGGGTGAGACTCTCAGTGAGCTGGCAGGGGTATGGGGGAGTGACTCTCAGTGATCTGGCAGGGGGAGAGACTCTCAGTGAGCTGGCAGGGGGAGTGGGGTAGTGACTCTAAGTGAGCTGGCAGGGGGAGAGACTCTCAGTGAGCTGGCAGGGGGAGTGACTCTCAGTGAGCTGGCAGGGGGAGTGGGGGAGTGACTCTCAGTGAGCTGGCAGGTGTAATGACTCTCAGTGAGCTGGCAGGGTGAGTGGGGGAGTGACTCTCAGTGAGCTGGCAGGGAGAGTGGGGGAGTGACACTCAGTGAGCTGGCAGGCGGAGATACTCTCAGTGAGCTGGCAGGGGGATTGGGGGAGTTACTCTCAGTGAGCTGGCAGGGGGAGTGATTCTCAGTGAGCTGGCACGGGGAGTGTGGGAGTGACTCTCAGTGAGCTGGCAGGGGAGAGACTCAAGTGAGCTGGCAGGGGGAGTGGGGGAGTGACTCTCAGTGAGCTGGCAAGGGGGAGTGGGGGATTGACTCGCGGTGATCTGGAATGTTGAGTGGGGGAGTGACTCTCAGTGAGCTGGCAGGGGGAGTGGGGGAGCGACTCTCATTGAGCTGGCAGGAGGAGTGGGGGAGTGACTCTCAGTGGACTGGCAAGGGGTGTGGGGTAGTAACACTCAGTGAGCTGGCAGCGTGAGTGACTCACAGTGAGCTGGCAGGGGGAGTTGCTCTCAGTGGGCTGGCAGTGGTATTGACTCTCAGTAAGCTGGCAGGGGGTGTGACTCTCAGTGGGCTGGCAGGGGGAGTGACTCTCAGTGAGCTGGCAGGGGGAGTGACTCTCAATGGGCTGGCAGTGGTATTGACTCTCAGTGAGCTGGCAGGGGGAGTGGGGGATTGACTCTCGGTGAGCTGGCAGGTTGAGTGGGGGAGTGACTCTCAGTGAGCTGGCAGGGGGAATGGGGAAGTGACTCTCAGTGAGCTGGCAGGGTGAGTGACTCTCAGTGAGCTGGCAGGGGGAGTGACTCTCAGTGGGCTGGCAGGGGTATTGACTCTCAGTAAGCTGGCAGGAGGTGTGACTCTCAGTGGGCTGGCAGGGGGAGTGACTCTCAGAGGGCTGGCAGGTGGAGTGACTCTCAGTGAGGTGGCAGTGGGGTGACTCTCAGTGGGCTGGCAGGGGGAGTGGGGGAGTGACTCTCAGTGAGCTGGCAAGGGGAGTGGGGGAGTGACTCTCAGTGAGCTGGCAGGGTGAGTGACTCTCAGTGAGCTGGCAGGGGGACTGGGGGAGCGAATCTCAGTGAGCAGGCATGGGGAATGATTCTCAGTGAGCTGGCACGGGGAGTGTGCTAGTGACTCTCAGTGAGCTGGCAGGGGGAGTGGGGGAGTGACTATCAGTGAGCTGGCAGGGGGAGTGATTCTCAGTGAGCTGGCACGGGGAGTGGGGGAGTGACTGTCAGTGAGCTGGCAGGGGGAGAGACTCAACTGAGCTGGCAGGGGAAGTGGGGGAGTCATTCTCAGTGAGCTGGCAGGGGGCGAGACTCTCAGTGAGCTGGCAGGGGGAGTGACTCTCAGTGAGCTGGCAGGGGGAGTGGGGGAGTGACTCTCAGTGAGCTGGCAGGGGGAGCGACTCTCAGTGAGCAGGCAGAGGGCGTGGGTGAGTGAATCACAGTGAGCTGGCAGGGGGAGAGACTCAACTGAGCTGGCAGGGGGAGTGGGGGAGTCATTCTCAGTGAGCTGGCAGGGGGTGAGACTCTCAGTGAGCTGGCAGGGGGAGTGACTCTCAGTGAACTGGCAGGGGGAGTGGGGGAGTGACTCTCAGTGAGCTGGCAGGGGGAGCGACTCTCAGTGAGCAGGCAGAGGGCGTGGGTGAGTGAATCACAGTGAGCTGGCAGGGGGAGAGACTCTCAGTGAGCTGGCAGGGGGAGTGGGGGATTGACTCTCGGTGAGCTGGCAGGTTGAGTGGGGGAGTGACTCAGTGAGCTGGCAGGGGGATTGGGGGAGTGACTGTCAGTGGACTGGCAAGGGGAGTGGGTGAGTGACTCTCAGTGAGCTGGCAGGGTGAGTGACTCTCAGTGAGCTGGCAGGAGGAGTGACTCTCAGTGGGCTGGCAGGGGTATTGACTCTCAGTAAGCTGGCAGGGGGTGTGAATCTCAGTGGGCTGGCAGGGGGAGTGACTCTCAGTGAGCTGGCAGGGGGAGTGACTCTCAGTGAGCTGGCAGGGGGAGTGACTCACAGTGAGAAGGCAGTAGGGTGACTCTCAGTGGGCTGGCAGGGGGAGTGGTGGAGTGACTCTCAGTGGGCTGGCAGGCAGCGGTGACTCTCAGTGGGCTGGAAGGGTGAGTGGGGGAGTGCCTCTCAGTGATCTGGCAGGGGGTGAGACTCTCAGTGAGCTGGCAGGGGTATGGGCGAGTGACTCTCAGTGATCTGGCAGGGGGAGAGACTCTCAGTGAGCTGGCAGGGGGAGTGGGGTAGTGACTCTAAGTGAGCTGGCAGGGGGAGAGACTCTCAGTGAGCTGGCAGGGGGAGTGACTCTCAGTGAGCTGGCAGGGGGAGTGGGGGAGTGACTCTCAGTGAGCCGGCAGGGGGAGAGACTCTCAGTGAGCTGGCAGGTGTAATGACTCTCAGTGAGCTGGCAGGGGGAGTGGGGGAGTGACTCTCAGTGAGCTGGCAGGGGGAGAGACTCTCAGTGAGCTGGCAGGGGATGTGGGGGAGTGACGCTCAGTAAGCTGACAGGGGGAGTGCGGGAGTGACTCTCAGTGAGCTGGCAGGGAGAGTGGGGGAGTGACTCTCAGTGAGCTGGCAGGGAGAGTGGGGGAGTGACTCTCAGTGAGCTGGCAGGCGGAGATACTCTCAGTGAGCTGGCAGGGGGATTGGGGGAGTTACTCTCAGTGAGCTGTCAGGGGGAGTGATTCTCAGTGAGCTGGCACGGGGAGTGTGGGAGTGACTCTCAGTGAGCTGGCAGGGGAGAGACTCAAGTGAGCTGGCAGGGGGAGTGGGGGAGTGACTCTCAGTGAGCTGGCAAGGGGGAGTGGGGGATTGACTCGCGGTGATCTGGAATGTTGAGTGGGGGAGTGACTCTCAGTGAGCTGGCAGGGGGAGTGGGGGAGCGACTCTCATTGAGCTGGCAGGAGGAGTGGGGGAGTGACTCTCAGTGGACTGGCAAGGGGAGTGGGGTAGTAACACTCAGTGAGCTGGCAGGGGGAGTGGGGGAGTGACTCTCAGTGAGCTGGCAGGGGGAGTGGGGGATTGACTCTCGGTGATCTGGCATGTTGAGTGGGGGAGTGACTCTCAGTGAGCTGGCAGGGGGAGTGGGGGAGCGACTCTCATTGAGCTGGCAGGAGGAGTGGGGGAGTGACTCTCAGTGGACTGGCATGGGGAGTGGGGGAGTAACACTCAGTGAGCTGGCAGCGTGAGTGACTCACAGTGAGCTGGCAGGGGGAGTGACTCTCATTGGGCTGGCAGTGGTATTGACTCTCAGTAAGCTGGCAGGGGGTGTGACTCTCAGTGGGCTGGCAGGGGGAGTGACTCTCAGTGAGCTGGCAGGGGGAGTGACTCTCAGTGGGCTGGCAGTGGTATTGACTCTCAGTGAGCTGGCAGGGGGAGTGACTCTCAGTGAGCTGGCAGGGGGAGTGACACTCAGTGAGCTGGCAGGGGGAGTGATTCTCAGTGAGCTGGCACGGGGAGTGGGGCAGTGACTCTCAGTGAGCTGGCAGGGGGAGTGGGGGAGTGACTCTCAGTGAGCTGGCAGGCAGGGGTGACTCTTAGTGGGCTGGAAGGGGGAGTCGGGGAGTGACTCTCAGTGATCTGTCAGCGGGAGAGAATCTCGGTGAGCTGGCAGGGGGTGGGGGAGTGACTCTCATTGATCTGACAGGGGGTGAGACTCTCAGTGAGCTGGCAGGGGTAGTGGGGGAGTGACTCTCAGTGAGCTGGCAGGGGGAGTGACTCTCAGTGAGTTGGCAGGGGGAGTGGGGGAGTGACTCTCAGTGAGCTTGCAGGGGGAGAGACTCTCAGTGAGCTGGCAGGGGTAATGACTCTCAGTGAGCTGGCAGGGGGAGTGGGGGAGTGACTCTCAGTGAGCTGGCAGGGGGAGAGACTCTCAGTGAGCTGGCAGGGGATGTGGGGGAGTGACTCTCAGTAAGCTGGCAGGGGGAGTGCGGGAGTGACACTCAGTGAGCTGGCAGGGAGAGTGGGGAAGTGACTCTCAGTGAGCTGGCAGGCGGAGTGACTCTCAGTGAGCTGGCAGGGGGAGTGATTCTCAGTGAGCTGGCACGGGGAGTGTGGGAGTGACTCTCAGTGAGGTGGCAGGGGAGAGACTCAAGTGAGCTGGCAGGGGGAGGGGGGGGCGTGACTTTCAGTGAGCTGGCAGGGGGAGTGGGGGATTGACTCTCGGTGATCTGGCTTGTTGAGTGGGGGAGTGACTCTCAGTGAGCTGGCAGGGGGAGTGGGGGAGCGACTCTCATTTAGCTGGCAGGAGGAGTGGGGGAGTGACTCTCAGTGGACTGGCAAGGGGAGTGGGGAAGTGACTCTCAGTGAGCTGGCAGGGGGAGTGATTTTCAGTAAGCTGGCACGGGGAGTGGGGCAGTGACTCTCAGTGAGCTGGCACGGGGAGTGGGGGAGTGACTCTCAGTGAGCTGGCAGGGGGAGAGACTCAAGTGAGCTGGCGGGGGAGTGGGGGAGTCATTCTCAGTGAGCTGGCAGGGGGAGAGACTCTCAGTGAGCTGGCAGGGGGAGTAGGGGAGTGACTCTCAGTGAGCTGGCAGGGAGAGAGACTCTCAGTGAGCTGGCAGGGGATGTGGGGGAGTGACTCTCAGTAAGCTGGCAGGGGGAGTGCGGGAGTGACACTCAGTGAGCTGGCAGGGAGAGTGGGGGAGTGACACTCAGTGAGCTGGCAGGCGGAGTGATTCTCAGTGAGCTGGCACGGGGAGTGTGGGAGTGACTCTCAGTGAGCTGGCAGGGGGAGTGGGGGAGTGACTCTCAGTGAGCTGGCAGGGGGAGTGGGGGAGTGACTCTCAGTGAGCTGGCAGGGGGAGTGGGGGATTGACTCTCGGTGATCTGGCATGTTGAGTGGGGGAGTGACTCTCAGTGAGCTGGCAGGGGGAGTGGGGGAGCGACTCTCATTGAGCTGGCAGGAGGAGTGGGGGAGTGACTCTCAGTGGACTGGCAAGGGGAGTGGGGGAGTAACACTCAGTGAGCTGGCAGCGTGAGTGACTCACAGTGAGCTGGCAGGGGGAGTGACTCTCAGTGGACTGGCAGTGGTATTGACTCTCAGTAAGCTGGCAGGGCGTGTGACTCTCAGTGGGCTGGCAGGGGGAGTGACTCTCAGTGAGCTGGCACGGGGAGTGTGGGAGTGACTCTCAGTGAGGTGGCAGGGGAGAGACTCAAGTGAGCTGGCAGGGGGAGGGGGGGGAGTGACTTTCAGTGAGCTGGCAGGGGGAGTGGGGGAGTGACTCTCAGTGAGCTGGCAGGGGGAGTGGGGGATTGACTCTCGGTGATCTGGCATGTTGAGTGGGGGAGTGACTCTCAGTGAGCTGGCAGGGGGAGTGGGGGAGCGACTCTCATTGAGCTGGCAGGAGGAGTGGGGGAGTGACTCTCAGTGGACTGGCAAGGGGAGTGGGGGAGTAACACTCAGTGAGCTGGCAGCGTGAGTGACTCACAGTGAGCTGGCAGGGGGAGTGACTCTCAGTGGACTGGCAGTGGTATTGACTCTCAGTAAGCTGGCAGGGCGTGTGACTCTCAGTGGGCTGGCAGGGGGAGTGACTCTCAGTGAGCTGGCACGGGGAGTGTGGGAGTGACTCTCAGTGAGCTGGCAGGGAGAGAGACTCTCAGTGAGCTGGCAGGGAGAGTGGGGGAGTGACTCTCAGTGAGCTGGCAGGCGGAGTGATTCTCAGTGAGCTGGCACGGGGAGTGTGGGAGTGACTCTCAGTGAGGTGGCAGGGGAGAGACTCAAGTGAGCTGGCAGGGGGAGGGGGGGGAGTGACTTTCAGTGAGCTGGCAGGGGGAGTGGGGGATTGACTCTCGGTGATCTGGCATGTTGAGTGGGGGAGTGACTCTCAGTGAGCTGGCAGGGGGAGTGGGGGAGCAACTCTCATTTAGCTGGCAGGAGGAGTGGGGGAGTGACTCTCAGTGGACTGGCAAGGGGAGTGGGGAAGTGACTCTCAGTGAGCTGGCAGAGTGAGTGACTCTCAGTGAGCTGGCAGGGGGACTGGGGGAGCGACTCTCAGTGAGCTGGCAGGGGGAGTGATTTTCAGTGAGCTGGCACAGGGAGTGGGGCAGTGACTCTCAGTGAGCTGGCAGGGGGAGTGGGGGAGTGACTCTCAGTGAGCTGGCACGGGGAGTGGGGGAGTGACTCTCAGTGAGCTGGCAGGGGGAGAGACTCAAGTGAGCTGGCGGGGGAGTGGGGGAGTCATTCTCAGTGAGCTGGCAGGGGGAGAGACTCTCAGTGAGCTGGCAGGGGGAGTGTCTCTCAGTGAGCTGGGAGGGGGAGTAGGGGAGTGACTCTCAGTGAGCTGGCAGGGGGAGTGATTCTCAGTGAGCTGGCACGGGGAGTGGGGGAGTGACTCTCAGTGAGCTGGCAGGGGGAGAGACTCAAGTGAGCTGGCAGGGGGAGTGGGGGAGTCATTCTCAGTGAGCTGGCTGGGGGAGAGACTCTCAGTGAGCTGGCAGGGGGAGTGACTCTCAGTGAGCTGGCAGGGGGATTGGGGTAGTGACTGTCAGTGAGCTGGCAGGGGGAGCGACTCTCAGTAAGCAGGCAGAGGGCGTGGGTGAGTGAATCACAGTGAGCTCGCAGGGGGAGAGACTCTCAGTGAGCTGGCTGGGGGAGTGGGGGAGTGACTCTCAGTGAGCTGGCAGGGGGAGTGGGGGATTGACTCTCGGTGAGCTGGCAGGTTGAGTGGGGGAGTGACTCTCAGTGAGCTGGCAGGGGGATTGGGGGAGCGACTCTCATTGAGCTGGCAGGAGGAGTGGGGGAGTGACTCTCAGTGGACTGGCAAGGGGAGTGGGGGAGTAACTCTCAGTGAGCTGACAGGGTGAGTGACTCTCAGTGAGCTGGCAGGGGGAGTGACTCTCAGTGGGCTGGCAGGGGTACTGAGTCTCAGTAAGCTGGCAGGGGGTGTGACTCGCAATGGGCTGGCAGGGGGAGTGACTCTCAGTGAGCTGGCAGGGGGAGTGACTCTCAGCGGGCTGGCAGGAGGAGTGACTCTCAGTGAGCTGGCGGGGGGACTGGGGGAGTGACTCTCAGTGGGCTGGCAGGAAGGGGTTGACTCTCAGTGGGCTGGAAGGGTGAGTGGGGGAGTGACTCTCAGTGATCTGGCAGGTGGAGAGACTATCAGTGAGCTGGCAGGGGGAGTGATTCTCAGTGAGCTGGCAGGGGGAGAGACTCAAGTGAGCTGGCAGGGGGAGTGGGGGAAACATTCTCAGTGAGCTGGCTGGGGGAGAGACTCTCGGTGAGCTGGCAGGGGGAGTGACTCTCAGTGAGCTGGCAGGGGGATTGGGGTAGTGACTCTCAGTGAGCTGGCAGGGGGAGTGACTCTCAGTGAGCAGGCAGAGGGCGTGGGTGAGTGAATCACAGTGAGCTGGCAGGGGGAGAGACTCTCAGTGAGCTGGCTGGGGGAGTGGGGGAGTGACTCTCAGTGACCTGGCAGGGGGAGTGGGGGATTGACTCTCGGTGAGCTGGCAGGTTGAGTGGGGGAGTGACTCTCAGTGAGCTGGCAGGAGGAGTGGGGGAGTGACTCTCAGTGGACTGGCAAGGGGAGTGGGGGAGTAACTCTCAGTGGACTGGCAGGGTGAGTGACTCTCAGTGAGCTGGCAGGGGGAGTGACTCTCAGTGGGCTGGCAGGGGTACTGAGTCTCAGTAAGCTGGCAGGGGGTGTGACTCGCAATGGGCTGGCAGGGGGAGTGACTCTCAGTGAGCTGGCAGTGGGGTGACTCTCAGTGTGCTGGCAGGTGGAGTGGGGGCGTGACTCTCAGTGAGCTGGCGGGGGGACTGGGGGAGTGACTCTCAGTGGGCTGGCAGGAAGGGGTTGACTCTCAGTGGGCTGGAAGGGTGAGCGGGGGAGTGACTCTCAGTGATCTGGCAGGGGGAGAGACTATCAGTGAGCTGGCAGGGGGAGTGACTCCCAGTGAGCTGGCAGGGAGAGTGGGGGAGTGACTCTCAGTGAGCTGGCAGGGGGGGAGACTCTCAGTGAGCTGGTAGGGGTAATGAATCTCAGTGAGCTGGCAGGGGGAGTGGGTGAGTGACTCTCAGTGAGCTGGCGGGGGGACTGGGGGAGTGACTCTCAGTGAGCTGGCAGGGGTAGAGACTCTCAGTGAGCTGGCAGGGGTAATGAATCTCAGTGAGCTGGCAGGGGGAGTGGGGGAGTGACTCTCAGTGAGCTGGCGGGGGGACTGGGGGAGTGACTCTCAGTGAGCTGGCAGGGGGAGAGACTCTCAGTGAGCTGTCAGGGGTAATGAATCTCAGTGAGCTGGCAGGGGGAGTGGGGGAGTGACTCTCAGTGAGCTGGCAGGGGGACTGGGGGAGTGACTCTCAGTGGGCTGGCAGGAAGGGGTTGACTCTCAGTGGGCTGGAAGGGTGAGCGGGGGAGTGACTCTCAGTGATCTGGCAGGGTGAGAGACTCTCAATGAGCTGGCAGAGGGAGTGGGGGAGTGACTCTCATTGAGCTGGCAGGGGGATCGACTCTCATTGAGCTGGCAGGGGGAGTGGGGGAGTGACTCTCAGTGAGCTGGCAGGGGGAGAGACTCACAGTGAGCTGGCAGGGGATGTGGGGGAGTGACTCTCAGTAAGCTGGAAGGGGGAGTGCGGGAGTGACTCTCAGTGAGCTGGCAGGGAGAGTGGGGGAGTGACTCTCAGTGAGCTGGCAGGCGGAGAGGCTCTCAGTGAGCTGGCAGGGGGAGTGGGGGAGTTACTCTCAGTGAGGTGGCAGGGGGAGTGATTCTCAGTGAGCTGGCACGGGGAGTGTGGGAGTGAATCTCAGTGAGCTAGCAGGTGAGAGACTCAAGTGAGCTGGCAGGGGGAGTGGGGGAGTGACTCTCAGTGAGCTGGCAGGGGGAGTGACTCTCAGTGAGCTGGCAGGGGGACTGGGGGAGCGACTCTCAGTGAGCTGGCAGGGGGAGTGGGGGAGCGACTCTCATTGAGCTGGCAGGAGGAGTGGGGGAGTGACTCTCAGTGGACTGGCAAGGGGAGTGGGGGAGTGACTCTCAGTGAGCTGGCAGGGTGAGTGACTCTCAGTGAGCTGGCAGGGGGACTGGGGGAGCGACTCTCAGTGAGCTGGCAGGGGGAGTGATTCTCAGTGAGCTGGCACGGGGAGTGGGGGAGTGACTCTCAGTGAGCTGGCAGGGGGAGTGGGGGAGTGACTCTCTGTGAGCTGGCAGGGGGAGAGACTCAACTGATCTGGCAGGGGGAGTGGTGGAGTCATTCTCAGTGAGCTGGCAGGGGGAGAGACTCTCAGTGAGCTGGCATGGGGAGTGACTCTCAGTGAGATGGCAGGGGGAGTGGGGGAGTGACTCTCAATGAGCTGGCAGGGGTAGCGACTCTCAGTGAGCAGGCAGAGGGCGTGGGTGTGTGAATCACAGTGAGCTGGCAGGGAGAGAGACTCTCAGTGAACTGGCAGGGGGAGTGACTCTCAGTGAGGTGGCAGGGGAGAGACTCAAGTGAGCTGGCAGGGGGAGGGGGGGGAGTGACTTTCAGTGAGCTGGCAGGGGGAGTGGAGGATTGACTCTCGGTGATCTGGCATGTTGAGTGGGGGAGTGACTCTCAGTGAGCTGGCAGGGGGAGTGGGGTAGCGACTCTCATTGAGCTGGCAGGAGGAGTGGGGGAGTGACATTCAGTGGACTGGCAAGGGGAGTGGGTGAGTGACTCTCAGTGAGCTGGCAGAGTGAGTGACTCTCAGTGAGCTGGCAGGGGGACTGGGGGAGCGACTCTCAGTGAGCTGGCAGGGGGAGTGATTTTCAGTGAGCTGGCACGGGGAGAGGGGCAGTGACTCTCAGTGAGCTGGCAGGGGGAGTGGGGGAGTGACTCTCAGTGAGCTGGCACGGGGAGTGGGGGAGTGACTCTCAGTGAGCTGGCAGGGGGAGAGACTCAAGTGAGCTGGCGGGGGAGTGGGGGAGTCATTCTCAGTGAGCTGGCAGGGTGAGTGACTCTCAGTGAGCTGGCAGGGGGAGTGACCCTCAGTGGGCTGGCAGGGGTACTGAGTCTCAGTAAGCTGGCAGGGGGTGTGACTCGCAATGGGCTGGCAGGGGGAGTGACTCTCAGTGAGCTGGCAGGGGGAGTGACTCTCAGCGGGCTGGCAGGGGGAGTGACTCTCAGTGAGCTGGCAGGGGGAGTGACTCTCAGTGAGCTGGCAGTGGGGTGACTCTCAGTGTGCTGGCAGGTGGAGTGGGGGCGTGACTCTCAGTGAGCTGGCGGGGGGACTGGGGGAGTGACTCTCAGTGAGCTGGCAGGAAGGGGTTGACTCTCAGTGGGCTGGAAGGGTGAGTGGGGGAGTGACTCTCAGTGATCTGGCAGGGGGAGAGACTGTCAGTGAGCTGGCAGGGGGAGTGACTCCCAGTGAGCTGGCAGGGGGAGTGGGGGAGTGACTCTCAGTGAGCTGGCAGGGGGAGTGACTCTCAGTGAGCTGGCGGGGGGACTGGGGGAGTGACCCTCAGTGAGCTGGCAGGGGGAGAGACTCTCAGTGAGCTGGCAGGGGTAATGAATCTCAGTGAGCTGGCAGGGGGAGTGGGGGAGTGACTCTCAGTGAGCTGGCGGGGGGACTGGGGGAGTGACTCTCAGTGGGCTGGCAGGAAGGGGTTGACTCTCAGTGGGCTGGAAGGGTCAGTGGGGGAGTGACTCTCAGTGATCTGGCAGGGTGAGAGACTCTCAATGAGCTGGCAGAGGGAGTGGGGGAGTGACTCTCATTGAGCTGGCAGGGGGATCGACTCTCATTGAGCTGGCAGGGGTAATGACTCTCAGTGAGCTGGCAGGGGGAGTGGGGGAGTGACTCTCAGTGAGCTGGCAGGGGGAGAGACTCACAGTGAGCTGGCAGGGGGAGTGGGGGAGTGACTCTCATTGAGCTGGCAGGGGGATCGACTCTCATTGAGCTGGCAGGGGTAATGACTCTCAGTGAGCTGGCAGGGGATGTGGGGGAGTGACTCTCAGTAAGCTGGCAGGGGGAGTGCGGGAGTGACTCTCAGTGAGCTGGCAGGGAGAGTGGGGGAGTGACTCTCAGTGAGCTGGCAGGCGGAGAGGCTCTCAGTGAGCTGGCAGGGGGAGTGGGGGAGTTACTCTCAGTGAGGTGGCAGGGGGAGTGATTCTCAGTGAGGTGGCACGGGGAGTGTGGGCGTGAATCTCAGTGAGCTAGCAGGGGAGAGACTCAAGTGCGCTGGCAGGGGGAGTGGGGGAGTGACTCTCGGTGATCTGGAATGTTGAGTGGGGGAGTGACTCTCAGTGGACTGGCAAGGGGAGTGGGGGAGTGACTCTCAGTGAGCTGGCAGGGTGAGTGACTCTCAGTGAGCTGGCACGGGGAGTGGGGGAGTGACTCTCAGTGAGCTGGCAAGGGGAGTGGGGGAGTGACTCTCTGTGAGCTGGCAGGGGGAGAGACTCAACTGATCTGGCAGGGGGAGTGGTGGAGTCATTCTCAGTGAGCTGGCAGGGGGAGAGACTCTCAGTGAGCTGGCATGGGGCGTGACTCTCAGTGAGATGGCAGGTGGAGTGGGGGAGTGACTCTCAGTGAGCTGGCAGGGGTAGCGACTCTCAGTGAGCAGGCAGAGGGCGTGGGTGAGTGAATCACAGTGAGCTGGCAGGGGGAGTGACTCTCAGTGAGCTGGCTGGGGGAGTGGGGGAGCGACTCTCATTGAGCTTGCAGGAGGAGTGGGTTAGTGACTCTCTGGACTGGCAAGGGGAGTGGGGGAGTGACTCTCAGTAAGCTGGCAGAGTGAGTGACTCTCAGTGAGCTGGCAGGGGGAGTGGGGGAGTGACTCTCAGTGAGCTGGCAGGGGGAGTGATTCTCAGTGAGCTGGCACGGGGAGTGGGGGAGTGACTCTCAGTGAGCTGGCAGGGGGAGAGACTCAAGTGAGCTGGCAGGGGGAGTGGCGGAGTCATTATCAGTGAGCTGGCAGGGGGAGTGGGGTGTGACCCACAGTGAGCTGGCAGGGGGAGCGACTCTCTGTGAGCAGGCAGAGGGCGTGGGTGACAGAATCACAGTGAGCTGGCAGGCGGAGAGACTCTCAGTGAGCTGGCAGGTTGAGTGGGGCAGTGACTCTCAGTGAGCTGGCAGGGGGATTGGGGTGCGACTCTCATTGAGCTGGCAGGAGGAGTGGGGGAGTGACTCTCAGTGGACTGACAAGGGGAGTGGGGGAGTAACTCTCAGTGAGCTGGCAGGGTGAGTGACTCTCAGTGAGCTGGCAGGGGGAGTGACTCTCAGTGGGCTGGCAGGGGTGCTCAGTCTCAGTAAGCTGGCAGGCGGTGTGACTCGCAATGGGCTGGCAGGGGGAGTGACTCTCAGTGAGCTGGCAGGGGGAGTGACTCTCAGTGAGCTGGCAGGGGGATTGACTCTCAGTGAGCTGGCAGTGAGGTGACTCTCAGTGGGCTGGCAGAAGGAGTGGGGGAGTGACTCTCAGTGAGCTGGTGGGGGGCCTGGGGGAGTGACTCTCAGTGGGCTGGCAGGGGGAGATACTCTCAGTGAGCTGGCAGGGGTAATGACTCTCAGTGAGCTGGCAGGGGGAGTGGGGGAGTGACTCTCAGTGAGCTGGCAGGGGGAGAGACTCTCAGTGAGCTGGCAGGGGTAATTACTCTCAGTGAGCTGGCAGGGGGAGTGGGGGAGTGACTCTCAGTGAGCTGGCAGGGGGAGAGACTCACAGTGAGCTGGCAGGGGATGTGGGGGAGTGACGCTCAGTAAGCTGGCAGGGGGATTGCGGGAGTGACTCTCAGTGAGCTGGCAGGGAGAGTGGGGGAGTGACTCTCAGTGAGCTGGCAGGCGGAGAGGCTCTCAGTGAGCTGGCAGGGTGAGTGGGGAAGTTACTCTCAGGGAGCTGGCAGGGGGAGTGACTCTCAGTGAGCTGGCAGGGTGAGTGACTCTCAGTGAGCTGGCACGGGGAGTGGGGGAGTGACTCTCAGTGAGCTGGCAGGGGGAGTGGGGGAGTGACTCTCAGTGAGCTGGCAGGGGGAGTGATTCTCAGTGAGTTGACACGGGGAGTGGGGGAGTGACTCTCTGTGAGCTGGCAGGGGGAGAGACTCAACTGATCTGGCAGGGGGAGTGGTGGAGTCATTCTCAGTGAGCTGGCAGGGGGAGAGACTCTCAGTGAGCTGGCATGGGGCGTGACTCTCAGTGAGATGGCAGGTGGAGTGGGGGAGTGACTCTCAGTGAGCTGGCAGGGGTAGCGACTCTCAGTGAGCAGGCAGAGGGCGTGGGTGAGTGAATCACAGTGAGCTGGCAGGGGGAGTGACTCTCAGTGAGCTGGCTGGGGGAGTGGGGGAGCGACTCTCATTGAGCTTGCAGGAGGAGTGGGTTAGTGACTCTCTGGACTGGCAAGGGGAGTGGGGGAGTGACTCTCAGTAAGCTGGCAGAGTGAGTGACTCTCAGTGAGCTGGCAGGGGGACAGGGGGAGCGACTCTCAGTGAGCTGGCAGGGGGAGAGACTCAAGTGAGCTGGCAGGGGGAGTGGCGGAGTCATTATCAGTGAGCTGGCAGGGGGAGTGGGGTGTGACCCTCAGTGAGCTGGCAGGGGGAGCGACTCTCAGTGAGCAGGTAGAGGGCGTGGGTGACAGAATCACAGTGAGCTGGCAGGCGGAGAGACTCTCAGTGAGCTGGCAGGTTGAGTGGGGCAGTGACTCTCAGTGAGCTGGCAGGGGGATTGGGGTGCGACTCTCATTGAGCTGGCAGGAGGAGTGGGGGAGTGACTCTCAGTGGACTGACAAGGGGAGTGGGGGAGTAACTCTCAGTGAGCTGGCAGGGTGAGTGACTCTCAGTGAGCTGGCAGGGGGAGTGACTCTCAGTGGGCTGGCAGGGGTGCTCAGTCTCAGTAAGCTGGCAGGGGGTGTGACTCGCAATGGGCTGGCAGGGGGAGTGACTCTCAGTGAGCTGGCAGGGGGAGTGACTCTCAGTGAGCTGGCAGGGGGAGTGACTCTCAGTGAGCTGGCAGGGGGAGTGACTCTCAGTGAGCTGGCAGTGAGGTGACTCTCAGTGGGCTGGCAGGGGGAGTGGGGGAGTGACTCTCAGTGAGCTGGCGGGGGGCCTGGGGGAGTGACTCTCAGTGGGCTGGCAGGGGGAGATACTCTCAGTGAGCTGGCAGTGAGGTGACTCTCAGTGGGCTGGCAGGGGGAGTGGGGGAGTGACTCTCAGTGAGCTGGCGGGGGGCCTGGGGGAGTGACTCTCAGTGGGCTGGCAGGGGGAGATACTCTCAGTGAGCTGGCAGGAGTAATGACTCTCAGTGAGCTGGCAGGGGGAGTGGGGGAGTGACTCTCAGTGAGCTGGCAGGGGGAGAGACTCTCAGTGAGCTGGCAGGGGTAATTACTCTCAGTGAGCTGGCAGGGGGAGTGGGGGAGTGACTCTCAGTGAGCTGGCAGGGGATGTGGGGGATTGACGCTCAGTAAGCTGGCAGGGGGAGTGCGGGAGTGAATCTCAGTGAGCTGGCAGGGAGAGTGGGGGAGTGACTCTCAGTGAGCTGGCAGGCGGAGAGGCTCTCAGTGAGCTGGCAGGGTGAGTGGGGAAGTTACTCTCAGGGAGCTGGCAGGGGGAGTGACTCTCAGTGAGCTGGCAGGGGAGAGACTCAAGTGAGCTGGCAGGGGGAGTAGGGGAGTGACTCTCAGTGAGCTGGCAGGGGGAGTGATTCTCAGTGAGTTGGCACGGGGAGTGGGGGAGTGACTCTCTGTGAGCTGGCAGGGGGAGTGGGGGAGTGACTCTCAGTGAGCTGGCAGGGGGAGTGATTCTCAGTGAGTTGGCACGGGGAGTGGGGGAGTGACTCTCTGTGAGCTGGCAGGGGGAGAGACTCAACTGATCTGGCAGGGGGAGTGGTGGAGTCATTCTCAGTGAGCTGGCAGGGGGAGAGACTCTCAGTGAGCTGGCATGGGGCGTGACTCTCAGTGAGATGGCAGGTGGAGTGGGGGAGTGACTCTCAGTGAGCTGGCAGGGGTAGCGACTCTCAGTGAGCAGGCAGAGGGCGTGGGTGAGTGAATCACAGTGAGCTGGCAGGGGGAGTGACTCTCAGTGAGCTGGCTGGGGGAGTGGGGGAGCGACTCTCATTGAGCTTGCAGGAGGAGTGGGTTAGTGACTCTCTGGACTGGCAAGGGGAGTGGGGGAGTGACTCTCAGTGAGCTGGCAGTGAGGTGACTCTCAGTGGGCTGGCAGGGGGAGTGGGGGAGTGACTCTCAGTGAGCTGGCAGGGGGAGATACTCTCAGTGAGCTGGCAGGGGTAATGACTCTCAGTGAGCTGGCAGGGGGAGTGGGGGAGTGACTCTCAGTGAGCTGGCAGGGGGAGAGACTCTCAGTGAGCTGGCAGGGGTAATTACTCTCAGTGAGCTGGCAGGGGGAGTGGGGGAGTGACTCTCAGTGAGCTGGCAGGGGGAGAGACTCACAGTGAGCTGGCAGGGGATGTGGGGGAGTGACGCTCAGTAAGCTGGCAGGGGGAGTGCGGGAGTGACTCTCAGTGAGCTGGCAGGGAGAGTGGGGGAGTGACTCTCAGTGAGCTGGCAGGCGGAGAGGCTCTCAGTGAGCTGGCAGGGTGAGTGGGGAAGTTACTCTCAGGGAGCTGGCAGGGGGAGTGACTCTCAGTGAGCTGGCAGGGGAGAGACTCAAGTGAGCTGGCAGGGGGAGTGGGGGAGTGACTCTCAGTGAGCTGGCAGGGGGAGCGACTCTCAGTGAGCTGGCAGCGGGAGCGACTCTCAGTGAGCAGGCAGTGGGCGTGGGTGAGTGAATCACAGTTAGCTGGCAGGGGGAGAGTCTCTCAGTGAGCTGGCAGGGGGCGTGACTCTCAGTGAGATGGCTGGGGGAGTGGGGGAGTGAATCTCAGTGAGCTGGCAGGGGGAGTGGGGGATTGACTCTCGGTGAGCTGGCAGGTTGAGTGGGCGAGTGACTCTCAGTGAGCTGGCAGGGGGATTGGGGGAGCGACTCCCATTGAGCTGGAAGGAGTGGGGTAGTGACTCTCAGTGGACTGGCAAGGGGAGTAGGGGAGTGACTCTCAGTGAGCTGGCAGGGTAATGACTCTCAGTGAGCTGGCAGGGGGAGTGACTCTCAGTGGGCTGGCAGGGGTATTGACTCTCAGTAAGCTGGCAGGGGGTGTGACTCTCAGTGGGCTGGCAGGGGGAGTGACTCTCAGTGAGCTGGCAGGGGGAGTGGGAAGGTGACTCACAGTGATCTGGAAAGGGGGAGAGACTCTCAGTGAGCTGGCAGGGGGAGTGGGGGGGTGACGCTCAGTGAGCTGGCAGGGGGAGAGACTCTCAGTGAGCTGGCAGGGGGAGTGACTCTCAGTGAGCTGGCAGGGGGAGTGGGGGAGTGACTCTCAGTGAGCTGGCAGGGGGAGAGACTCTCAGTGAGCTGGCAGGGGGAGTGGGGGAGTGACTCTCAGTGGGCTGGCAGGGGAAGTGGGGGAGTGACTCTCAGTGAGCTGGCAGGGAGAGTGGGTTGTGACTCTCAGTGAGCTGGCAGGCGGAGAGACTCTCAGTGAGCTGGCAGGGAGAATGGGGGAGTTACTCTCAGTGAGCTGGCAGGGGGAGTGATTCTCAGTGAGCTGGCACGGGGATTGTGGGAGTGACTCTCAGTGAGCTGGCAGGGGAGAGACTCAAGTGAGCTGGCAGGGGGAGTGGGGGAGTGACTCTCAGTGAGCTGGCAGGGGGAGTGGGGGAGCGACTCTCATTGAGCTGGCAGGAAGAGTGGGGGATTGACTCTCAGTGGACTGGCAAGGGGAGTGGGGGAGTGACTCTCAGTGAGCTGGCAGGGTGAGTGACTCTCAGTGAGCTGGCAGGGGGACTGGGGGAGCGACTCTCAGTGAGCTGGCAGGGGGAGTGATTCTCAGTGACCTGGCACGGGTAGTGGGGGAGTGACTCTCAGTGAGCTGGCAGGGGGAATGGGGGAGTGACTCTCAGTGAGCTGGCAGCCGGAGTGATTCTCAGTGAGCTGGCACGGGGAGTGGGGGAGTGACTCTCAGTGAGCTGGCAGGGGGAGAGACTCAAGTGAGCTGGCAGGGGGAGTCGGGGAGTCATTCTCAGTGAGCTGGCAGGGGGAGAGACTCTCAGTGAGCTGGCAGGGGGACTGACTCTCAGTGAGATGGCAGGGGGAGTGGGGGAGTGACTCTCAGTGAGCTGGCAGGGGTAGCGACACTCAGTGAGCAGGCAGAGGGCGTGGGTGAGTGAATCACAGTGAGCTGGCAGGGAGAGAGACTCTCAGTGAGATGGCAGGGGGTGACTCTCAGTGAGCTGCCTGGGGGAGTGGGGGAGTGACTCTCAGTGAGCTGGCAGGGGGAGTGGGGGATTGACTCTCGGTGAGCTGGCAGGGGGATTGGGGGAGCGACTCTTATTGAGCTGGCAGGAGGAGTGGGGGAGTGACTCTCAGTGGGCTGGCAGGGGGAGTGACTCTCAGTGAGCTGGCAGGGGGAGTGACTCTCAGTGAGCTGGCAGGGGGAGTGACTCTCAGTGAGCTGGCAGGGGGAGTGACTCTCAGTGAGCTGGCAGTGGGGTGACTCTCAGCGGGCTGTCAGGGGGAGTAGGGGAGTGACTCTCAGTGAGCTGGCAGGGGGACTGGGGGAGTGACTCTCAGTGATCTGGCAGGGGGAGAGACTCTCAGTGAGCTGGCAGGGGGAGTGGGAAGGTGACTCTCAGTGATCTGGAAAGGGGGAGAGACTCTCAGTGAGCTGGCAGGGGGAGTGGGGGGGTGACGCTCAGTGAGCTGGCTGGGGGAGAGACTCTCAGTGAGCTGGCAGGGGGAGTGACTCTCAGTGTGCTGGCAGGGGGAGTGGGGGAGTGACTCTCAGTGAGCTGGCAGGGGGAGAGACTCTCAGTGAGCTGGCAGGGGTAATGACTCTCAGTGAGCTGGCAGGGGAAGTGGGGGAGTGACTCTCAGTGAGCTGGCAGGGAGAGTGGGTTGTGACTCTCAGTGAGCTGGCAGGCGGAGAGACTCTCAGTGAGCTGGCAGGGAGAATGGGGAAGTTACTCTCAGTGAGCTGGCAGGGGGAGTGACTCTCAGTGAGCTGGCACGGGGATTGTGGGAGTGACTCTCAGTGAGCTGGCAGGGGAGAGACTCAAGTGAGCTGGCAGGTGGAGTGGGGGAGTGACTCTCAGTGAGCTGGCAGGGGGAGTGGGGGAGCGACTCTCATTGAGCTGGCAGGAAGAGTGGGGGATTGACTCTCAGTGGACTGGCAAGGGGAGTGGGGGAGTGACTCTCAGTGAGCTGGCAGGGTGAGTGACTCTCAGTGAGCTGGCAGGGGGACTGGGGGAGCGACTCTCAGTGAGCTGGCAGGGGGAGTGATTCTCAGTGACCTGGCACGGGTAGTGGGGGAGTGACTCTCAGTGAGCTGGCAGGTGGAATGGGGGAGTGACTCTCAGTGAGCTGGCAGCCGGAGTGATTCTCAGTGAGCTGGCATGGGGAGTGGGGGAGTGACTCTCAGTGAGCTGGCAGGGGGAGAGACTCTCAGTGAGCTGGCAGGGGGAGTGTCTCTCAGTGAGCTGGCAGGGGGAGTGGGGGAGTGAATCTCAGTGAGCTGGCAGGGGGACTGACTCTCAGTGAGATGGCAGGGGGAGTGGGGGAGTGACTCTCAGTGAGCTGGCAGGGGTAGCGACACTCAGTGAGCAGGCAGAGGGCGTGGGTGAGTGAATCACAGTGAGCTGGCAGGGAGAGAGACACTCAGTGAGATGGCAGGGGGTGACTCTCAGTGAGCTGGCTGGGGGAGTGGGGGAGTGACTCTCAGTGAGCTGGCAGGGGGAGTGGGGGATTGACTCTCGGTGAGCTGGCAGGTTGAGAGGGGGAGTGACTCTCAGTGAGCTGGCAGGGGGATTGGGGGAGCGACTCTTATTGAGCTGGCAGGAGGAGTGGGGGAGTGACTCTCAGTGGACTGGCAAGGGGAGTGGGGGAGTGACTCTCAGTGAGCTGGCAGGGTAATGACTCTCAGTGAGCTGGCAGGGGGAGTGACTCTCAGTGGGCTGGCAGGGGTATTGACTCTCAGTAAGCTGGCAGGGGGTGTGACTCTCAGTGGGCTGGCAGGGGGAGTGACTCTCAGTGAGCTGGCAGGGGGAGTGACTCTCAGTGAGCTGGCGGGGGAGTGACTCTCAGTGAGCTGGCAGGGGGAGTGACTCTCAGTGAGCTGGCAGTGGGGTGACTCAGCGTGCTGTCAGGGGGAGTAGGGGAGTGACTCTCAGTGAGCTGGCAGGGGGACTGGGGGAGTGACTCTCAGTGATCTGGCAGGGGGAGAGACTCTCAGTGAGCTGGCAGGGGGAGTGGGAAGGTGACTCTCAGTGATCTGGAAAGGGGGAGAGACTCTCAGTGAGCTGGCAGGGGGAGTGGGGGGGTGACGCTCAGTGAGCTGGCAGGGGGAGAGACTCTCAGTGAGCTGGCAGGGGGAGTGACTCTCAGTGAGCTGGCAGGGGGAGTGGGGGAGTGACTCTCAGTGAGCTGGCAGGGGGAGAGACTCTCAGTGAGCTGGCAGGGGTAATGACTCTCAGTGAGCTGGCAGGGGAAGTGGGGGAGTGACTCTCAGTGAGCTGGCAGGGAGAGTGGGTTGTGACTCTCAGTGAGCTGGCAGGCGGAGAGACTCTCAGTGAGCTGGCAGGGAGAATGGGGGAGTTACTCTCAGTGAGGTGGCAGCGGGAGTGATTCTCAGTGAGCTGGCATGGGGATTGTGGGAGTGACTCTCAGTGAGCTGGCAGGGGAGAGACTCAAGTGAGCTGGCAGGGGGAGTGGGGGAGTGACTCTCAGTGAGCTGGCAGGGGGAGTGGGGGATTGACTCTCGGTGATCTGGCATGTTGAGTCGGGGAGTGACTCTCAGTGAGCTGGCAGGGGGAGTGGGGGAGCGACTCTCATTGAGCTGGCAGGAGGAGTGGGGGAGTGACTCTTAGTGGACTGGCAATGGGAGTGGGGGAGTGACTCTCAGTGAGCTGACAGGGTGAGTGACTCTCAGTGGGCTGGCAGGGGGATTGACTCTCAGTAAGCTGGCAGGCGGTGTGACTATCAGTGGGCTGGCAGGGGGAGTGACTCAGTGAGCTGGCAGGGGGAGTCACTCTCAGTGAGCTTGCAGGGGGAGTGACTCGCAGTGAGCTGGCAGGGGTGGGTGACACTCAGTGGGCTGGCAGGGGGATTGGGATAGTGACTCTCAGTGGGCTGGCAGGTGGGGCGAAGCTCAATGAGCTGGCAGGGGGAGAGACTCTCAGTGAGCAGGCATGGGGAGTGACTCTCAGTGAGCTGGCAGGGGGAGTTACTCTCAGTGAGCTGGCAGTGGGGTGACTCTCAGTGTGCTGGCAGGGGGAGTGGGGGAGTGACTTTCAGTGGGATGGCAGGGGGAGTGGGGGAATGACTCTCAGTGAGCTGGCAGGGGGAGAGACTCTCAGTGAGCTGGCAGGGGGAATGACTCTCAGTGAGGTGGTAGGGGGAGTGGGGGAGTGACTATTAGTGAGCTGGCAGGGGGAGAGACTCTCAGAGACCTGGCAGGGGGAGTGACACTCAGTGAGCTGGCAGGGGGAGTGGGGGAGTGACTCTCAGTGAGCTGGCAGGGGGAGTGGGGGAGTGACTCTCAGTGAGCTGGCAGGGGGAGTGATTCTCAGTAAGGTGGCACGGGGAGTGGGGGAGTGACTCTCAGTGATCTGGCAGGGGGAGAGACTCTCAGTGAGCTGGCAGGGGAAGTGGGGGAGTGACTCTCAGTGAGCTGGCAGGGGGAGAGACTCTCAGTGAGCTGGCTGTGGAAGTGGGGGTGCGACTCTCAGTAAGCTGGCAGGGGGAGAGCGGGAGTGACTCTCAGTGAGCTGGCAGGGTGAGTGGGGGAGTTAATCTCAATGAGCTGGCAGGGGAAGTGATTCTCAGTGAGCTGGCACGGGGAGTGGGACAGTGACTCTCAGTGAGCTGGCAGGGGGAGAGACTCTCAGTGAGCTGGCAGGGAGAGTGACACTCAGTGACCTGGCAGGGGGAGTGGGGGAGTGACTCTCAGTGAGCTAGAAGGGGAAGTGGGGGAGTGACTATCAGTGAGCTGTCAGGGGGAGTGGGGGATTGACTGTCGGTGAGCTGGCAGGGGAAGTGGGGGAGTGACTCTCAGTGAGCTGGCAGGGGGAGTGATTCTCAGTGAGCTGGCAGGGGGAGTGACTCTTAGTGAGCTGACAGGGGTGGGTGCCTCTCAGTGGGCTGGCAGGGGGAGTGGGGGAGTGACTCTCAGTGAGCTGGCAGGGGGAGTGATTCTCAGTAAGCTGGCACGGGGAGTGAGGGAGTGACTCTCAGTGATCTGGCAGGGGGAGAGACTCTCAGTGAGCTGGCAGGGGAAGTGGGGGAGTGACTCTCAGTGAGCTGGCAGGGGGAGAGACTCTCAGTGAGCTGGCTGTGGAAGTGGGGGTGCGACTCTCAGTAAGCTGGCAGGGGGAGTGACTCTTAGTGAGCTGACAGGGGTGGGTGCCTTCAGTGGGCTGGCAGGGGGAGTGACTCACAATGAGCTGGCAGTGGGGTGACTCTCAGTGGGCTGGCAAGGGGAGTGGGGTAGTTACTATCAGTGAGCTGGGAGGGGGAGCGACTCAAGTCAGCTGGCAGGGGGAGTGGGGGAGTGACTCTCAGTGAGCTGGCAGGGGGAGTGGGGGAGTGACTCTCAGTAAGCTGGCAGGGTGAGTGATTCTCAGTGAGCTGGCACGGGGAGTGGGGGAGTGACTCTCAGTGAGCTGGCAGGGGGAGAGACTCAAGTGAGGTGGCAGGGGGAGTGGGGGAGTGACTCTCAATGATCTAGCAGGGGGAGTGATTCTCAGTGAGCTGGCACGGGGAGTGGGGCAGTGATTCTCAGTGAGCTGGCAGGGGGAGAGATTCAAGTTAGCTGGCAGGGGGAGTGGGGGAGTGAATCTCAGTGAGCTGACAGGGGGAGAGACTCTCAGTGAGCTGGCAGGGGGAGTGACACTCAGTGACCTGCAAGGGGGAGTGGGGGAGTGACTCTCAGTGAGCTAGAAGAGGGAGTGGGGGAATGACTCTCAGTGAGCTGTCAGGGGGAGTGGGGGATTGGCTCTCGGTGAGCTGGCAGGGGAAGTGGGGGTGTGACTCTCAGTGAGCTGGCAGGGGGAGTGACTCTCAGTGAGCTGAAGGGGCAGTGACTCTTACTGAGCTGACAGGGGTGGGTGACTCTCAGTGGGCTGGCAGGTGGAGTGGGGAGTGACTCTCAGTGGGCTGGCAGGTGGAGTGACTATCAGTGAGCTGGCAGTGGGACTGACTCTCAGTGAGCTGGCAGGGGGAGTGACTCTCAGTGAGCTGGCAGGGGGAGTGACTCACAGAGAGCTGGCAGTGGGGTGACTCTCAGTGGGCTGGCAGGGGGAGTGGGGGAGTGACTCTCAGTGAGCTGGCAGGGGGAGTGGGGGAGTGATTCTCAGTGAGCTGGCAGGGGGAGTGAGTCTCATTGAGCTGGCACGGAGAGTGGGGGAGTGACTCTCAGTGAGCTGGCAGGGGGAGAGACTCAAGTGAGCTGGCAGGGGGAGTGGGGGAGTCATTCTCAGTGAGCTGGCAGGTGGAGAGACTCTCAGTGAGCTGGCAGGGGGAGTGACTCTCAGTGAGCTGGCAGGGGGAGTGGGGGAGCGACTCTCATTGAGCTGGCAGGAGGAGTGGGGTAGTGACTCTCAGTGGACTGGCAAGGGGAGTGCGGGAGTGACTCTCAGTGAGCTGGCAGGGTGAGTAACTCTCAGTGAGCTGGCAGGGGGAGTGACTCTCAGTGGGCTGGCAGGGGGATTGACTCTCAGTGAGCTGGCAGGGGGTGTGACTCTCAGTGGGCTGGCAGGGGGAGTGACTCTCAGTGAGCTGGCAGGGGGATTGGGGGAGTGACTCTAAGTGGGCTGGCAGGTGGAGTGGGGGAGTGACTCGCAGTGATCTGGCAGGGGGAGAGACTCTCAGTGATCTGGCAGGGGGAGTGGGGGAGTGACTCTCAGTGAGCTGGCAGGGGGAGAGACTCTCAGTGAGCTGGCAGGGGGATTGACTTTCAGTGAGCTGGCAGGGGGACTGGGGGAGTGACTCTCAGTGAGCTGGCAGGGGGAGAGACTCTCAGTGAGCTGGCAGGGGTAAAGACTCTCAGTGAGCTGGCAGGGGGATTGGGGGAGTGACTCTCAGTGAGCTGTCAGGGGGAGGGACTCTCAGTGAGCTGGCAGGGGGAGTGGGGGAGTGACTCTCAGTGAGCTGGCAGGGGGAAAGACTTTCAGTGAGCTGGCAGGGGGAGTGGGGGAGTGACTCTCAGTGAGCTGGCAGGGGGAAAGACTTTCAGTGAGCTGGCAGGGGAAGTGGGGGAGCGAATCTCAGTAAGCTGGCAGGGGGAGTGCGGGAGTGACTGTCAGTGAGCTGGCAGGGAGATTGGGGGAGTGACTCTCAGTGAGCTGGCAGGGGGAGAGACTCTCAGTGAGCTGGCAGGGGGAGTGGGGGAGTGACTCTCAATGAGCTGGCAGGGGGAGTGATTCTCAGTGAGCTGGCACGGGGAGTGGGGCAGTGACTCTCAGTGAGCTGGCAGGGGGAGAGATTCAATTTAGCTGGCAGGGGGAGTGGGGGAGTCACTCTCAGTGAGCTGGCAGGGGGAGAGACTCTCAGTGAGCTGGCAGGGGGAGTGACACTCAGTGACCTGCAAGGGGGATTGGGGGAGTGACTCTCAGTGAGCTAGAAGGGGGAGTGGGGGAGTGACTCTCAGTGAGCTGTCAGGGGGAGTGGGGGATTGGCTCTCGGTGAGCTGGCAGGGGAAGTGGGGGAGTGACTCTCAGTGATCTGGCAGGGGGAGTGACTCTCAGTGAGCTGGCAGGGGCAGTGACTCTTAGTGAGCTGACAGGGGTGGGTGACTCTCAGTGGGCTGGCAGGTGGAGTGGGTGAGTGACTCTCAGTGGGCTGGCAGGTGGAGTGACTCTCAGTGAGCTGGCAGTGGGAGTGACTCTCAGTGAGCTGGCAGGGGGAGTGCCTCTCAGTGAGCTGGCAGGGGGATTGACTCACAGAGAGCTGGCAGTGGGGTGACTCTCAGTGGGCTGGCAGGGGGAGTGGGGGAGTGACTCTCAGTGAGCTGGCAGGGGGAGTGGGGGTGTGACTCTCAGTGAGCTGGCAGGGGGAGTGAGTCTCATTGAGCTGGCACGGGGAGTGGGGGAGTGACTCTCAGTGAGCTGGCAGGGGGAGAGAGTCAAGTGAGCTGGCAGGGGGAGTGGGGGAGTCATTCTCAGTGAGCTGGCAGGTGGAGAGACTCTCAGTGAGCTGGCAGGGGGTGTGACTCTCAGTGAGCTGGCAGGGGGAGCGACTCTCAGTGAGCTGGCAGAGGGCGTGGGTGAGTGAATCACAGTGAGCTGGCAGGGGTAGAGTCTCTCAGTGAGCTGGCAGGTGGAGTGACTCTCAGTGAGCTGGCTGGGGGAGTGGGGGAGTGACTCTCAGTGAGCTGGCAGGGGGAGTGGGGGATTGACTCTCGGTGAGCTGGCAGGTTGAGTGGGGGAGTGACTCTCAGTGAGCTGGCAGGGGGAGTGGGGGAGCGACTCTCATTGAGCTGGCAGGAGGAGTGGGGGAGTGACTCAGTGGACTGGCAAGGGGAGTGAGGGAGTGACTCTCAGTGAGCTGGCAGGGTGAGTAACTCTCAGTGAGCTGGCAGGGGGAGTGACTCTCAGTGGGCTGGCAGGGGTATTGACTCTCAGTAAGCTGGCAGGGGGTGTGACTCTCAGTGGGCTGGCAGGGGGAGTGACTCTCAGTGAGCTGGAAGGGGGAGTGGGGGAGTGACACTCAATGAGCTGGCAGTGGGAGTGGGGGATTGACTCTCGGTGAGCTGGCAGGGGAAGTGGGGGAGTGACTCTCAGTGACCTGGCAGGGGGAGTGACTCTCAGTGAGCTGGCAGGGGGAGTGACTCTTAGTGAGCAGACAGGGGTGGGTGCCTCTCAGTGGGCTGGCAGGGGGAGTGGGTGAGTGACTCTCAGTGGGCTGGCAGGTGGAGTGACTCTCAGTGAGCTGGCAGTGGGAGTGACTCTCAGTGAGCTGGCAGGGGGAGTGACTCTCAGTGAGCTTGCAGGGGGAGTGACTCACAGTGAGCTGGCAGTGGGGTGACTCTCAGTGGGCTGGCAGGGGGAGTGGGGGAGTGACTCTCAGTGAGCTGGCAGGGGGAGTGGGGGAGTGACTCTCAGTGAGCTGGCAGGGGGAGTGATTCTCAATGAGCTGGCACGGGGAGTGGGGCAGTAACTCTCAGTGAGCTGGCAGGGGGAGAGACTCAAGTCAGCTGGCGGTGGGAGTGTGGGAGTCATTCTCAGTGAGCTGGCAGGGGGAGAGTCTGTCAGTGAACTGGCAGGGGGAGTGACTCTCAGTGAGCTGGCAGTGGGGTGACTCTCAGTGGGCTGGCAAGGGGAGTGGGGTAGTTACTATCAGTGAGCTGGGAGGGGGAGCGACTCAAGTCAGCTGGCAGGGGGTGTGGGGGAGTGACTCTCAGTGAGCTGGCAGGGGGAGTGGGGGAGTGACTCTCAGTAAGCTGGCAGGGTGAGTGATTCTCAGTGAGCTGGCACGGGGAGTGGGGGAGTGACTCTCAGTGAGCTGGCAGGGGGAGAGACTCAAGTGAGGTGGCAGGGGGAGTGGGGGAGTGACTCTCAATGATCTAGCAGGGGGAGTGATTCTCAGTGAGCTGGCACGGGGAGTGGGGCAGTGATTCTCAGTGAGCTGGCAGGGGGAGTGGGGGAGTGAATCTCAGTGAGCTGACAGGGGGAGAGACTCTCAGTGAGCTGGCAGGGGGAGTGACACTCAGTGACCTGCAAGGGGGAGTGGGGGAGTGACTCTCAGTGAGCTAGAAGAGGGAGTGGGGGAATGACTCTCAGTGAGCTGTCAGGGGGAGTGGGGGATTGGCTCTCGGTGAGCTGGCAGGGGAAGTGGGGGAGGGAATCTCAGTAAGCTGGCAGGGGGAGTGCGGGAGTGACTCTCAGTGAGCTGGCAGGGAGATTGGGGGAGTGACTCTCAGTGAGCTGGCAGGGGGAGAGACTCTCAGGGAGCTGGCAGGGGGAGTGGGGGAGTGACTCTCAATGATCTAGCAGGGGGAGTGATTCTCAGTGAGCTGGCACGGGGAGTGGGGCAGTGATTCTCAGTGAGCTGGCAGGGGGAGAGATTCAAGTTAGCTGGCAGGGGGAGTGGGGGAGTGAATCTCAGTGAGCTGGTAGGGGGAGTGACACTCAGTGACCTGCAAGGGGGAGTGGGGGAGTGACTCTCAGTGAGCTAGAAGAGGGAGTGGGGGAATGACTCTCAGTGAGCTGTCAGGGGGAGTGGGGGATTGGCTCTCGGTGAGCTGGCAGGGGAAGTGGGGGAGTGACTCTCAGTGAGCTGGCAGGGGCAGTGACTCTCAGTGAGCTGGCAGGTGGAGTGACTCTCAGTGAGCTGGCAGGGGCAGTGACTCTTAGTGAGCTGACAGGGGTGGGTGACTCTCAGTGGGCTGGCAGGTGGAGTGGGGAGTGACTCTCAGTGGGCTGGCAGGTGGAGTGACTATCAGTGAGCTGGCAGTGGGACTGACTCTCAGTGAGCTGGCAGGGGGAGTGACTCTCAGTGAGCTGGCAGGGGGAGTGACTCTCAGTGGGCTGGCAGGGGGAGTGGGGGAGTGACTCTCAGTGAGCTGGCAGGGGGAGTGGGGGAGTGATTCTCAGTGAGCTGGCAGGGGGAGTGAGTCTCATTGAGCTGGCACGGAGAGTGGGGGAGTGACTCTCAGTGAGCTGGCAGGGGGAGTGGGGGAGTCATTCTCAGTGAGCTGGCAGGTGGAGAGACTCTCAGTGAGCTGGCAGGGGGAGTGACTCTCAGTGGGCTGGCAGGGGGAGTGGGGGAGTGACTCTCAGTGAGCTGGCAGGGGGAGCGACTCTCAGTGAGCTGGCAGGGGGAGTGATTCTCAATGAGCTGGCACGGGGAGTGGGGGAGTCACTCTCAGTGAGCTGGCAGGGGGAGAGACTCAAGTCAGCTGGCGGTGGGAGTGTGGGAGTCATTCTCAGTGAGCTGGCAGGGGGAGTGACTCTCAGTGAGCTGGCAGGGGCAGTGACTCTTAGTGAGCTGACAAGGGTGGGTGACTCTCAGTGGGCTGGCAGGTGGAGTGGGTGAGTGACTCTCAGTGGGCTGGCAGGTGGAGTGACTCTCAGTGAGCTGGCAGTGGGAGTGACTCTCAGTGAGCTGGCAGTGGGGTGACTCTCAGTGGGCTGGCAGGGGGAGTAGGGGAGTGACTCTCAGTGAGCTGGCAGGGGGAGTGGGGGTGTGACTCTCAGTGAGCTGGCAGGGGGAGTGAGTCTCATTGAGCTGGCACGGGGAGTGGGGGAGTGACTATCAGTGAGCTGGCAGGGGGAGAGAGTCAAGTGAGCTGGCAGGGGGAGTGGGGGAGTCATTCTCAGTGAGCTGGCAGGTGGAGAGACTCTCAGTGAGCTGGCAGGGGGTGTGACTCTCAGTGAGCTGGCAGGGGGAGAGGGGGAGTGACTCTCAGTGAGCTGGCAGGGGGAGTGGGGGATTGACTCTCGGTGAGCTGGCAGGTTGAGTGGGGGAGTGACTCTCAGTGGACTGGCAAGGGGAGTGGGGGAGTGACTCTCAGTGAGCTGGCAGGGTGAGTAACTCTCAGTGAGCTGGCAGGGGGAGTGACTCTCAGTGGGCTGGCAGGGGTATTGACTCTCAGTAAGCTGGCAGGGGGTGTGACTCTCAGTGGGCTGGCAGGGGGAGTGACTCTCAGTGAGCTGGAAGGGGGAGTGGGGGAGTGACTCTCAGTGAGCTGGCAGTGGGAGTGGGGGATTGACTCTCAGTGAGCTGGCAGGGGGAGTGGAGGAGCGAGTCTCATTGAGCTGGCAGGAGGAGTGGGGGAGTGACTCTCAGTGGACTGGCAAGGGGAGTGGGGGAGTTAATCTCAATGAGCTGGCAGGGGAAGTGATTCTCAGTGAGCTGGCACGGGGAGTGGGACAGTGACTCTCAGTGAGCTGGCAGGGGGAGAGACTCTCAGTGAGCTGGCAGGGAGAGTGACACTCAGTGACCTGGCAGGGGGAGTGGGGGAGTGACTCTCAGTGAGCTAGAAGGGGAAGTGGGGGAGTGACAATCAGTGAGCTGGCAGGGGAAGTGGGGGAGTGACTGTCGGTGAGCTGGCAGGGGAAGAGGGGGAGTGACTCTCAGTGAGCTGGCAGGGGGAGTGATTCTCAGTGAGCTGGCAGGGGGAGTGACTCTTAGTGAGCTGACAGGGGTGGGTGCCTTCAGTGGGCTGGCAGGGGGAGTGACTCACAATGAGCTGGCAGTGGGGTGACTCTCAGTGGGCTGGCAAGGGGAGTGGGGTAGTTACTATCAGTGAGCTGGGAGGGGGAGCGACTCAAGTCAGCTGGCAGGGGGAGTGGGGGAGTGACTCTCAGTGAGCTGGCAGGGGGAGTGGGGGAGTGACTCTCAGTAAGCTGGCAGGGTGAGTGATTCTCAGTGAGCTGGCACGGGGAGTGGGGGAGTGACTCTCAGTGAGCTGGCAGGGGGAGAGACTCAAGTGAGGTGGCAGGGGGAGTGGGGGAGTGACTCTCAATGATCTAGCAGGGGGAGTGATTCTCAGTGAGCTGGCACGGGGAGTGGGGCAGTGATTCTCAGTGAGCTGGCAGGGGGAGAGATTCAAGTTAGCTGGCAGGGGGAGTGGGGGAGTGAATCTCAGTGAGCTGACAGGGGGAGAGACTCTCAGTGAGCTGGCAGGGGGAGTGACACTCAGTGACCTGCAAGGGGGAGTGGGGGAGTGACTCTCAGTGAGCTAGAAGAGGGAGTGGGGGAATGACTCTCAGTGAGCTGTCAGGGGGAGTGGGGGATTGGCTCTCGGTGAGCTGGCAGGGGAAGTGGGGGTGTGACTCTCAGTGAGCTGGCAGGGGGAGTGACTCTCAGTGAGCTGAAGGGGCAGTGACTCTTACTGAGCTGACAGGGGTGGGTGACTCTCAGTGGGCTGGCAGGTGGAGTGACTATCAGTGAGCTGGCAGTGGGACTGACTCTCAGTGAGCTGGCAGGGGGAGTGACTCTCAGTGAGCTGGCAGGGGGAGTGACTCTCAGTGGGCTGGCAGGGGGAGTGGGGGAGTGACTCTCAGTGAGCTGGCAGGGGGAGTGGGGGAGTGATTCTCAGTGAGCTGGCAGGGGGAGTGAGTCTCATTGAGCTGGCACGGAGAGTGGGGGAGTGACTCTCAGTGAGCTGGCAGGGGGAGAGACTCAAGTGAGCTGGCAGGGGGAGTGGGGGAGTCATTCTCAGTGAGCTGGCAGGTGGAGAGACTCTCAGTGAGCTGGCAGGGGGAGTGACTCTCAGTGGGCTGGCAGAGGGCGTGGGTGAGTGAATCACAGTGAGCTGGCAGGGGTAGAGACTCTCAGTGAGCTGGCAGGGGGAGTGACTCTCAGTGAGCTGGCAAGGGGAGTGCGGGAGTGACTCTCAGTGAGCTGGCAGGGTGAGTAACTCTCAGTGAGCTGGCAGGGGGAGTGACTCTCAGTGGGCTGGCAGGGGTTTTGACTCTCAGTGAGCTGGCAGGGGGTGTGACTCTCAGTGGGCTGGCAGGGGGAGTGACTCTCAGTGAGCTGGCAGGGGGATTGGGGGAGTGACTCTAAGTGGGCTGGCAGGTGGAGTGACTCTCAGTGAGCTGGTAGGGGGAGTGACTCTCGGTGAGCTGGCAGGGGGAGTGGGGGAGTGACTCGCAGTGATCTGGCAGGGGGAGAGACTCTCAGTGATCTGGCAGGGGGAGTGGGGGAGTGACTCTCAGTGAGCTGGCAGGGGGAGAGACTCTCAGTGAGCTGGCAGGGGGATTGACTTTCAGTGAGCTGGCAGGGGGACTGGGGGAGTGACTCTCAGTGAGCTGGCAGGGGGAGAGACTCTCAGTGAGCTGGCAGGGGTAAAGACTCTCAGTGAGCTGGCAGGGGGAGGGACTCTCAGTGAGCTGGCAGTGGGTGTGACTCTCAGTGAGCTGGCAGGGGGAGTGGGGGAGTGACTCTCAGTGAGCTGGCAGGGGGAAAGACTTTCAGTGAGCTGGCAGGGGAAGTGGGGGAGCGAATCTCAGTAAGCTGGCAGGGGGAGTGCGGGAGTGACTGTCAGTGAGCTGGCAGGGGGAGAGACTCTCAGTGAGCTGGCAGGGGGAGTGGGGGAGTGACTCTCAATGAGCTGGCAGGGGGAGTGATTCTCAGTGAGCTGGCACGGGGAGTGGGGCAGTGACTCTCAGTGAGCTGGCAGGGGGAGAGATTCAATTTAGCTGGCAGGGGGAGTGGGGGAGTCACTCTCAGTGAGCTGGCAGGGGGAGTGACTCTCAGTGAGCTAGAAGGGGGAGTGGGGGAGTGACTCTCAGTGATCTGGCAGGGGGAGTGACTCTCAGTGAGCTGGCAGGGGCAGTGACTCTTAGTGAGCTGACAGGGGTGGGTGACTCTCAGTGGGCTGGCAGGTGGAGTGGGTGAGTGACTCTCAGTGGGCTGGCAGGTGGAGTGACTCTCAGTGAGCTGGCAGTGGGAGTGACTCTCAGTGAGCTGGCAGGGGGAGTGCCTCTCAGTGAGCTGGCAGGGGGAGTGACTCACAGAGAGCTGGCAGTGGGGTGACTCTCAGTGGGCTGGCAGGGGGAGTGGGGGAGTGACTCTCAGTGAGCTGGCAGGGGGAGTGGGGGTGTGACTCTCAGTGAGCTGGCAGGGGGAGTGAGTCTCATTGAGCTGGCACGGGGAGTGGGGGAGTGACTCTCAGTGAGCTGGCAGGGGGAGAGAGTCAAGTGAGCTGGCAGGGGGAGTGGGGGAATCATTCTCAGTGAGCTGGCAGGTGGAGAGACTCTCAGTGAGCTGGCAGGGGGTGTGACTCTCAGTGAGCTGGCAGGGGGAGCGACTCTCAGTGAGCTGGCAGAGGGCGTGGGTGAGTGAATCACAGTGAGCTGGCAGGGGTAGAGTCTCTCAGTGAGCTGGCAGGTGGAGTGGGGGAGTGACTCTCAGTGAGCTGGCTGGGGGAGTGGGGGAGTGACTCTCAGTGAGCTGGCAGGGGGAGTGGGGGATTGACTCTCGGTGAGCTGGCAGGTTGAGTGGGGGAGTGACTCTCAGTGAGCTGGCAGGGGGAGTGGGGGAGCGACTCTCATTGAGCTGGCAGGAGGAGTGACTCTCAGTGGACTGGCAAGGGGAGTGGGGGAGTGACTCTCAGTGAGCTGGCAGGGTGAGTAACTCTCAGTGAGCTGGCAGGGGGAGTGACTCTCAGTGAGCTGGCAGGGGGAGTGACTCTCAGTGAGCTGGAAGGGGGAGTGGGGGAGTGACACTCAATGAGCTGGCAGTGGGAGTGGGGGATTGACTCTCGGTGAGCTGGCAGGGGAAGTGGGGGAGTGACTCTCAGTGACCTGGCAGGGGGAGTGACTCTCAGTGAGCTGGCAGGGGGAGTGACTCTTAGTGAGCTGACAGGGGTGGGTGCCTCTCAGTGGGCTGGCAGGGGGAGTGGGTGAGTGACTCTCAGTGGGCTGGCAGGTGGAGTGACTCTCAGTGAGCTGGCAGTGGGAGTGACTCTCAGTGAGCTGGCAGGGGGAGTGACTCTCAGTGAGCTTGCAGGGGGAGTGACTCACAGTGAGCTGGCAGTGGGGTGACTCTCAGTGGGCTGGCAGGGGGAGTGGGGGAGTGACTCTCAGTGAGCTGGCAGGGGGAGTGTGGGAATGACTCTCAGTGAGCTGGCAGGGGGAGTGATTCTCAATGAGCTGGCACGGGGAGTGGGGGAGTCACTCTCAGTGAGCTGGCAGGGGGAGAGACTCAAGTCAGCTGGCGGTGGGAGTGTGGGAGTCATTCTCAGTGAGCTGGCAGGGGGAGAGTCTGTCAGTGAACTGGCAGGGGGAGTGACTCTCAGTGAGCTGGCAGGGGGAGCGACTCTCAGTGAGCTGGCAGACGGCGTGGGTGAGTGAATGACAGTGAGCTGGCAGGGGGAGAGACTCTCAGTGAGCTGGCAGGGGGAGTGACTCTCAGTGAGCTGGCAGGGGGAGTGGGGGATTGACTCTTGGTGAGCTGGCAGGTTGAGTGGGGGAGTGACTCTCAGTGATCTGGCAGGGGGAGTGGGGGAGTAACTCTCATTGAGCTGGCAGGAGGAGTAGGAGAGTGACTCTCAGTGGACTGTCAAGGGGTGTGGGGGAGTGACTCTCAGTGAGCTGGAAGGGTGAGTGACTCTCAGTGAGCTGGCAGGGGGAGTGACTCTCAGTGGGCTGGCAGGGGTATTGACTCTCAGTAAGCTGGCAGGGGTTGTGACTCTCAGTGGGCTGGCAGGGGGAGTGACTCTCAGTGAGCTGGCAGGGGGATTGGGGGAGTGACTCTAAGTGGGCGGGCAGGTGGAGTGACTCTCAGTGAGCTGGCAGGGGGAGTGAGTCTAAGTGAGCTGGCAGGGGGAGTGACTCTCCGTGAGCTGGCAGTGGGGTGACTCTCAGTGGGCTGGCAGGGGGTGTGGGGGAGTGACTCTCAGTGAGCTGGCAGGCGGAGAGACACTCAGTGAGCTGGCAGGGGGAGTGGGGGAGTTACTCTCAGTGAGTTGGCATTGGGAGTGATTCTCAGTGTGCTGGCACGGGGAGTGAGGGAGTGACTCTCAGTGAGCTGGCAGGGGAGAGACTCAAGTGAGCTGGCAGGGGGAGTGGTGGAGTGACTCTCAGTGAGCTGGCAGGGGGAGTGGGGGAGCGACTCTCATTGAGCTGGCAGGAGGAGTGAGGGAGTGACTCTCAGTGGACTGGCAAGGGGAGTGGGGGAGTGACTCTAAGTGAGCTGGCAGGGTGAGTGACTCTCAGTGAGCTGGCAGGGGGAGTGACTCTCAGTGGGCTGGCAGGGGGATTGACTCTCAGTGGGCTGGCATCGGGTGTGACTTTCAGTGAGCTGGGAGGGGGAGTCACTCTCAGTGAGCTGGCAAGGGGAGTGACTCTTAGTGAGCTGGCAGGGGTGGTTGACACTCAGTGGGCTGGTAGGGGGTGTGGGTGAGTGACTCTCAGTGAGCAAGCAGGGTGATTGGGGGAGTGACTCTCAGTGAGCAGGCAGAGGGAGTGACTCTCAGTGAGCTGGCAGTGGGGTGACTCTCAGTGGGCTGGCAGGCACGGGTGACTCTCAGTGGGCTGGAAGGGGGAGTGGGTGAGTGAATCTCAGTGAGCTGGCTGGGGGAGTGGGGGAGTGACTCTCAGTGATCTGGCAGGGGGAGAGACTCAGAGTGAGCTGGCAGGGAGAGTGGGGGAGTGACTCTCAGTGAGCTGGCAGGGGGAGAGTCTCTCAGTGAGCTGGCAGGGGGAGTGACACTCAGTGAGCTGGCAGGGGGAAAGACTCTCAGTGAGCTGGCAGGGGAAGTGGGGGAGCGAATCTCAGTAAGCTGGCAGCGGGAATGCGGGAGTGTCTCTCAGTGAGCTGGCAGGGAGATTTGGGGAGTGACTCTCAGTGAGCTGGCAGGGGGAGAGACTCTCAGTGAGCTGGCACGGGGAGTGGGGGAGTGACTCTCAATGAGCTGGCAGGGGGAGTGATTCTCAGTGAGCTGGCACGGGGAGTGGGGCCGTGGCTCTCAGTGAGCTGGCAGGGGGAGAGACTCAATTTAGCTGGCAGGGGGAGTGGGGTAGTCACTCTCAGTGAGCTGGCAGGCGGAGAGACTCTCGGTGAGCTGGCAGGGGGAGTGACACTCAGTGACCTGGCAGGGGGAGTGGGGGAGTGACTCTCAGTGAGCTAGAAGGGGGACTGGGGGAGTGACTCTCAGTGAGCTGGCAGGGGAGGTGGGGGAGTGACTCACAGTGAGCTGGCAGGGGGAGTGACTCTCAGTGAGCTGGCAGGGGCAGGGACTCTTAGTGAGCTGACAGGGGTGGGTGACTCTCAGTGGGCTGGCAGGTGGAGTGGCTGAGTGACTCTCAGTGGGCTGGCAGTGGGAGTGACTCTCAGTGAGCTGGCAGGGGGAGTGACTCTCAGTGAGCTGGCTGGGGGAGTGGGAGAGTGACTCTCAGTGAGCTGGCAGGGGGAGTGGGGGATTGACTCTCGGTGAGCTGGCAGGTTGAGTGGGGGAGTGACTCTCAGTGAGCTGGCAGGGGTAGTGGGGGAGCGACTCTCATTGAGCTGGCAGGAGGAGTGGGGGAGTGAATCTCAGTGGACTGGCAAGGGGAGTGGGGGAGTGACTCTCAGTGAGCTGGCAGGGTGAGTAACTCTCAGTGAGCTGGCAGGGGGAGTTACTCTCAGTGGGCTGGCAGGGGTATTGACTCTCAGTAAGCTGGCAGGGGGTGTGACTCTCAGTGGGCTGGCAGGGGGAGTGACTCTCAGTGAGCTGGCAGGGGGATTGGGGGAGTGACTCTAAGTGGGCTGGCAGGTGGAATGACTCTCAGTGAGCTGGCAGGGGGAGTGACTCTCAGTGAGCAGGCAGGGGGAGTGACTCTCAGTGAGCTGGCAGGGGGAGTGACTCTCAGTGGGCTGGCAGGGGGAGTGGGGGAGTGACTCTCAGTGAGCTGGCAGGGGGAGTGGGGGAGTGATTCTCAGTGAGCTGGCAGGGGGAGTGAGTCTCATTGAGCTGGCACGGAGAGTGGGGGAGTGACTCTCAGTGAGCTGGCAGGGGAGAGACTCAAGTGAGCTGGCAGGGGGAGTGGGGGAGGCACTCTCAGTGAGCTGGTAGGGGGAGTGACTCTCAGTGAGCTGGCAGGGGGAGTGACTCTCAGTGGGCTGGCAGAGGGCGTGGGTGAGTGAATCACAGTGAGCTGGCAGGGGTAGAGACTCTCAGTGAGCTGGCAGGGGGAGTGACTCTCAGTGAGCTGGCAAGGGGAGTGCGGGAGTGACTCTCAGTGAGCTGGCAGGGTGAGTAACTCTCAGTGAGCTGGCAGGGGGAGTGACTCTCAGTGGGCTGGCAGGGGTTTTGACTCTCAGTGAGCTGGCAGGGGGTGTGACTCTCAGTGGGCTGGCAGGGGGAGTGACTCTCAGTGAGCTGGCAGGGGGATTGGGGGAGTGACTCTAAGTGGGCTGGCAGGTGGAGTGACTCTCAGTGAGCTGGTAGGGGGAGTGACTCTCGGTGAGCTGGCAGGGGGAGTGGGGGAGTGACTCGCAGTGATCTGGCAGGGGGAGAGACTCTCAGTGATCTGGCAGGGGGAGTGGGGGAGTGACTCTCAGTGAGCTGGCAGGGGGAGAGACTCTCAGTGAGCTGGCAGGGGGATTGACTTTCAGTGAGCTGGCAGGGGGACTGGGGGAGTGACTCTCAGTGAGCTGGCAGGGGGAGAGACTCTCAGTGAGCTGGCAGGGGTAAAGACTCTCAGTGAGCTGGCAGGGGGAGGGACTCTCAGTGAGCTGGCAGTGGGTGTGACTCTCAGTGAGCTGGCAGGGGGAGTGGGGGAGTGACTCTCAGTGAGCTGGCAGGGGGAAAGACTTTCAGTGAGCTGGCAGGGGAAGTGGGGGAGCGAATCTCAGTAAGCTGGCAGGGGGAGTGCGGGAGTGACTGTCAGTGAGCTGGCAGGGGGAGAGACTCTCAGTGAGCTGGCAGGGGGAGTGGGGGAGTGACTCTCAATGAGCTGGCAGGGGGAGTGATTCTCAGTGAGCTGGCACGGGGAGTGGGGCAGTGACTCTCAGTGAGCTGGCAGGGGGAGAGATTCAATTTAGCTGGCAGGGGGAGTGGGGGAGTCACTCTCAGTGAGCTGGCAGGGGGAGTGACTCTCAGTGAGCTAGAAGGGGGAGTGGGGGAGTGACTCTCAGTGATCTGGCAGGGGGAGTGACTCTCAGTGAGCTGGCAGGGGCAGTGACTCTTAGTGAGCTGACAGGGGTGGGTGACTCTCAGTGGGCTGGCAGGTGGAGTGGGTGAGTGACTCTCAGTGGGCTGGCAGGTGGAGTGACTCTCAGTGAGCTGGCAGTGGGAGTGACTCTCAGTGAGCTGGCAGGGGGAGTGCCTCTCAGTGAGCTGGCAGGGGGAGTGACTCACAGAGAGCTGGCAGTGGGGTGACTCTCAGTGGGCTGGCAGGGGGAGTGGGGGAGTGACTCTCAGTGAGCTGGCAGGGGGAGTGGGGGTGTGACTCTCAGTGAGCTGGCAGGGGGAGTGAGTCTCATTGAGCTGGCACGGGGAGTGGGGGAGTGACTCTCAGTGAGCTGGCAGGGGGAGAGAGTCAAGTGAGCTGGCAGGGGGAGTGGGGGAATCATTCTCAGTGAGCTGGCAGGTGGAGAGACTCTCAGTGAGCTGGCAGGGGGTGTGACTCTCAGTGAGCTGGCAGGGGGAGCGACTCTCAGTGAGCTGGCAGAGGGCGTGGGTGAGTGAATCACAGTGAGCTGGCAGGGGTAGAGTCTCTCAGTGAGCTGGCAGGTGGAGTGGGGGAGTGACTCTCAGTGAGCTGGCTGGGGGAGTGGGGGAGTGACTCTCAGTGAGCTGGCAGGGGGAGTGGGGGATTGACTCTCGGTGAGCTGGCAGGTTGAGTGGGGGAGTGACTCTCAGTGAGCTGGCAGGGGGAGTGGGGGAGCGACTCTCATTGAGCTGGCAGGAGGAGTGACTCTCAGTGGACTGGCAAGGGGAGTGGGGGAGTGACTCTCAGTGAGCTGGCAGGGTGAGTAACTCTCAGTGAGCTGGCAGGGGGAGTGACTCTCAGTGAGCTGGCAGGGGGAGTGACTCTCAGTGAGCTGGAAGGGGGAGTGGGGGAGTGACACTCAATGAGCTGGCAGTGGGAGTGGGGGATTGACTCTCGGTGAGCTGGCAGGGGAAGTGGGGGAGTGACTCTCAGTGACCTGGCAGGGGGAGTGACTCTCAGTGAGCTGGCAGGGGGAGTGACTCTTAGTGAGCTGACAGGGGTGGGTGCCTCTCAGTGGGCTGGCAGGGGGAGTGGGTGAGTGACTCTCAGTGGGCTGGCAGGTGGAGTGACTCTCAGTGAGCTGGCAGTGGGAGTGACTCTCAGTGAGCTGGCAGGGGGAGTGACTCTCAGTGAGCTTGCAGGGGGAGTGACTCACAGTGAGCTGGCAGTGGGGTGACTCTCAGTGGGCTGGCAGGGGGAGTGGGGGAGTGACTCTCAGTGAGCTGGCAGGGGGAGTGTGGGAATGACTCTCAGTGAGCTGGCAGGGGGAGTGATTCTCAATGAGCTGGCACGGGGAGTGGGGGAGTCACTCTCAGTGAGCTGGCAGGGGGAGAGACTCAAGTCAGCTGGCGGTGGGAGTGTGGGAGTCATTCTCAGTGAGCTGGCAGGGGGAGAGTCTGTCAGTGAACTGGCAGGGGGAGTGACTCTCAGTGAGCTGGCAGGGGGAGCGACTCTCAGTGAGCTGGCAGACGGCGTGGGTGAGTGAATGACAGTGAGCTGGCAGGGGGAGAGACTCTCAGTGAGCTGGCAGGGGGAGTGACTCTCAGTGAGCTGGCAGGGGGAGTGGGGGATTGACTCTTGGTGAGCTGGCAGGTTGAGTGGGGGAGTGACTCTCAGTGATCTGGCAGGGGGAGTGGGGGAGTAACTCTCATTGAGCTGGCAGGAGGAGTAGGAGAGTGACTCTCAGTGGACTGTCAAGGGGTGTGGGGGAGTGACTCTCAGTGAGCTGGAAGGGTGAGTGACTCTCAGTGAGCTGGCAGGGGGAGTGACTCTCAGTGGGCTGGCAGGGGTATTGACTCTCAGTAAGCTGGCAGGGGTTGTGACTCTCAGTGGGCTGGCAGGGGGAGTGACTCTCAGTGAGCTGGCAGGGGGATTGGGGGAGTGACTCTAAGTGGGCGGGCAGGTGGAGTGACTCTCAGTGAGCTGGCAGGGGGAGTGAGTCTAAGTGAGCTGGCAGGGGGAGTGACTCTCCGTGAGCTGGCAGTGGGGTGACTCTCAGTGGGCTGGCAGGGGGTGTGGGGGAGTGACTCTCAGTGAGCTGGCAGGCGGAGAGACACTCAGTGAGCTGGCAGGGGGAGTGGGGGAGTTACTCTCAGTGAGTTGGCATTGGGAGTGATTCTCAGTGTGCTGGCACGGGGAGTGAGGGAGTGACTCTCAGTGAGCTGGCAGGGGAGAGACTCAAGTGAGCTGGCAGGGGGAGTGGTGGAGTGACTCTCAGTGAGCTGGCAGGGGGAGTGGGGGAGCGACTCTCATTGAGCTGGCAGGAGGAGTGAGGGAGTGACTCTCAGTGGACTGGCAAGGGGAGTGGGGGAGTGACTCTAAGTGAGCTGGCAGGGTGAGTGACTCTCAGTGAGCTGGCAGGGGGAGTGACTCTCAGTGGGCTGGCAGGGGGATTGACTCTCAGTGGGCTGGCATCGGGTGTGACTTTCAGTGAGCTGGGAGGGGGAGTCACTCTCAGTGAGCTGGCAAGGGGAGTGACTCTTAGTGAGCTGGCAGGGGTGGTTGACACTCAGTGGGCTGGTAGGGGGTGTGGGTGAGTGACTCTCAGTGAGCAAGCAGGGTGATTGGGGGAGTGACTCTCAGTGAGCAGGCAGAGGGAGTGACTCTCAGTGAGCTGGCAGTGGGGTGACTCTCAGTGGGCTGGCAGGCACGGGTGACTCTCAGTGGGCTGGAAGGGGGAGTGGGTGAGTGAATCTCAGTGAGCTGGCTGGGGGAGTGGGGGAGTGACTCTCAGTGATCTGGCAGGGGGAGAGACTCAGAGTGAGCTGGCAGGGAGAGTGGGGGAGTGACTCTCAGTGAGCTGGCAGGGGGAGAGTCTCTCAGTGAGCTGGCAGGGGGAGTGACACTCAGTGAGCTGGCAGGGGGAAAGACTCTCAGTGAGCTGGCAGGGGAAGTGGGGGAGCGAATCTCAGTAAGCTGGCAGCGGGAATGCGGGAGTGTCTCTCAGTGAGCTGGCAGGGAGATTTGGGGAGTGACTCTCAGTGAGCTGGCAGGGGGAGAGACTCTCAGTGAGCTGGCACGGGGAGTGGGGGAGTGACTCTCAATGAGCTGGCAGGGGGAGTGATTCTCAGTGAGCTGGCACGGGGAGTGGGGCCGTGGCTCTCAGTGAGCTGGCAGGGGGAGAGACTCAATTTAGCTGGCAGGGGGAGTGGGGTAGTCACTCTCAGTGAGCTGGCAGGCGGAGAGACTCTCGGTGAGCTGGCAGGGGGAGTGACACTCAGTGACCTGGCAGGGGGAGTGGGGGAGTGACTCTCAGTGAGCTAGAAGGGGGACTGGGGGAGTGACTCTCAGTGAGCTGGCAGGGGAGGTGGGGGAGTGACTCACAGTGAGCTGGCAGGGGGAGTGACTCTCAGTGAGCTGGCAGGGGCAGGGACTCTTAGTGAGCTGACAGGGGTGGGTGACTCTCAGTGGGCTGGCAGGTGGAGTGGCTGAGTGACTCTCAGTGGGCTGGCAGTGGGAGTGACTCTCAGTGAGCTGGCAGGGGGAGTGACTCTCAGTGAGCTGGCTGGGGGAGTGGGAGAGTGACTCTCAGTGAGCTGGCAGGGGGAGTGGGGGATTGACTCTCGGTGAGCTGGCAGGTTGAGTGGGGGAGTGACTCTCAGTGAGCTGGCAGGGGTAGTGGGGGAGCGACTCTCATTGAGCTGGCAGGAGGAGTGGGGGAGTGAATCTCAGTGGACTGGCAAGGGGAGTGGGGGAGTGACTCTCAGTGAGCTGGCAGGGTGAGTAACTCTCAGTGAGCTGGCAGGGGGAGTTACTCTCAGTGGGCTGGCAGGGGTATTGACTCTCAGTAAGCTGGCAGGGGGTGTGACTCTCAGTGGGCTGGCAGGGGGAGTGACTCTCAGTGAGCTGGCAGGGGGATTGGGGGAGTGACTCTAAGTGGGCTGGCAGGTGGAATGACTCTCAGTGAGCTGGCAGGGGGAGTGACTCTCAGTGAGCAGGCAGGGGGAGTGACTCTCAGTGAGCTGGCAGGAGGAGTGGGGGAGTGACTCTCAGTGAGCTGGCAGGAGGAGTGGGGGAGTGACTCTCAGTGGACTGGCAGGGGGAGTAGGGGAGTGACTCTCAGTGAGCTGGCAGGGGGAGTGGGGGAGTGACTCTCATTGAGCTGGCAGGGGGAGTAGGGGAGTGACTCTCAGTGAGCTGGCAGGGGGAGTTGGGGAGTGACTCTCATTGAGCTGGCAGGGGGAGTAGGGGAGTGACTCTCATTGAGCTGGCAAGGGGAGTAGGGGAGTGACTCTCATTGAGCTGGCAGGGGGAGTAGGGGAGTTACTCTCAGTGAGCTGGCAGGGGGAGTGGGGGAGTGACTCTCATTGAGCTGGCAGGGGGAGTAGGGGAGTGACTCTCAGTGAGCTGGCAGGGTGAGTGACTCTCAGTGAGCTGGCAGGGGGAGTGACTCTCAGTGGGCTGGCAGGGGTATTGACTCTCAGTAAGCTGGCAGTGGGTGTGACTCTCAGTGGGCAGGCAGGGGGAGTGACTCTCAGTGAGCTGGCAGGGGGATTGGGGGATTGACTCTAAGTGGGCAGGCAGGTGGAGTGACTCTCAGAGAGCTGGCATGGGGAGTGACTCTCAGTGAGCTGGCAGGGGGAGTGACTCTCAGTGAGCTGGCAGTGGGGTGACTCTCAGTGGGCTGGCAGGGGGTGTGGGGGAGTGACTCTCAGTGAGCTGGCATGGGGTGTGACTCTCAGTGAGCTGGCAGGGGGAGTGACTCTCAGTGAGCTGGCAAGGGGAGTGACTCTTAGTGAGCTGGCAGGGGTGGGTGACACTCAGTGGGCTGGCAGGGGGTGTGGGTGAGTGACTCTCAGTGAGCTAGCAGGGGGATTGGGGGAGTGACTCTCAGTGACCTGTCAGGGGGAGTGGGGGATTGGCTCTCGGTGAGCTGGCAGGGGAAGTGGGGGAGTGACTCTCAGTGAGCTGGCAGGGGGAGTGACTCTCAGTGAGCTGGCAGAGGCAGTGACTCTTAATGAGCTGAGAGGGGTGGGTGACTCTCGGTGGGCTGGCAGGTGGAGTGGGTGAGTGACTCTCAGTGGGCTGGCAGGTGGAGTGTCTCTCAGTGAGCTGGCAGTGGGAGTGACTCTCAGTGAGCTGGCAGGGGGAGTTACTCTCAGTAAGCTGGCAGGGGGAGTGACTCTCAGTGAGCTGGCAGTGGGGTGACTCTCAGCGGGCTGTCAGGGGGAGTAGGGGAGTGACTCTCAGTGAGCTGGCAGGGGGACTGGGGGAGTGACTCTCAGTGGGCTGGCAGGTGGAGCGACTCTCAGTGAGCTGGCAGTGGGAGTGACTCTCAGTGAGCTGGCAGGGGTAGAGACTCAAGTGAGCTGGCAGGGGGAGTGGGGGAGTCATTCTCAGTGAGCTGGCAGGTGGAGAGACTCTCAGTGAGCTGGCAGGGGGAGTGGGGGAGTGACTCTCAGTGAGCTAGCAGGGGGAGTGACTCTCAGTGAGCAGGCAGGGGGAGTGGGGCAGTGAATCACAGTGAGCTGGCAGGGGGAGTGGGGGATTGACTCTCGGTGAGCTGGCAGGTTGAGTGGGGGAGTGACTCTCTGTGAGCTGGCAGGGGGAGTGGGGGAGCGACTCTCATTGAGCTGGCAGGCGGAGTGGGGGAGTGACTCTCAGTGGACTGGCAAGGGGAGTGGGGGAGTGACTCTCAGTGAGCTGGCAGGGTGAGTAACTCTCAGTGAGCTGACAGAGGGAGTGACTCTCAGTGGGCTGGCAGGGGTATTGACTCTCAGTAAGCTGGCAGGGGGAGTGACTATCAGTGGGCTGGCAGGGGGATTGGGGGAGTGACTCTAAGTGGGCTGGCAGGTGGAGTGACTCTCAGTGAGCTGGCAGGGGGAGTGACTCTCAGTGAGCTGGCAGGGGGTGTGACTCTCAGTGAGCTGGCAGGGGGAGTGACTCTCAGTGAGCTGGAAGTGGGGTGACTCTCAGTGTGCTGGCAGGGGGAGTGCGGGAGTGACTCTCAGTGAGCTTGCAGGGGGAGTGGGGGAGTGACTCTCAGTGATCTGGCAGCGGGAGAGACTCTCAGTGTGCTGGCAGGAGGAGTGCGGGAGTGACTCTCAGTGAGCTTGCAGGGGGACTGGGGGAGTGACTCTCAGTGGGCTGGCTGGCAGGGGTGACTCTCAGTGGGTTGGAAGGGGGAGTGGGGGAGTGACTCTCAGTGATCTGGCAGGGGGAGAGACTCTCAGTGAGCTGGCAGGGGGAGTGGGGGAGTGACTCTCAGTGATCTGGCAGCGGGAGAGACTCTCAGTGAGCTGGCAGGGGGAGTGGGGGAGTGCCTCTCAGTGAGCTGGCAGGGGGAAAGACTCTCAGTGAGCTGGCAGGGGAAGTGGGGGAGGGAATCTCAGTAAGCTGGCAGGGGGAGTGCGGGAGTGACTCTCAGTGAGCTGGCAGGGAGATTGGGGGAGTGACTCTCAATGATCTAGCAGGGGGAGTGATTCTCAGTGAGCTGGCACGGGGAGTGGGGCAGTGATTCTCAGTGAGCTGGCAGGGGGAGAGATTCAAGTTAGCTGGCAGGGGGAGTGGGGGAGTGAATCTCAGTGAGCTGACAGGGGGAGAGACTCTCAGTGAGCTGGCAGGGGGAGTGACACTCAGTGACCTGCAAGGGGGAGTGGGAGAGTGACTCTCAGTGAGCTAGAAGAGGGAGTGGGGGAATGACTCTCAGTGAGCTGTCAGGGGGAGTGGGGGATTGGCTCTCGGTGAGCTGGCAGGGGAAGTGGGGGAGTGACTCTCAGTGAGCTGGCAGGGGGAGTGACTCTCAGTGAGCTGGCAGGTGGAGTGGGTGAGTGACTCTCAGTGGGCTGGCAGGTGGAGTGACTATCAGTGAGCTGGCAGTGGGACTGACTCTCAGTGAGCTGGCAGGGGGAGTGACTCTCAGTGAGCTGGCAGGGGGAGTGACTCTCAGTGAGCTGGCAGTGGGGTGACTCTCAGTGGGCTGGCAAGGGGAGTGGGGGAGTGACTCTCAGTGAGCTGGCAGGGGGAGTGGGGGAGTGATTCTCAGTGAGCTGGCAGGGGGAGAGAGTCAAGTGAGCTGGCAGGGGGAGTGGGGGAGTCATTCTCAGTGAGCTGGCAGGTGGAGAGACTCTCAGTGAGCTGGCAGGGGGAGTGACTCTCAGTGGGCTGGCAGGGGGAGCGACTCTCAGTGAGCTGGCAGAGGGCGTGGGTGAGTGAATCACAGTGAGCTGGCAGGGGTAGAGACTCTCAGTGAGCTGGAAGGGGGAGTGACTCTCAGTGAGCTGGCAGGGGGAGTGGGGGAGCGACTCTCATTGAGCTGGCAGGAGGAGTGGGGTAGTGACTCTCAGTGGACTGGCAAGGGGAGTGCGGGAGTGACTCTCAGTGAGCTGGCAGGGTGAGTAACTCTCAGTGAGCTGGCAGGGGGAGTGACTCTCAGTGGGCTGGCAGGGGGATTGACTCTCAGTGAGCTGGCAGGGGGTGTGACTCTCAGTGGGCTGGCAGGGGGAGTGACTCTCAGTGAGCTGGCAGGGGGATTGGGGGAGTGACTCTAAGTGGGCTGGCAGGTGGAGTGACTCTCAGTGAGCTGGTAGGGGGAGTGACTCTCGGTGAGCTGGCAGGGGGAGTGGGGGAGTGACTCGCAGTGATCTGGCAGGGGGAGAGACTCTCAGTGATCTGGCAGGGGGAGTGGGGGAGTGACTCTCAGTGAGTTGGCAGGGGGAGAGACTCTCAGTGAGCTGGCAGGGGGATTGACTTTCAGTGAGCTGGCAGGGGGACTGGGGGAGTGACTCTCAGTGAGCTGGCAGGGGGAGAGACTCTCAGTGAGCTGGCAGGGGTAATGACTCTCAGTGAGCTGGCAGGGGGATTGGGGGAGTGACTCTCAGTGAGCTGTCAGGGGGAGGGACTCTCAGTGAGCTGGCAGTGGGTGTGACTCTCAGTGAGCTGGCAGGGGGAGTGGGGGAGTGACTCTCAGTGAGCTGGCAGGGGGAAAGACTTTCAGTGAGCTGGCAGGGGAAGTGGGGGAGCGAATCTCAGTAAGCTGGCAGGGGGAGTGCGGGAGTGACTGTCAGTGAGCTGGCAGGGAGATTGGGGGAGTGACTCTCAGTGAGCTGGCAGGTGGAGAGACTCTCAGTGAGCTGGCAGGGGGAGTGGGGGAGTGACTCTCAATGAGCTGGCAGGGGGAGTGATTCTCAGTGAGCTGGCACGGGGAGTGGGGCAGTGACTCTCAGTGAGCTGGCAGGGGGAGAGATTCAATTTAGCTGGCAGGGGGAGTGGGGGAGTCACTCTCAGTGAGCTGGCAGGGGGAGAGACTCTCAGTGAGCTGGCAGGGGGAGTGACACTCAGTGAGCTGGCAGGGGGAGTGACTCTCAGTGACCTGCAAGGGGGATTGGGGGAGTGACTCTCAGTGAGCTAGAAGGGGGAGTGGGGGAGTGACTCTCAGTGAGCTGTCAGGGGGAGTGGGGGATTGGCTCTCGGTGAGCTGGCAGGGGAAGTGGGGGAGTGACTCTCAGTGAGCTGGCAGGGGGAGTGACTCTCAGTGAGCTGGCAGGGGCAGTGACTCTTAGTGAGCTGACAGGGGTGGGTGACTCTCAGTGGGCTGGCAGGTGGAGTGGGTGAGTGACTCTCAGTGGGCTGGCAGGTGGAGTGACTCTCAGTGAGCTGGCAGGGGGAGTGCCTCTCAGTGAGCTGGCAGGGGGAGTGACTCTCAGTGGGCTGGCAGTGGGGTGACTCTCAGTGGGCTGGCAGGGGGAGTGGGGGAGTGACTCTCAGTGAGCTGGCAGGGGGAGTGGGGGTGTGACTCTCAGTGAGCTGGCAGGGGGAGTGAGTCTCATTGAGCTGGCACGGGGAGTGGGGGAGTGACTCTCAGTGAGCTGGCAGGGGGAGAGAGTCAAGTGAGCTGGCAGGGGGAGTGGGGGAGTCATTCTCAGTGAGCTGGCAGGTGGAGAGACTCTCAGTGAGCTGGCAGGGGTTGTGACTCTCAGTGAGCTGGCAGGGGGAGTGGGGGAGTGACTCTCAGTGAGCTGGCAGGGGGAGCGACTCTCAGTGAGATGGCAGAGGGCGTGGGTGAGTGAATCACAGTGAGCTGGCAGGGGTAGAGTCTCTCAGTGAGCTTGCAGGTGGAGTGACTCTCAGTGAGCTGGCTGGGGGAGTGGGGGAGTGACTCTCAGTGAGCTGGCAGGGGGAGTGACTCTCGGTGAGCTGGCAGGGGGAGTGGGGGAGTGACTCGCAGTGATCTGGCAGGGGGAGAGACTCTCAGTGATCTGGCAGGGGGAGTGGGGGAGTGACTCTCAGTGAGTTGGCAGGGGGAGAGACTCTCAGTGAGCTGGCAGGGGGATTGACTTTCAGTGAGCTGGCAGGGGGACTGGGGGAGTGACTCTCAGTGAGCTGGCAGGGGGAGAGACTCTCAGTGAGCTGGCAGGGGTAATGACTCTCAGTGAGCTGGCAGGGGGATTGGGGGAGTGACTCTCAGTGAGCTGTCAGGGGGAGGGACTCTCAGTGAGCTGGCAGTGGGTGTGACTCTCAGTGAGCTGGCAGGGGGAGTGGGGGAGTGACTCTCAGTGAGCTGGCAGGGGGAAAGACTTTCAGTGAGCTGGCAGGGGAAGTGGGGGAGCGAATCTCAGTAAGCTGGCAGGGGGAGTGCGGGAGTGACTGTCAGTGAGCTGGCAGGGAGATTGGGGGAGTGACTCTCAGTGAGCTGGCAGGTGGAGAGACTCTCAGTGAGCTGGCAGGGGGAGTGGGGGAGTGACTCTCAATGAGCTGGCAGGGGGAGTGATTCTCAGTGAGCTGGCACGGGGAGTGGGGCAGTGACTCTCAGTGAGCTGGCAGGGGGAGAGATTCAATTTAGCTGGCAGGGGGAGTGGGGGAGTCACTCTCAGTGAGCTGGCAGGGGGAGAGACTCTCAGTGAGCTGGCAGGGGGAGTGACACTCAGTGAGCTGGCAGGGGGAGTGACTCTCAGTGACCTGCAAGGGGGATTGGGGGAGTGACTCTCAGTGAGCTAGAAGGGGGAGTGGGGGAGTGACTCTCAGTGAGCTGTCAGGGGGAGTGGGGGATTGGCTCTCGGTGAGCTGGCAGGGGAAGTGGGGGAGTGACTCTCAGTGAGCTGGCAGGGGGAGTGACTCTCAGTGAGCTGGCAGGGGCAGTGACTCTTAGTGAGCTGACAGGGGTGGGTGACTCTCAGTGGGCTGGCAGGTGGAGTGGGTGAGTGACTCTCAGTGGGCTGGCAGGTGGAGTGACTCTCAGTGAGCTGGCAGGGGGAGTGCCTCTCAGTGAGCTGGCAGGGGGAGTGACTCTCAGTGGGCTGGCAGTGGGGTGACTCTCAGTGGGCTGGCAGGGGGAGTGGGGGAGTGACTCTCAGTGAGCTGGCAGGGGGGAAAGACACTCAGTGAGCTGGCAGGGGAAGTGGGGGGAGCGACTCTCAGTAAGCTGGCAGTGGGAGTGCGGTAGTGACTCTCAGTGGGCTGGCAGGGAGATTGGGGGAGTGACTCTCAGTGAGCTGGCAGGGGGAGAGACACTCAGTGAGCTGGCAGAGGGAGTGGGGGAGTGACTCTCAATGAGCTGGCAGGGGGAGTGCTTCTCAGTGAGCTGGCACGGGGAGTTGGGGAGTGACTCTCAGTGAGCTGGCAGGGGGAGTCACTCTCAGTGAGCTGGCAGGGGGAGTGACTCTTAGTGAGCTGGCAGGGGTGGGTGACACTCAGTGGGCTGGCAGGGGGAGAGGGTGAATGACTCTCAGTGAGCTGGCAGGGGGATTGGGGGAGTGACTCTCAGTGAGCTGGCAGGGGGAGTGACTCTCAGTGAGCTGGCAGTGGGGTGACTCTCATTGGGCTGGCAGGGGGAGTGGGGGAGTGACTCTCAGTGAGCTGGCAGGGGGTGTGGGGGAGTGACTATCAGTAGGCTGGCAGGCAGGTGTGACTCTCAGTGGGCTGAAAGGGGGAGTTGGGGAGTTAGTCTCAGGGAGCTGGCAGGGGGAGTGGGGGAGTGACTCTCAGTGATCTGGCAGGGGGAGAGACTCACAGTGAGCTGGCAGGGGGAGTGGGGGAGTGACTATCAGTGAGCTGGCAGGGGGAGAGACTCACAGTGAGCTGGCAGGGGGAGTGACTCTCAGTGAGCTGGCAGGGGGAGTGGGGGAGTGACTCTCAGTGAGCTGGCAGGGGGAAAGACACTCCGTGAGCTGGCAGGGGAAGTGGGGGAGCGACTCTCAGTAAGCTGGCAGTGGGAGTGCGGTAGTGACCCTCAGTTGGCTGGCAGGGAGATTGGGGGAGTGACTCTCAGTGAGCTGGCAGGGGGAGAGACACTCAGTGAGCTGGCAGAGGGAGTGGGGGAGTGACTCTCAATGAGCTGGCAGGGGGAGTGCTTCTCAGTGAGCTGGCACGGGGAGTTGGGGAGTGACTCTCAGTGAGCTGGCAGGGGGAGAGACTCTCAGTGAGATGGCAGAGAGAGTGGGGGAGTGAATCTCAGTGAGCTGGCAGGGGGAGAGACTCTCAGTGAGCTGGCAGGGGGAGTGACACTCAGTGACCTGCAAGGGGGATTGGGGGAGTGACTCTCAGTGAGCTAGAAGGGGGAGAGGGGGAGTGACTCTCAGTGAGCTGTCAGGGGGAGTGGGGGATTGGCTCTCGGTGAGCTGGCAGGGGAAGTGGGGGAGTGACTCTCAGTGATCTGGCAGGGGGAGTGACTCTCAGTGAGCTGGCAGGGGCAGTGACTCTTAGTGAGCTGACAGGGGTGGGTGACTCTCAGTGGGCTGGCAGGTGGAGTGACTCTCAGTGAGCTGGCAGTGGGAGTGACTCTCAGTGAGCTGGCAGGGGGAGTGCCTCTCAGTGAGCTGGCAGGGGGAGTGACTCACAGAGAGCTGGCAGTGGGGTGACTCTCAGTGGGCTGGCAGGGGGAGTGGGGGAGTGACTCTCAGTGAGCTGGCAGGGGGAGTGGGGGTGTGACTCTCAGTGAGCTGGCAGGGGGAGTGAGTCTCATTGAGCTGGCACGGGGAGTGGGGGAGTGACTCTCAGTGAGCTGGCAGGGGGAGAGAGTCAAGTGAGCTGGCAGGGGGAGTGGGGGAGTCATTCTCAGTGAGCTGGCAGGTGGAGAGACTCTCCGTGAGCTGGCAGGGGGTGTGACTCTCAGTGAGCTGGCAGGGGGAGTGGGGGAGTGACTCTCAGTGAGCTGGCAGGGGGAGCGACTCTCAGTGAGCTGGCAGAGGGCGTGGGTGAGTGAATCACAGTGAGCTGGCAGGGGTAGAGTCTCTCAGTGAGCTGGCAGGTGGAGTGACTCTCAGTGAGCTGGCTGGGGGAGTGGGGGAGTGACTCTCAGTGAGCTGGCAGGGGGAGAGGGGGATTGACTCTCGGTGAGCTGGCAGGTTGAGTGGGGGAGTGACTCTCAGTGAGCTGGCAGGGGGAGTGGGGGAGCGACTCTCATTGAGCTGGCAGGAGGAGTGGGGGAATGACTCTCAGTGGACTGGCAAGGGGAGTGGGGGAGTGACTCTCAGTGAGCTGGCAGGGTGAGTAACTCTCAGTGAGCTGGCAGGGGGAGGGACTCAAAGTGGGCTGGCAGGGGTATTGACTCTCAGTAAGCTGGCAGGGGGTGTGACTCTCAGTGGGCTGGCAGGGGGAGTGACTCTCAGTGAGCTGGCAGGGGGATTGGGGGAGTGACTCTAAGTGGGCTGGCATGTGGAGTGACTCTCAGTGAGGTGGCAGGGGGAGTGACTCTCAGTGAGCTGGCAGGGGGAGTGACTCTCAATGAGCTGGCAGGGGGAGTGACTCTCAATGAGCTGGCAGTGGTGTGACTCTCAGTGGGCTGGCAGGGGGAGTGGGGGAGTGACTCTCAGTGAGCTTGCAGGGGGACTGGGGGAGTGACTCTCAGTGGGCTGGCTGGCAGGGGTGACTCTCAGTGGGCTGGAAGGGGGAGTGGGGGAGTGACTCTCAGTGATCTGGCAGGGGGAGAGACTCTCAGTGAGCTGTCAGGGGGAGTGGGGGAGTGACTCTCAGTGATCTGGCAGGGGGAGAGACTCTCAGTGAGCTGGCAGGGGGAGTGGGCGAGTGACTCTCACTGAGCTGGCAGGGGGAGAGACTCTCAGTGAGCTGGCAGGGTTAGTGACTCTCAGTGAGCTGGCAGGGGGAGTGGGGGAGTGACTCTCAGTGAGCTGGCAGGGGGAGAGACTCTCAGTGAGCTGGCAGGGGATGTGGGGGACTGACTCTCAGTAAGCTGGCAGGGGGAGTGCAGGAGTGACACTCAGTGAACTGGCAGGGAGAGTGGGGGAGTGACTCTCAGTGAGCTGGCACGGGGAGTGTGGGAGTAACTCTACGTGAGCGACAGGGGAGAGACTCAAGTGAGCTGGCAGGGGTAGTGGAGGATTGACTCTCAGTGAGCAGGCAGGGGGAGTGGGGAAGCAACTCTCATTGAGCTGGCAGGAGGAGTGGGGGAGTGACTCTCAGTGGACTGGCAATGGGAGTGGGGGAGTGACTCTCAGTGAGCTGGCAGTGTGAGTGACTCTCAGTGGGCTGGCAGGGGGATTGACTCTCAGTAAGCTGGCAAGGGGTTTGACTCTCAGTGGGCTGGCACGGGGAGTGACTCTCAGTGAGCTGGCAGGGGGAGTCACTCTCAGTGAGCTAGCATGGGGAGTGACTCTTAGTGGGCTGGCAGGGGGAGTGACTCTTAGTGAGCTGGCAGGGGTGGGTGACACTCAGTGGGCTGGCAGGGGACGAGGGTGAATGACTCTCAGTGAGCTGGCAGGGGGATTGGGGGAGTGACTCTCAGTGAGCTGGCAGGGGAGTGACTCTCAGTGAGCTGGCAGTGGGGTGACTCTCATTGGGCTGGCAGGGGGAGTGGGGGAGTGACTCTCAGTGAGCTGGCAGGGGGAGTGGGGGATTGACTATCAGTAGGCTGGCAGGCAGGGGTGACTCTCAGTGGGCTGAAAGGGGGAGTTGGGGAGTTAATCTCAGGGAGCTGGCAGGGGGAGTGGGGGAGTGACTCTCAGTGATCTGGCAGGGGGAGAGACACACAGTGAGCTGGCAGGGGGAGTGGGGGAGTGACTCTCAGTGAGCTGGCAGGGGGAGAGACTCACAGTGAGCTGGCAGGGGGAGTGACTCTCAGTGAGCTGGCAGGGGGAGTGGGGGAGTGACTCTCAGTGAGCTGGCAGGGGGAAAGACACTCAGTGAGCTGGCAGGGGAAGTGGGGGGAGCGACTCTCAGTAAGCTGGCAGTGGGAGTGCGGTAGTGACTCTCAGTGGGCTGGCAGGGAGATTGGGGGAGTGACTCTCAGTGAGCTGGCAGGGGGAGAGACACTCAGTGAGCTGGCAGAGGGAGTGGGGGAGTGACTCTCAATGAGCTGGCAGGGGGAGTGCTTCTCAGTGAGCTGGCACGGGGAGTTGGGGAGTGACTCTCAGTGAGCTGGCAGGGGGAGAGACTCTCAGTGAGATGGCAGGTGGAGAGACTCACAGTGAGCTGGCAGGGGGAGTCACTCTCAGTGAGCTGGCAGGGGGAGTGACTCTTAGTGAGCTGGCAGGGGTGGGTGACACTCAGTGGGCTGGCAGGGGGAGAGGGTGAATGACTCTCAGTGAGCTGGCAGGGGGATTGGGGGAGTGACTCTCAGTGAGCTGGCAGGGGGAGTGACTCTCAGTGAGCTGGCAGTGGGGTGACTCTCATTGGGCTGGCAGGGGGAGTGGGGGAGTGACTCTCAGTGAGCTGGCAGGGGGTGTGGGGGAGTGACTATCAGTAGACTGGCAGGCAGGTGTGACTCTCAGTGGGCTGAAAGGGGGAGTTGGGGAGTTAGTCTCAGGGAGCTGGCAGGGGGAGTGGGGGAGTGACTCTCAGTGATCTGGCAGGGGGAGAGACTCACAGTGAGCTGGCAGGGGGAGTGGGGGAGTGACTCTCAGTGAGCTGGCAGGGGGAGAGACTCACAGTGAGCTGGCAGGGGGAGTGACTCTCAGTGAGCTGGCAGGGGGAGTGGGGGAGTGACTCTCAGTGAGCTGGCAGGGGGAAAGACACTCAGTGAGCTGGCAGGGGAAGTGGGGGAGCGACTCTCAGTAAGCTGGCAGTGGGAGTGCGGTAGTGACCCTCAGTTGGCTGGCAGGGAGATTGGGGGAGTGACTCTCAGTGAGCTGGCAGGGGGAGAGACACTCAGTGAGCTGGCAGAGGGAGTGGGGGAGTGACTCTCAATGAGCTGGCAGGGGGAGTGCTTCTCAGTGAGCTGGCACGGGGAGTTGGGGAGTGACTCTCAGTGAGCTGGCAGGGGGAGAGACTCTCAGTGAGATGGCAGAGAGAGTGGGGGAGTGAATCTCAGTGAGCTGGCAGGGGGAGAGACTCTCAGTGAGCTGGCAGTGTGAGTGAGGGAGTGACTCTCAGTGAGCTGGCAGGGAGAGTGGGGGAGTGACTCTCAGTGAGCTGGCAGGGGGAGAGACTCTCAGTGAGCTGGCAGGGGAAGTGGGGGTAGCGACTCTCAGTAAGCTGGCAGTGGGAGTGCGGTAGTGACTCTCAGTGGGCTGGCAGGGAGATTGGGGGAGTGACTCTCAGTGAGCTGGCAGGGGGAGAGACACTCAGTGAGCTGGCAGGAGGAGTGGGGGAGTGACTCTCAATGAGCTGGCAGGGGGAGTGCTTCTCAGTGAGCTGGCACGGGGAGTGGGGGAGTGACTCTAAGTGAGCTGGCAGGGGGAGAGACTCTCAGTGAGATGGCAGAGAGAGTGGGGGAGTGATTCTCAGTTAGCTGGCAGGGGGAGTGACTCTCAGTGAGCTGGCAGGGAGAGTGAGGGAGTGACTCTCAGTGAGCTGGCAGGGAGAGTGGGGGAGTGACTCTCAGTGAGCTGGCAGGGGGAGAGACTCTCAGTGAGCTGGCAGGGGGAGTGGAGGAGTGACTCTCAGTGAGCTAGCAGGGGGAGTGATTCTCAGTGAGCTGGCACGGGGAGTGGGGGAGTGACTCTCAGTGAGCTGGCAGGGGGAGAGACTCAAGTGATCTGGCCGGGGGATTGGGGGAGTCACTCTCAGAGAGCTGGCAGGCGGAGCGAATCTCAATGAGCTGGCAGAGGGAGTGGTTGAGTGAATCTCAGTGAGCTGGCAGTGGGAGAGACTCTCAGTGAGCTGGCAGGAGGATTGACTCTCAGTGAGCTGGCAGGGGGACTGGGGGAGTGACTCTCAGTGAGCTGGCAGGGGGAGTGGGGGATTGACTCTCGGTGAGCAGTCAGGTTGAGTAGGGGAGTGACTCTCAGTGAGCTGGCAGGGGGAGTGGGGGAGTGACTCTCAGTGGACTGGCAGGGGGTGGGGGAGAGTGACTCTCAGTGAGCTGGCAGGGTGAGTGATTCTCAGTGAGCTGGCAGGGGGAGTGACTCTCAGTGAGCTGGCAGGGGGAATGACTCTCAGTGAGCTGGCAGGGGGAGTGGGGGAGTGACAATCAGTGAGCTGGCAGGGGGAGTGGGTGAGTGATTCACAGTGAGCTGGCAGGGGGAGAGACTCTCAGAGAGCTGGCAGGGGGAGTCGGGGAGTGACTCTCAGTTAGCTGGCAGGGAGAGTGGGGGAGTGACTCTCAGTGAGCTGGCAGGCAGAGAGACTCTCAGTGAGCTGACATGCGGAGTGGGGGAGTTACTCTCAGTGAGCTGGCAGGGGGAGTGATTCTCAGTGAGCTGGCACGGGGTGTGGGGGAGTGACTCTCAGTGAGCTGGCAGGGGAGAGACTCAAGTGAGCTGGCAGGGAGAGTCAGGGAGTGACTCTCAGTGAGCTGGCAGGGAGAGTGGGGGAGTGACTCTCAGTGAGCTGGCAGGGGGAGAGACTCTCAGTGAGCTGGCAGGGGGAGTGGAGGAGTGACTCTCAGTGAGCTAGCAGGGGGAGTGATTCTCAGTGAGCTGGCACGGGGAGTGGGGGAGTGAATCTCAGTGAGCTGGCAGGGGGAGAGACTCAAGTGATCTGGCCGGGGGATTGGGGGAGTCACTCTCAGAGAGCTGGCAGGGGGAGCGAATCTCAATGAGCTGGCAGAGGGAGTGGTTGAGTGAATCTCAGTGAGCTGGCAGCGGGAGAGACTCTCAGTGAGCTGGCAGGAGGATTGACTCTCAGTGAGCTGGCAGGGGGAGTGGGGGAGTGACTCTCAGTGAGCTGGCAGGGGGAGTGGGGGATTGACTCTCGGTGAGCAGGCAGGTTGAGTAGGGGAGTGACTCTCAGTGAGCTGGCAGGGGGAGTGGGGGAGTGACTCTCAGTGGACTGGCAGGGGGTGGGGGAGAGTGACTCTCAGTGAGCTGGCAGGGTGAGTGATTCTCAGTGAGCTGGCAGGGGGAATGACTCTCAGTGAGCTGGCAGGGGGAGTGGGGGAGTGACAATCAGTGAGCTGGCAGGGGAGAGACTCAAGTGAGCTGGCAGGGGGAGTGGGGGAGTGACTCTCAGTGAGTTGGCAGGGGGAGTGGGGGATTGACTCTCGGGGAGCTGGCATGTTGAGTGGGGGAGTGACTCTCAGTGAGCTGGCAGTGGGAGTGGGGGAGCGACTCTCATTGAGCTGGCAGGAGGAGTGGGTGAGTGACTCGCAGTGGACTGGCAAGGGGAGTGGGGGAGTGACTCTCAGTGAGCTGGCAGGATGAGTGACTCTCAGTGAGCAGGCAGGGGGAGTGATTCTCAGTGAGCTGGCAGGGGGATTGATTCTCAGTAAGCTAGCAGGGGGTGTGACTCTCAGTGGGCTGGCAGGGGGAGTGACTCTCAGTGAGCTGGCAGGGGGAGTCACTCTGAGAGAGCTGGCAGGGGGAGTGACTCTTAGTGAGCTGGCAGGGGTGGGTGACACTCAGTGGGCTGGCAAAGGGAGTGGGTGAGTGACTCTCAGTGAGCTGGCAGGGGGATTGGGGGAGTGACTCTCACTGAGCTGGCAGGGGGAGAGACTCTCAGTGAGCTGGCAGGGTTAGTGACTCTCAGTGAGCTGGCAGGGGGAGTGGGGGAGTGACTCTCAGTGAGCTGGCAGGGGGAGAGACTCTCAGTGAGCTGGCAGGGGAAGTGGGGGAATGACTCTCAGTGAGCTGGCAGGGGGAGAGATTCTCAGTGAGCTGGCAGGGGATGTGGGGGACTGACTCTCAGTAAGCTGGCAGGGGGAGTGCAGGAGTGACACTCAGTGAACTGGCAGGGAGAGTGGGGGAGTGACTCTCAGTGTGCTGGCAGGCGGAGAGACTCCAGTGAGCTGGCAGGGGGAGTGGGGGAGTTACTCTCAGTGAGCTGGCACGGGGAGTGTGGGAGTAACTCTACGTGAGCGACAGGGGAGAGACTCAAGTGAGCTGGCAGGGGTAGTGGAGGATTGACTCTCAGTGAGCAGGCAGGGGGAGTGGGGAAGCAACTCTCATTGAGCTGGCAGGAGGAGTGGGGGAGTGACTCTCAGTGGACTGGCAATGGGAGTGGGGGAGTGACTCTCAGTGAGCTGGCAGTGTGAGTGACTCTCAGTGGGCTGGCAGGGGGATTGACTCTCAGTAAGCTGGCAAGGGGTTTGACTCTCAGTGGGCTGGCACGGGGAGTGACTCTCAGTGAGCTGGCAGGGGGAGTCACTCTCAGTGAGCTAGCATGGGGAGTGACTCTTAGTGGGCTGGCAGAGGGAGTGACTCTTAGTGAGCTGGCAGGGGTGGGTGACACTCAGTGGGCTGGCAGGGGAAGAGGGTGAATGACTCTCAGTGAGCTGGCAGGGGGATTGGGGGAGTGACTCTCAGTGAGCTGGCAGGGGAGTGACTCTCAGTGAGCTGGCAGTGGGGTGACTCTCATTGGGCTGGCAGGGGGAGTGGGGGAGTGACTCTCAGTGAGCTGGCAGGGGGAGTGGGGGAGTGACTATCAGTAGGCTGGCAGGCAGGGGTGACTCTCAGTGGGCTGAAAGGGGGAGTTGGGGAGTTAATCTCAGGGAGCTGGCAGGGGGAGTGGGGGAGTGACTCTCAGTGATCTGGCAGGGGGAGAGACACACAGTGAGCTGGCAGGGGGAGTGGGGGAGTGACTCTCAGTGAGCTGGCAGGGGGAGAGACTCACAGTGAGCTGGCAGGGGGAGTGACTCTCAGTGAGCTGGCAGGGGGAGTGGGGGAGTGACTCTCAGTGAGCTGGCAGGGGGAAAGACACTCAGTGAGCTGGCAGGGGAAGTGGGGGAGCGACTCTCAGTAAGCTGGCAGTGGGAGTGCGGTAGTGACTCTCAGTGGGCTGGCAGGGAGATTGGGGGAGTGACTCTCAGTGAGCTGGCAGGGGGAGAGACACTCAGTGAGCTGGCAGAGGGAGTGGGGGAGTGACTCTCAATGAGCTGGCAGGGGGAGTGCTTCTCAGTGAGCTGGCACGGGGAGTTGGGGAGTGACTCTCAGTGAGCTGGCAGGGGGAGAGACTCTCAGTGAGATGGCAGGTGGAGAGACTCACAGTGAGCTGGCAGGGGGAGTCACTCTCAGTGAGCTGGCAGGGGGAGTGACTCTTAGTGAGCTGGCAGGGGTGGGTGACACTCAGTGGGCTGGCAGGGGGAGAGGGTGAATGACTCTCAGTGAGCTGGCAGGGGGATTGGGGGAGTGACTCTCAGTGAGCTGGCAGGGGGAGTGACTCTCAGTGAGCTGGCAGTGGGGTGACTCTCATTGGGCTGGCAGGGGGAGTGGGGGAGTGACTCTCAGTGAGCTGGCAGGGGGTGTGGGGGAGTGACTATCAGTAGGCTGGCAGGCAGGTGTGACTCTCAGTGGGCTGAAAGGGGGAGTTGGGGAGTTAGTCTCAGGGAGCTGGCAGGGGGAGTGGGGGAGTGACTCTCAGTGATCTGGCAGGGGGAGAGACTCACAGTGAGCTGGCAGGGGGAGTGGGGGAGTGACTCTCAGTGAGCTGGCAGGGGGAGAGACTCACAGTGAGCTGGCAGGGGGAGTGACTCTCAGTGAGCTGGCACGGGGAGTGGGGGAGTGACTCTCAGTGAGCTGGCAGGGGGAAAGACACTCAGTGAGCTGGCAGGGGAAGTGGGGGAGCGACTCTCAGTAAGCTGGCAGTGGGAGTGCGGTAGTGACCCTCAGTTGGCTGGCAGGGAGATTGGGGGAGTGACTCTCAGTGAGCTGGCAGGGGGAGAGACACTCAGTGAGCTGGCAGAGGGAGAGACTCTCAGTGAGCTGGCAGGGGGAGAGACTCTCAGTGAGCTGGCAGTGTGAGTGAGGGAGTGACTCTCAGTGAGCTGGCAGGGGGAGAGACTCTCAGTGAGCTGGCAGGGGAAGTGGGGTAGCGACTCTCAGTAAGCTGGCAGTGGGAGTGCGGTAGTGACTCTCAGTGGGCTGGCAGGGAGATTGGGGGAGTGACTCTCAGTGAGCTGGCAGGGGGAGAGACACTCAGTGAGCTGGCAGGGGGAGTGGGGGAGTGACTCTCAATGAGCTGGCAGGGGGAGTGCTTCTCAGTGAGCTGGCACGGGGAGTGGGGGAGTGACTCTAAGTGAGCTGGCAGGGGGAGAGACTCTCAGTGAGATGGCAGAGAGAGTGGGGGAGTGATTCTCAGTTAGCTGGCAGGGGGAGTGACTCTCATTGAGCTGGCAGGGAGAGTGAGGGAGTGACTCTCAGTGAGCTGGCAGGGAGAGTGGGGGAGTGACTCTCAGTGAGCTGGCAGGGGGAGAGACTCTCAGTGAGCTGGCAGGGGGAGTGGAGGAGTGACTCTCAGTGAGCTAGCAGGGGGAGTGATTCTCAGTGAGCTGGCACGGGGAGTGGGGGAGTGACTCTCAGTGAGCTGGCAGGGGGAGAGACTCAAGTGATCTGGCCGGGGGATTGGGGGAGTCACTCTCAGAGAGCTGGCAGGCGGAGCGAATCTCAATGAGCTGGCAGAGGGAGTGGTTGAGTGAATCTCAGTGAGCTGGCAGTGGGAGAGACTCTCAGTGAGCTGGCAGGAGGATTGACTCTCAGTGAGCTGGCAGGGGGACTGGGGGAGTGACTCTCAGTGAGCTGGCAGGGGGAGTGGGGGATTGACTCTCGGTGAGCAGTCAGGTTGAGTAGGGGAGTGACTCTCAGTGAGCTGGCAGGGGGAGTGGGGGAGTGACTCTCAGTGGACTGGCAGGGGGTGGGGGAGAGTGACTCTCAGTGAGCTGGCAGGGTGAGTGATTCTCAGTGAGCTGGCAGGGGGAGTGACTCTCAGTGAGCTGGCAGGGGGAATGACTCTCAGTGAGCTGGCAGGGGGAGTGGGGGAGTGACAATCAGTGAGCTGGCAGGGGGAGTGGGTGAGTGATTCACAGTGAGCTGGCAGGGGGAGAGACTCTCAGTGAGCTGGCAGGGGGAGTCGGGGAGTGACTCTCAGTTAGCTGGCAGGGAGAGTGGGGGAGTGACTCTCAGTGAGCTGGCAGGCAGAGAGACTCTCAGTGAGCTGACATGCGGAGTGGGGGAGTTACTCTCAGTGAGCTGGCAGGGGGAGTGATTCTCAGTGAGCTGGCACGGGGTGTGGGGGAGTGACTCTCAGTGAGCTGGCAGGGGAGAGACTCAAGTGAGCTGGCAGGGGGAGTGGGGGAGTGACTCTCAGTGAGCTGGCATGGGGAGTGACTCTCATTGAGCTGGCAGGGAGAGTGAGGGAGTGACTCTCAGTGAGCTGGCAGGGAGAGTGGGGGAGTGACTCTCAGTGAGCTGGCAGGGGGAGAGACTCTCAGTGAGCTGGCAGGGGGAGTGGAGGAGTGACTCTCAGTGAGCTAGCAGGGGGAGTGATTCTCAGTGAGCTGGCACGGGGAGTGGGGGAGTGAATCTCAGTGAGCTGGCAGGGGGAGAGACTCAAGTGATCTGGCCGGGGGATTGGGGGAGTCACTCTCAGAGAGCTGGCAGGGGGAGCGAATCTCAATGAGCTGGCAGAGGGAGTGGTTGAGTGAATCTCAGTGAGCTGGCAGCGGGAGAGACTCTCAGTGAGCTGGCAGGAGGATTGACTCTCAGTGAGCTGGCAGGGGGAGTGGGGGAGTGACTCTCAGTGAGCTGGCAGGGGGAGTGGGGGATTGACTCTCGGTGAGCAGGCAGGTTGAGTAGGGGAGTGACTCTCAGTGAGCTGGCAGGGGGAGTGGGGGAGTGACTCTCAGTGGACTGGCAGGGGGTGGGGGAGAGTGACTCTCAGTGAGCTGGCAGGGTGAGTGATTCTCAGTGAGCTGGCAGGGGGAGTGACTCTCAGTGAGCTGGCAGGGGGAATGACTCTCAGTGAGCTGGCAGGGGGAGTGGGGGAGTGACAATCAGTGAGCTGGCAGGGGGAGTGGGTGAGTGATTCACAGTGAGCTGGCAGGAGGAGAGACTCTCAGTGAGCTGGCAGGGGGAGTCGGGGAGTGACTCTCAGTTAGCTGGCAGGGAGAGTGGGGGAGTGACTCTCAGTGAGCTGGCAGGCAGAGAGACTCTCAGTGAGCTGACATGCGGAGTGGGGGAGTTACTCTCAGTGAGCTGGCAGGGGGAGTGATTCTCAGTGAGCTGGCACGGGGTGTGGGGGAGTGACTCTCAGTGAGCTGGCAGGGGAGAGACTCAAGTGAGCTGGCAGGGGGAGTGGGGGAGTGACTCTCGGGGAGCTGGCATGTTGAGTGGGGGAGCGACTCTCATTGAGCTGGCAGGAGGAGTGGGTGAGTGACTCGCAGTGGACTGGCAAGGGGAGTGGGGGAGTGACTCTCAGTGAGCTGGCAGGATGAGTGACTCTCAGTGAGCAGGCAGGGGGAGTGATTCTCAGTGAGTTGGCAGGGGGATTGATTCTCAGTAAGCTAGCAGGGGGTGTGACTCTCAGTGGGCTGGCAGGGGGAGTGACTCTCAGTGAGCTGGCAGGGGGAGTCACTCTGAGAGAGCTGGCAGGGGGAGTGACTCTTAGTGAGCTGGCAGGGGTGGGTGACACTCAGTGGGCTGGCAGAGGGAGTGGGTGAGTGACTCTCAGTGAGCTGGCAGGGGGATTGGGGGAGTGACTCTCACTGAGCTGGCAGGGGGAGAGACTCTCAGTGAGCTGGCAGGGTTAGTGACTCTCAGTGAGCTGGCAGGGGGAGTGGGGGAGTGACTCTCAGTGAGCTGGCAGGGGGAGAGACTCTCAGTGAGCTGGCAGGGGAAGTGGGGGAATGACTCTCAGTGAGCTGGCAGGGGGAGAGATTCTCAGTGAGCTGGCAGGGGATGTGGGGGACTGACTCTCAGTAAGCTGGCAGGGGGAGTGCAGGAGTGACACTCAGTGGGCTGGCAGGGTGAGTGGGCGAGTTACTCTCAGTGAGCTGGCAGGCGGAGAGACTCCAGTGAGCTGGCAGGGGGAGTGGGGGAGTTACTCTCAGTGAGCTGGCACGGGGAGTGTGGGAGTAACTCTACGTGAGCGACAGGGGAGAGACTCAAGTGAGCTGGCAGGGGTAGTGGAGGATTGACTCTCAGTGAGCAGGCAGGGGGAGTGGGGAAGCAACTCTCATTGAGCTGGCAGGAGGAGTGGGGGAGTGACTCTCAGTGGACTGGCAATGGGAGTGGGGGAGTGACTCTCAGTGAGCTGGCAGTGTGAGTGACTCTCAGTGGGCTGGCAGGGGGATTGACTCTCAGTAAGCTGGCAAGGGGTTTGACTCTCAGTGGGCTGGCACGGGGAGTGACTCTCAGTGAGCTGGCAGGGGGAGTCACTCTCAGTGAGCTAGCATGGGGAGTGACTCTTAGTGGGCTGGCAGGGGGAGTGACTCTTAGTGAGCTGGCAGGGGTGGGTGACACTCAGTGGGCTGGCAGGGGAAGAGGGTGAATGACTCTCAGTGAGCTGGCAGGGGGATTGGGGGAGTGACTCTCAGTGAGCTGGCAGGGGAGTGACTCTCAGTGAGCTGGCAGTGGGGTGACTCTCATTGGGCTGGCAGGGGGAGTGGGGGAGTGACTCTCAGTGAGCTGGCAGGGGGAGTGGGGGAGTGACTATCAGTAGGCTGGCAGGCAGGGGTGACTCTCAGTGGGCTGAAAGGGGGAGTTGGGGAGTTAATCTCAGGGAGCTGGCAGGGGGAGTGGGGGAGTGACTCTCAGTGATCTGGCAGGGGGAGAGACACACAGTGAGCTGGCAGGGGGAGTGGGGGAGTGACTCTCAGTGAGCTGGCAGGGGGAGAGACTCACAGTGAGCTGGCAGGGGGAGTGACTCTCAGTGAGCTGGCAGGGGGAGTGGGGGAGTGACTCTCAGTGAGCTGGCAGGGGGAAAGACACTCAGTGAGCTGGCAGGGGAAGTGGGGGAGCGACTCTCAGTAAGCTGGCAGTGGGAGTGCGGTAGTGACTCTCAGTGGGCTGGCAGGGAGATTGGGGGAGTGACTCTCAGTGAGCTGGCAGGGGGAGAGACACTCAGTGAGCTGGCAGAGGGAGTGGGGGAGTGACTCTCAATGAGCTGGCAGGGGGAGTGCTTCTCAGTGAGCTGGCACGGGGAGTTGGGGAGTGACTCTCAGTGAGCTGGCAGGGGGAGAGACTCTCAGTGAGATGGCAGGTGGAGAGACTCACAGTGAGCTGGCAGGGGGAGTCACTCTCAGTGAGCTGGCAGGGGGAGTGACTCTTAGTGAGCTGGCAGGGGTGGGTGACACTCAGTGGGCTGGCAGGGGGAGAGGGTGAATGACTCTCAGTGAGCTGGCAGGGGGATTGGGGGAGTGACTCTCAGTGAGCTGGCAGGGGGAGTGACTCTCAGTGAGCTGGCAGTGGGGTGACTCTCATTGGGCTGGCAGGGGGAGTGGGGGAGTGACTCTCAGTGAGCTGGCAGGGGGTGTGGGGGAGTGACTATCAGTAGGCTGGCAGGCAGGTGTGACTCTCAGTGGGCTGAAAGGGGGAGTTGGGGAGTTAGTCTCAGGGAGCTGGCAGGGGGAGTGGGGGAGTGACTCTCAGTGATCTGGCAGGGGGAGAGACTCACAGTGAGCTGGCAGGGGGAGTGGGGGAGTGACTCTCAGTGAGCTGGCAGGGGGAGAGACTCACAGTGAGCTGGCAGGGGGAGTGACTCTCAGTGAGCTGGCAGGGGGAGTGGGGGAGTGACTCTCAGTGAGCTGGCAGGGGGAAAGACACTCAGTGAGCTGGCAGGGGAAGTGGGGGAGCGACTCTCAGTAAGCTGGCAGTGGGAGTGCGGTAGTGACCCTCAGTTGGCTGGCAGGGAGATTGGGGGAGTGACTCTCAGTGAGCTGGCAGGGGGAGAGACACTCAGTGAGCTGGCAGAGGGAGTGGGGGAGTGACTCTCAATGAGCTGGCAGGGGGAGTGCTTCTCAGTGAGCTGGCACGGGGAGTTGGGGAGTGACTCTCAGTGAGCTGGCAGGGGGAGAGACTCTCAGTGAGATGGCAGAGAGAGTGGGGGAGTGAATCTCAGTGAGCTGGCAGGGGGAGAGACTCTCAGTGAGCTGGCAGTGTGAGTGAGGGAGTGACTCTCAGTGAGCTGGCAGGGAGAGTGGGGGAGTGACTCTCAGTGAGCTGGCAGGGGGAGAGACTCTCAGTGAGCTGGCAGGGGAAGTGGGGGTAGCGACTCTCAGTAAGCTGGCAGTGGGAGTGCGGTAGTGACTCTCAGTGGGCTGGCAGGGAGATTGGGGGAGTGACTCTCAGTGAGCTGGCAGGGGGAGAGACACTCAGTGAGCTGGCAGGAGGAGTGGGGGAGTGACTCTCAATGAGCTGGCAGGGGGAGTGCTTCTCAGTGAGCTGGCACGGGGAGTGGGGGAGTGACTCTAAGTGAGCTGGCAGGGGGAGAGACTCTCAGTGAGATGGCAGAGAGAGTGGGGGAGTGATTCTCAGTTAGCTGGCAGGGGGAGTGACTCTCATTGAGCTGGCAGGGAGAGTGAGGGAGTGACTCTCAGTGAGCTGGCAGGGAGAGTGGGGGAGTGACTCTCAGTGAGCTGGCAGGGGGAGAGACTCTCAGTGAGCTGGCAGGGGGAGTGGAGGAGTGACTCTCAGTGAGCTAGCAGGGGGAGTGATTCTCAGTGAGCTGGCACGGGGAGTTGGGGAGTGACTCTCAGTGAGCTGGCAGGGGGAGAGACTCAAGTGATCTGGCCGGGGGATTGGGGGAGTCACTCTCAGAGAGCTGGCAGGCGGAGCGAATCTCAATGAGCTGGCAGAGGGAGTGGTTGAGTGAATCTCAGTGAGCTGGCAGTGGGAGAGACTCTCAGTGAGCTGGCAGGAGGATTGACTCTCAGTGAGCTGGCAGGGGGACTGGGGGAGTGACTCTCAGTGAGCTGGCAGGGGGAGTGGGGGATTGACTCTCGGTGAGCAGTCAGGTTGAGTAGGGGAGTGACTCTCAGTGAGCTGGCAGGGGGAGTGGGGGAGTGACTCTCAGTGGACTGGCAGGGGGTGGGGGAGAGTGACTCTCAGTGAGCTGGCAGGGTGAGTGATTCTCAGTGAGCTGGCAGGGGGAGTGACTCTCAGTGAGCTGGCAGGGGGAGAGACTCTCAGTGAGCTGGCAGGGGGAGTGGAGGAGTGACTCTCAGTGAGCTAGCAGGGGGAGTGATTCTCAGTGAGCTGGCACGGGGAGTGGGGGAGTGACTCTCAGTGAGCTGGCAGGGGGAGAGACTCAAGTGATCTGGCCGGGGGATTGGGGGAGTCACTCTCAGAGAGCTGGCAGGCGGAGCGAATCTCAATGAGCTGGCAGAGGGAGTGGTTGAGTGAATCTCAGTGAGCTGGCAGTGGGAGAGACTCTCAGTGAGCTGGCAGGAGGATTGACTCTCAGTGAGCTGGCAGGGGGACTGGGGGAGTGACTCTCAGTGAGCTGGCAGGGGGAGTGGGGGATTGACTCTCGGTGAGCAGTCAGGTTGAGTAGGGGAGTGACTCTCAGTGAGCTGGCAGGGGGAGTGGGGGAGTGACTCTCAGTGGACTGGCAGGGGGTGGGGGAGAGTGACTCTCAGTGAGCTGGCAGGGTGAGTGATTCTCAGTGAGCTGGCAGGGGGAATGACTCTCAGTGAGCTGGCAGGGGGAGTGGGGGAGTGACAATCAGTGAGCTGGCAGGGGGAGTGGGTGAGTGATTCACAGTGAGCTGGCAGGGGGAGAGACTCTCAGTGAGCTGGCAGGGGGAGTCGGGGAGTGACTCTCAGTTAGCTGGCAGGGAGAGTGGGGGAGTGACTCTCAGTGAGCTGGCAGGGAGAGTGGGGGAGTGACTCTCAGTGAGCTGGCAGTGAGAGTGGGGGAGTGACTCTCAGTGAGCTGGCAGGCAGAGAGACTCTCAGTGAGCTGACATGCGGAGTGGGGGAGTTACTCTCAGTGAGCTGGCAGGGGGTGTGATTCTCAGTGAGCTGGCACGGGGTGTGGGGGAGTGACTCTCAGTGAGCTGGCAGGGGAGAGACTCAAGTGAGCTGGCAGGGGGAGTGGGGGAGTGACTCTCAGTGAGCTGGCAGGGTGAGTGACTCTCAGTAAGCTGGCAGGGGGAGTGCGGGAGTGACTCTCAGTGAGCTGGCAGGGAGAGTGGGGGAGTGACTCTCAGTGAGCTGGCAGGGGGAGAGACTCTCAGTGAGCTGGCAGGGGGAGTGGAGGAGTGACTCTCAGTGAGCTGGCAGGGGGAGTGGGGGAGTGACTCTCAGTGAGCTGGCAGGGGGAGTGATTCTCAGTGAGCTGGCACGGGGAGTGGGGGAGTGAATCTCAGTGAGCTGGCAGGGGGAGAGACTCAAGTGATCTGGCCGGGGGATTGGGGGAGTCACTCTCAGAGAGCTGGCAGGGGGAGCGAATCTCAATGAGCTGGCAGAGGGAGTGTTTGAGTGAATCTCAGTGAGCTGGCAGCGGGAGAGACTCTCAGTGAGCTGGCAGGAGGATTGACTCTCAGTGAGCTGGCAGGGGGAGTGGGGGAGTGACTCTCAGTGAGCTGGCAGGGGGAGTGGGGGATTGACTCTCGGTGAGCAGGCAGGTTGAGTAGGGGAGTGACTCTCAGTGAGCTGGCAGGGGGAGTGGGGGAGTGACTCTCAGTGGACTGGCAGGGGGTGGGGGAGAGTGACTCTCAGTGAGCTGGCAGGGTGAGTGATTCTCAGTGAGCTGGCAGGGGGAGTGACTCTCAGTGAGCTGGCAGGGGGAATGACTCTCAGTGAGCTGGCAGGGGGAGTGGGGGAGTGACAATCAGTGAGCTGGCAGGGGAGAGACTCAAGTGAGCTGGCAGGGGGAGTGGGGGAGTGACTCTCAGTGAGTTGGCAGGGGGAGTGGGGGATTGACTCTCGGGGAGCTGGCATGTTGAGTGGGGGAGTGACTCTCAGTGAGCTGGCAGTGGGAGTGGGGGAGCGACTCTCATTGAGCTGGCAGGAGGAGTGGGTGAGTGACTCGCAGTGGACTGGCAAGGGGAGTGGGGGAGTGACTCTCAGTGAGCTGGCAGGATGAGTGACTCTCAGTGAGCAGGCAGGGGGAGTGATTCTCAGTGAGCCGGCAGGGGGATTGATTCTCAGTAAGCTAGCAGGGGGTGTGACTCTCAGTGGGCTGGCAGGGGGAGTGACTCTCAGTGAGCTGGCAGGGGGAGTCACTCTGAGAGAGCTGGCAGGGGGAGTGACTCTTAGTGAGCTGGCAGGGGTGGGTGACACTCAGTGGGCTGGCAGAGGGAGTGGGTGAGTGACTCTCAGTGAGCTGGCAGGGGGATTGGGGGAGTGACTCTCACTGAGCTGGCAGGGGGAGAGACTCTCAGTGAGCTGGCAGGGTTAGTGACTCTCAGTGAGCTGGCAGGGGGAGTGGGGGAGTGACTCTCAATGAGCTGGCAGGGGGAGAGACTCTCAGTGAGCTGGCAGGGGAAGTGGGGGAATGACTCTCAGTGAGCTGGCAGGGGGAGAGATTCTCAGTGAGCTGGCAGGGGATGTGGGGGACTGACTCTCAGTAAGCTGGCAGGGGGAGTGCAGGAGTGACACTCAGTGAACTGGCAGGGAGAGTGGGGGAGTGACTCTCAGTGTGCTGGCAGGCGGAGAGACTCCAGTGAGCTGGCAGGGGGAGTGGGGGAGTTACTCTCAGTGAGCTGGCACGGGGAGTGTGGGAGTAACTCTACGTGAGCGACAGGGGAGAGACTCAAGTGAGCTGGCAGGGGTAGTGGAGGATTGACTCTCAGTGAGCAGGCAGGGGGAGTGGGGAAGCAACTCTCATTGAGCTGGCAGGAGGAGTGGGGGAGTGACTCTCAGTGGACTGGCAATGGGAGTGGGGGAGTGACTCTCAGTGAGCTGGCAGTGTGAGTGACTCTCAGTGGGCTGGCAGGGGGATTGACTCTCAGTAAGCTGGCAAGGGGTTTGACTCTCAGTGGGCTGGCACGGGGAGTGACTCTCAGTGAGCTGGCAGGGGGAGTCACTCTCAGTGAGCTAGCATGGGGAGTGACTCTTAGTGGGCTGGCAGGGGGAGTGACTCTTAGTGAGCTGGCAGGGGTGGGTGACACTCAGTGGGCTGGCAGGGGAAGAGGGTGAATGACTCTCAGTGAGCTGGCAGGGGGATTGGGGGAGTGACTCTCAGTGAGCTGGCAGGGGAGTGACTCTCAGTGAGCTGGCAGTGGGGTGACTCTCATTGGGCTGGCAGGGGGAGTGGGGGAGTGACTCTCAGTGAGCTGGCAGGGGGAGTGGGGGAGTGACTATCAGTAGGCTGGCAGGCAGGGGTGACTCTCAGTGGGCTGAAAGGGGGAGTTGGGGAGTTAATCTCAGGGAGCTGGCAGGGGGAGTGGGGGAGTGACTCTCAGTGATCTGGCAGGGGGAGAGACACACAGTGAGCTGGCAGGGGGAGTGGGGGAGTGACTCTCAGTGAGCTGGCAGGGGGAGAGACTCACAGTGAGCTGGCAGGGGGAGAGACTCTCAGTGAGCTGGCAGGGGGAGTGGGGGAGTGACTCTCAGTGAGCTGGCAGGGGGAAAGACACTCAGTGAGCTGGCAGGGGAAGTGGGGGAGCGACTCTCAGTAAGCTGGCAGTGGGAGTGCGGTAGTGACTCTCAGTGGGCTGGCAGGGAGATTGGGGGAGTGACTCTCAGTGAGCTGGCAGGGGGAGAGACACTCAGTGAGCTGGCAGAGGGAGTGGGGGAGTGACTCTCAATGAGCTGGCAGGGGGAGTGCTTCTCAGTGAGCTGGCACGGGGAGTTGGGGAGTGACTCTCAGTGAGCTGGCAGGGGGAGAGACTCTCAGTGAGATGGCAGAGAGAGTGGGGGAGTGAATCTCAGTGAGCTGGCAGGGGGAGAGACTCTCAGTGAGCTGGCAGTGTGAGTGAGGGAGTGACTCTCAGTGAGCTGGCAGGGGGAGAGACTCTCAGTGAGCTGGCAGGGGAAGTGGGGTAGCGACTCTCAGTAAGCTGGCAGTGGGAGTGCGGTAGTGACTCTCAGTGGGCTGGCAGGGAGATTGGGGGAGTGACTCTCAGTGAGCTGGCAGGGGGAGAGACACTCAGTGAGCTGGCAGGGGGAGTGGGGGAGTGACTCTCAGTGAGCTGGCAGGGGTAGCGACTCTCAGTAAGCTGGCAGTGGGAGTGCGGTAGTGACTCTCAGTGGGCTGGCAGGGAGATTGGGGGAGTGACTCTCAGTGAGCTGGCAGGGGGAGAGACACTCAGTGAGCTGGCAGGGGGAGTGGGGGAGTGACTCTCAGTGAGCTGGCACGGGGAGTGGGGGAGTGACTCTAAGTGAGCTGGCAGGGGGAGAGACTCTCAGTGAGATGGCAGAGAGAGTGGGGGAGTGATTCTCAGTTAGCTGGCAGGGGGAGTGACTCTCATTGAGCTGGCAGGGAGAGTGAGGGAGTGACTCTCAGTGAGCTGGCAGGGAGAGTGGGGGAGTGACTCTCAGTGAGCTGGCAGGGGGAGAGACTCTCAGTGAGCTGGCAGGGGGAGTGGAGGAGTGACTCTCAGTGAGCTAGCAGGGGGAGTGATTCTCAGTGAGCTGGCACGGGGAGTGGGGGAGTGACTCTCAGTGAGCTGGCAGGGGGAGAGACTCAAGTGATCTGGCCGGGGGATTGGGGGAGTCACTCTCAGAGAGCTGGCAGGCGGAGCGAATCTCAATGAGCTGGCAGAGGGAGTGGTTGAGTGAATCTCAGTGAGCTGGCAGTGGGAGAGACTCTCAGTGAGCTGGCAGGAGGATTGACTCTCAGTGAGCTGGCAGGGGGACTGGGGGAGTGACTCTCAGTGAGCTGGCAGGGGGAGTGGGGGATTGACTCTCGGTGAGCAGTCAGGTTGAGTAGGGGAGTGACTCTCAGTGAGCTGGCAGGGGGAGTGGGGGAGTGACTCTCAGTGGACTGGCAGGGGGTGGGGGAGAGTGACTCTCAGTGAGCTGGCAGGGTGAGTGATTCTCAGTGAGCTGGCAGGGGGAGTGACTCTCAGTGAGCTGGCAGGGGGAATGACTCTCAGTGAGCTGGCAGGGGGAGTGGGGGAGTGACAATCAGTGAGCTGGCAGGGGGAGTGGGTGAGTGATTCACAGTGAGCTGGCAGGGGGAGAGACTCTCAGTGAGCTGGCAGGGGGAGTCGGGGAGTGACTCTCAGTTAGCTGGCAGGGAGAGTGGGGGAGTGACTCTCAGTGAGCTGGCAGGCAGAGAGACTCTCAGTGAGCTGACATGCGGAGTGGGGGAGTTACTCTCAGTGAGCTGGCAGGGGGAGTGATTCTCAGTGAGCTGGCACGGGGTGTGGGGGAGTGACTCTCAGTGAGCTGGCAGGGGAGAGACTCAAGTGAGCTGGCAGGGGGAGTGGGGGAGTGACTCTCAGTGAGCTGGCATGGGGAGTGACTCTCATTGAGCTGGCAGGGAGAGTGAGGGAGTGACTCTCAGTGAGCTGGCAGGGAGAGTGGGGGAGTGACTCTCAGTGAGCTGGCAGGGGGAGAGACTCTCAGTGAGCTGGCAGGGGGAGTGGAGGAGTGACTCTCAGTGAGCTAGCAGGGGGAGTGATTCTCAGTGAGCTGGCACGGGGAGTGGGGGAGTGAATCTCAGTGAGCTGGCAGGGGGAGAGACTCAAGTGATCTGGCCGGGGGATTGGGGGAGTCACTCTCAGAGAGCTGGCAGGGGGAGCGAATCTCAATGAGCTGGCAGAGGGAGTGGTTGAGTGAATCTCAGTGAGCTGGCAGCGGGAGAGACTCTCAGTGAGCTGGCAGGAGGATTGACTCTCAGTGAGCTGGCAGGGGGAGTGGGGGAGTGACTCTCAGTGAGCTGGCAGGGGGAGTGGGGGATTGACTCTCGGTGAGCAGGCAGGTTGAGTAGGGGAGTGACTCTCAGTGAGCTGGCAGGGGGAGTGGGGGAGTGACTCTCAGTGGACTGGCAGGGGGTGGGGGAGAGTGACTCTCAGTGAGCTGGCAGGGTGAGTGATTCTCAGTGAGCTGGCAGGGGGAGTGACTCTCAGTGAGCTGGCAGGGGGAATGACTCTCAGTGAGCTGGCAGGGGGAGTGGGGGAGTGACAATCAGTGAGCTGGCAGGGGGAGTGGGTGAGTGATTCACAGTGAGCTGGCAGGGGGAGAGACTCTCAGTGAGCTGGCAGGGGGAGTCGGGGAGTGACTCTCAGTTAGCTGGCAGGGAGAGTGGGGGAGTGACTCTCAGTGAGCTGGCAGGCAGAGAGACTCTCAGTGAGCTGACATGCGGAGTGGGGGAGTTACTCTCAGTGAGCTGGCAGGGGGAGTGATTCTCAGTGAGCTGGCACGGGGTGTGGGGGAGTGACTCTCAGTGAGCTGGCAGGGGAGAGACTCAAGTGAGCTGGAAGGGGGAGTGGGGGAGTGACTCTCAGTGAGCTGGCATGGGGAGTGACTCTCATTGAGCTGGCAGGGAGAGTGAGGGAGTGACTCTCAGTGAGCTGGCAGGGAGAGTGGGGGAGTGACTCTCAGTGAGCTGGCAGGGGGAGAGACTCTCAGTGAGCTGGCAGGGAGAGTGGAGGAGTGACTCTCAGTGAGCTAGCAGGGGGAGTGATTCTCAGTGAGCTGGCACGGGGAGTGGGGGAGTGAATCTCAGTGAGCTGGCAGGGGGAGAGACTCAAGTGATCTGGCCGGGGGATTGGGGGAGTCACTCTCAGAGAGCTGGCAGGGGGAGCGAATCTCAATGAGCTGGCAGAGGGAGTGGTTGAGTGAATCTCAGTGAGCTGGCAGCGGGAGAGACTCTCAGTGAGCTGGCAGGAGGATTGACTCTCAGTGAGCTGGCAGGGGGAGTGGGGGAGTGACTCTCAGTGAGCTGGCAGGGGGAGTGGGGGATTGACTCTCGGTGAGCAGGCAGGTTGAGTAGGGGAGTGACTCTCAGTGAGCTGGCAGGGGGAGTGGGGGAGTGACTCTCAGTGGACTGGCAGGGGGTGGGGGAGAGTGACTCTCAGTGAGCTGGCAGGGTGAGTGATTCTCAGTGAGCTGGCAGGGGGAGTGACTCTCAGTGAGCTGGCAGGGGGAATGACTCTCAGTGAGCTGGCAGGGGGAGTGGGGGAGTGACAATCAGTGAGCTGGCAGGGGGAGTGGGTGAGTGATTCACAGTGAGCTGGCAGGGGGAGAGACTCTCAGTGAGCTGGCAGGGGGAGTCGGGGAGTGACTCTCAGTTAGCTGGCAGGGAGAGTGGGGGAGTGACTCTCAGTGAGCTGGCAGGCAGAGAGACTCTCAGTGAGCTGACATGCGGAGTGGGGGAGTTACTCTCAGTGAGCTGGCAGGGGGAGTGATTCTCAGTGAGCTGGCACGGGGTGTGGGGGAGTGACTCTCAGTGAGCTGGCAGGGGAGAGACTCAAGTGAGCTGGCAGGGGGAGTGGGGGAGTGACTCTCAGTGAGTTGGCAGGGGGAGTGGGGGATTGACTCTCGGGGAGCTGGCATGTTGAGTGGGGGAGTGACTCTCAGTGAGCTGGCAGTGGGAGTGGGGGAGCGACTCTCATTGAGCTGGCAGGAGGAGTGGGTGAGTGACTCGCAGTGGACTGGCAAGGGGAGTGGGGGAGTGACTCTCAGTGAGCTGGCAGGATGAGTGACTCTCAGTGAGCAGGCAGGGGGAGTGATTCTCAGTGAGCTGGCAGGGGGATTGATTCTCAGTAAACTAGCAGGGGGTGTGACTCTCAGTGGGCTGGCAGGGGGAGTGACTCTCAGTGAGCTGGCAGGGGGAGTCACTCTGAGAGAGCTGGCAGGGGGAGTGACTCTTAGTGAGCTGGCAGGGGTGGGTGACACTCAGTGGGCTGGCAGAGGGAGTGGGTGAGTGACTCTCAGTGAGCTGGCAGGGGGATTGGGGGAGTGACTCTCAGTGGGCTGGCAGGTGGAGCGACTCTCAGTGAGCTGGCAGGCGGAGTGACTCTCAGTGAGCTGGCAGTGGGGTGACTCTCAGTGGGCTGGCAGGGGGAGTGGGGGAGTGACTTTCAGTGGGCTGGCATGGGGAGAGACTCTCAGTGTGCTGGCAGGGGAAGTGGGGGAGCGACTCTCAGTAAGCTGGCAGGGGGATTGCGGGAGTGACTCTCAGTGAGCTGGCAGGGAGAGTGGGGGAGTGACGCAGTGAGCTGTCAGGGGGAGTGGTGTAGTGATTCTCAGTGAGGTGGCAAGGGGAGTGGGAGATTTACGCTCAGTGGGCTGGCAGGCAGGGGTGACTCTCAGGGGGCTGGAAGGGGGAGTGTGGGATTGAATCTCAGTGAGCTGGCAAGGGGAGTGGGGGTGTGACACAGTGAACTGGCAGGGGGAGAGACTCTCAGTGAGCTGGCAGGGGGAGTGGGGGAGTGACACTCAGTGAGCTGTCAGGGGGAGAGACTCTTAGTGAGCTGGAGGGGGACTGACTCTCAGTGAGCTGGCAGGGGTAGTGACTCTCAGTTATCTGGCAGGGGGAGTGGGGGAGTGACTCTCAGTGAGCTGGCATGGGGAGAGACTCTCAGTGAGCTGGCAGGGGTAGTGACTCTCAGTTATCTGGCAGGGGGAGTGGGGGAGTGACTCTCAGTGAGCTGGCATGGGGAGTGACTCTCATTGAGCTGGCAGGGAGAGTGAGGGAGTGACTCTCAGTGAGCTGGCAGGGAGAGTGGGGGAGTGACTCTCAGTGAGCTGGCAGGGGGAGAGACTCTCAGTGAGCTGGCAGGGGGAGTGGAGGAGTGACTCTCAGTGAGCTAGCAGGGGGAGTGATTCTCAGTGAGCTGGCACGGGGAGTGGGGGAGTGACTCTCAGTGAGCTGGCAGGGGGAGAGACTCAAGTGATCTGGCCGGGGGATTGGGGGAGTCACTCTCAGAGAGCTGGCAGGGGGAGCGAATCTCAATGAGCTGGCAGAGGGAGTGGGTGAGTGAATCTCAGTGAGCTGGCAGCGGGAGAGACTCTCAGTGAGCTGGCAGGAGGATTGACTCTCAGTGAGCTGGCAGGGGGAGTGGGGGAGTGACTCTCAGTGAGCTGGCAGGGGGAGTGGGGGATTGACTCTCGGTGAGCAGGCAGGTTGAGTAGGGGAGTGACTCTCAGTGAGCTGGCAGGGGGAGTGGGGGAGTGACTCTCAGGGGACTGGCAGGGGGTGGGGGTGAGTGACTCTCAGTGAGCTGGCAGGGTGAGTGATTCTCAGTGAGCTGGCAGGGGGAGTGACTCTCAGTGGGCTGGCAGGGTGATTGACTCTCAGTGAGCTGGCAGGGGGAGAGACTCTCAGTGAGCTGGCAGGGGGAATGACTCTCAGTGAGCTGGCAGGGGGAGTGACAATCAGTGAGCTGGCAGAGGGGGAGACTCTCAGTGAGCTGGCACGGGGAGTGGGTGAGTGATTCACAGTGAGCTGGCAGGGGGAGAGACTCTCAGTGAGCTGGCAGGGGGAGTCGGGGAATGACTCTCAGTTAGCTGGCAGGGAGAGTGGGGGAGTGACTCTCAGTGAGCTGGCAGGCAGAGAGACTCTCAGTGAGCTGACATGCGGAGTGGGGGAGTTACTCTCAGTGAGCTGGCAGGGGGAGTGGGGGAGTGACTCTCAGTGAGTTGGCAGGGGGAGTGGGGGATTGACTCTCGGGGAGCTGGCATGTTGAGTGGGGGAGTGACTCTCAGTGAGCTGGCAGTGGGAGTGGGGGAGCGACTCTCATTGAGCTGGCAGGAGGAGTGGGTGAGTGACTCGCAGTGGACTGGCAAGGGGAGTGGGGGAGTGACTCTCAGTGAGCTGGCAGGATGAGTGACTCTCAGTGAGCAGGCAGGGGGAGTGACTCTCAGTGAGCTGGCAGGGGGATTGATTCTCAGTAAGCTAGCAGGGGGTGTGACTCTCAGTGGGCTGGCAGGGGGAGTGACTCTCAGTGAGCTGGCAGGGGGAGTCACTCTGAGAGAGCTGGCAGGGGGAGTGACTCTTAGTGAGCTGGCAGGGGTGGGTGACACTCAGTGGGCTGGCAGAGGGAGTGGGTGAGTGACTCTCAGTGAGCTGGCAGGGGGATTGGGGGAGTGACTCTCAGTGGGCTGGCAGGTGGAGCGACTCTCAGTGAGCTGGCAGGGGGAGTGACTCTCAGTGAGCTGGCAGTGGGGTGACTCTCAGTGGGCTGGCAGGGGGAGTGGGGGAGTGACTTTCAGTGGGCTGGCATGGGGAGAGACTCTCAGTGTGCTGGCAGGGGAAGTGGGGGAGCGACTCTCAGTAAGCTGGCAGGGGGATTGCGGGAGTGACTCTCAGTGAGCTGGCAGGGAGAGTGGGGGAGTGACTCAGTGAGCTGTCAGGGGGAGTGACTCTCAGTGAGCTGGCAGGGGGAGTGACTCAGTGAGCTGTCAGGGGGAGTGGTGGAGTGATTCTCAGTGAGGTGGCAAGGGGAGTGGGAGATTTACTCTCAGTGGGCTGGCAGGCAGGGGTGACTCTCAGTGGGCTGGAAGGGGGAGTGTGGGAGTGAATCTCAGTGAGCTGGCAAGGAGAGTGGGGGAGTGACTCAGTGATCTGGCAGGGGGAGAGACTCTCAGTGAGCTGGCAGGGGGAGTGGGGGAGTGACACTCAGTGAGCTGTCAGGGGGAGAGACTCTTAGTGAGCTGGCAGGGGGACTGACTCTCAGTGAGCTGGCAGGCGTAGTGACTCTCAGTTATCTGGCAGGGGGAGTGGGGGAGTGACTCAGTGAGCTGGCATGGGGAGAGACTCTCAGTGAGCTGGCAGGGGTAGTGACTCTCAGTTATCTGGCAGGGGGAGTGGGGGAGTGACTCTCAGTGAGCTGGCATGGGGAGAGACTCTCAGTGAGCTGGCAGGGGTAGTGGGGGAGTGACTCTCAGTGAGCTGGCAGGGGGAGAGACTCTCAGTGAGCTGGCAGGGGGAGTGGGTGAGTGATTCACAGTGAGCTGGCAGGGGGAGAGACTCTCAGTGAGCTGGCAGGGGGAGTCGGGGAGTGACTCTCAGTTAGCTGGCAGGGAGAGTGTGGGAGTGACTCTCAGTTAGGTGGCAGGCAGAGAGACTCTCAGTGAGCTGACATGCGGAGTGGGGGAGTTACTCTCAGTGAGCTGGCTGGGGGAGTGATTCTCAGTGAGCTGGCACGGGGTGTGGGGGAGTGACTCTCAGTGAGCTGGCAGGAGGAGTGGGTGAGTGACTCGCAGTGGACTGGCAAGGGGAGTGGGGGAGTGATTCTCAGTGAGCTGGCAGGATGAGTGACTCTCAGTGAGCAGGCAGGGGGAGTGATTCTCAGTGGGCTGGCAGGGGGATTGATTCTCAGTAAGCTAGCAGGGGGTGTGACTCTCAGTGGGCTGGCAGGGGGAGTGACTCTCAGTGAGCTGGCAGGGGGAGTCACTCTGAGAGAGCTGGCAGGGGGAGTGACTCTTAGTGAGCTGGCAGGGGTGGGTGACACTCAGTGGGCTGGCAGAGGGAGTTGCTGAGTGACTCTCAGTGAGCTGGCAGGGGGATTGATTCTCAGTAAGCTAGCAGGGGGTGTGACTCTCAGTGGGCTGGCAGGGGGAGTGACTCTCAGTGAGCTGGCAGGGGGAGTCACTCTGAGAGAGCTGGCAGGGGGAGTGACTCTTAGTGAGCTGGCAGGGGTGGGTGACACTCAGTGGGCTGGCAGAGGGAGTTGCTGAGTGACTCTCAGTGAGCTGGCAGGGGGATTGGGGGAGTGACTCTCAGTGGGCTGGCAGGTGGAGCGACTCTCAGTGAGCTGGCAGGGGGAGTGACTCTCAGTGAGCTGGCAGTGGGGTGACTCTCAGTGGGCTGGCAGGGGGAGTGGGGGAGTGACTTTCAGTGGGCTGGCATGGGGAGAGACTCTCAGTGTGCTGGCAGGGGGAATGACTCTCAGTGAGCTGGCAGGGGGAGTGACAATCAGTGAGCTGGCAGAGGGGGAGACTCTCAGTGAGCTGGCACGGGGAGTGGGTGAGTGATTCACAGTGAGCTGGCAGGGGGAGAGACTCTCAGTGAGCTGGCAGGGGGAGTCGGGGAATGACTCTCAGTTAGCTGGCAGGGTGAGTGGGGGAGTGACTCTCAGTGAGCTGGCAGGCAGAGAGACTCTCAGTGAGCTGACATGCGGAGTGGGGGAGTTACTCTCAGTGAGCTGGCAGGGGGAGTGGGGGAGTGACTCTCAGTGAGTTGGCAGGGGGAGTGGGGGATTGACTCTCGGGGAGCTGGCATGTTGAGTGGGGGAGTGACTCTCAGTGAGCTGGCAGTGGGAGTGGGGGAGCGACTCTCATTGAGCTGGCAGGAGGAGTGGGTGAGTGACTCGCAGTGGACTGGCAAGGGGAGTGGGGGAGTGACTCTCAGTGAGCTGGCAGGATGAGTGACTCTCAGTGAGCAGGCAGGGGGAGTGACTCTCAGTGAGCTGGCAGGGGGATTGATTCTCAGTAAGCTAGCAGGGGGTGTGACTCTCAGTGGGCTGGCAGGGGGAGTGACTCTCAGTGAGCTGGCAGGGGGAGTCACTCTGAGAGAGCTGGCAGGGGGAGTGACTCTTAGTGAGCTGGCAGGGGTGGGTGACACTCAGTGGGCTGGCAGAGGGAGTGGGTGAGTGACTCTCAGTGAGCTGGCAGGGGGATTGGGGGAGTGACTCTCAGTGGGCTGGCAGGTGGAGCGACTCTCAGTGAGCTGGCAGGGGGAGTGACTCTCAGTGAGCTGGCAGTGGGGTGACTCTCAGTGGGCTGGCAGGGGGAGTGGGGGAGTGACTTTCAGTGGGCTGGCATGGGGAGAGACTCTCAGTGTGCTGGCAGGGGAAGTGGGGGAGCGACTCTCAGTAAGCTGGCAGGGGGATTGCGGGAGTGACTCTCAGTGAGCTGGCAGGGAGAGTGGGGGAGTGACTCAGTGAGCTGTCAGGGGGAGTGGTGGAGTGATTCTCAGTGAGGTGGCAAGGGGAGTGGGAGATTTACTCTCAGTGGGCTGGCAGGCAGGGGTGACTCTCAGTGGGCTGGAAGGGGGAGTGTGGGAGTGAATCTCAGTGAGCTGGCAAGGAGAGTGGGGGAGTGACTCAGTGATCTGGCAGGGGGAGAGACTCTCAGTGAGCTGGCAGGGGGAGTGGGGGAGTGACACTCAGTGAGCTGTCAGGGGGAGAGACTCTTAGTGAGCTGGCAGGGGGACTGACTCTCAGTGAGCTGGCAGGCGTAGTGACTCTCAGTTATCTGGCAGGGGGAGTGGGGGAGTGACTCAGTGAGCTGGCATGGGGAGAGACTCTCAGTGAGCTGGCAGGGGTAGTGACTCTCAGTTATCTGGCAGGGGGAGTGGGGGAGTGACTCTCAGTGAGCTGGCATGGGGAGAGACTCTCAGTGAGCTGGCAGGGGTAGTGGGGGAGTGACTCTCAGTGAGCTGGCAGGGGGAGAGACTCTCAGTGAGCTGGCAGGGGGAGTGGGTGAGTGATTCACAGTGAGCTGGCAGGGGGAGAGACTCTCAGTGAGCTGGCAGGGGGAGTCGGGGAGTGACTCTCAGTTAGCTGGCAGGGAGAGTGTGGGAGTGACTCTCAGTTAGGTGGCAGGCAGAGAGACTCTCAGTGAGCTGACATGCGGAGTGGGGGAGTTACTCTCAGTGAGCTGGCTGGGGGAGTGATTCTCAGTGAGCTGGCACGGGGTGTGGGGGAGTGACTCTCAGTGAGCTGGCAGGGGAGAGACTCAAGTGAGCTGGCAGGGGGAGTGGGGGAGCGACTCTCATTGAGCTGGCAGGAGGAGTGGGTGAGTGACTCGCAGTGGACTGGCAAGGGGAGTGGGGGAGTGATTCTCAGTGAGCTGGCAGGATGAGTGACTCTCAGTGAGCAGGCAGGGGGAGTGATTCTCAGTGAGCTGGCAGGGGGATTGATTCTCAGTAAGCTAGCAGGGGGTGTGACTCTCAGTGGGCTGGCAGGGGGAGTGACTCTCAGTGAGCTGGCAGGGGGAGTCACTCTGAGAGAGCTGGCAGGGGGAGTGACTCTTAGTGAGCTGGCAGGGGTGGGTGACACTCAGTGGGCTGGCAGAGGGAGTTGCTGAGTGACTCTCAGTGAGCTGGCAGGGGGATTGGGGGAGTGACTCTCAGTGGGCTGGCAGGTGGAGCGACTCTCAGTGAGCTGGCAGGGGGAGTGACTCTCAGTGAGCTGGCAGTGGGGTGAATCTCAGTGGGCTGGCAGGGGGAGTGGGGGAGTGACTTTCAGTGGGCTGGCATGGGGAGAGACTCTCAGTGTGCTGGCAGGGGAAGTGGGGGAGCGACTCTCAGTAAGCTGGCAGGGGGATTGCGGGAGTGACTCTCAGTGAGCTGGCAGGGAGAGTGGGGGAGTGATTCTCAGTGAGCTGGCAGGGGGAGAGACTCTCAGTGAGCTGGCATGGGGAGTGGGGGAGTGACACTCCATGAGCTGGCAGGGATGAGTGATTCTCAGTGAGCTGGCACGGGGAGTGGGGGAGTGACTCTCAGTGAGCTGGCAGGGGGAGAGACTCAAGTGAGCTGGCAGGGCGAGTGGGGGAGTCACTCTCAGTGAGCTGGCAGGGGGAGAGACTCTCAGTGAGCTGGCAGGGGGAATGACTCTCAGTGAGGTGGTAGGGGTAGTGGGGGAGTGACTATCAGTGAGCTGGCAGGGGGAGAGACTCTCAGAGAGCTGGCAGGGGGAGTGACACTCAGTGAGCTGGCAGGGGGAGTGGGGGAGTGACTCTCAGTGAGCTGGCAGGGGGAGCGACTCTCAGTGAGCTGGAAGAGGGAGTGACTCTCAGTGAGCTGGCAGGGGGAGTGGGGGAGTGAATTTCAGTGAGCTGGCAGGGGGAGAGATTCTCAGTGAGCTGGCAGGGGGAGTGACTCTCAGTGACCTGGCAGGGCGTGTGGGGGAGTGACTATCAGTGAGCTGTCAGGGCGAGTGGGGGAATGACTCTCAGTGAGCTGGCAGGCTGTTTGACTCTCAGTGAGCTGGCAGGGGGAGTGACTCTCAGTGGGCTGGCAGGGGGAGTGACTCTCACTGAGCTGGCAGGGCGAGTGACTCTCAGTGAGCTGGCAGGGGGAGTGACTCTTAGTGAGCTGGCAGGGGTTGGTGACTCTCAGTGGGCTGGCAGGGGGAGTGGGGGAGTGACTCTCAGTGGGCTGGCAGGTGGAGTGACTCTCAGTGAGCTGGCAGGGGGAGTGACTCTCAGTGAGCTGGCAGGGGAAGTGGGGGAGCGACTCTCAGTAAGCTGGCAGGGGGAGTGCGGGAGTGACTCTCACTGAGCTGGCAGGGAGAGTGGGGGAGTGATTCTCAGTGAGCTGGCAGGGGGATAGACTCACAGTGAGCTGGCAGGGGGAGTGGGGGAGTGACTCTCAATGAGCTGGCAGGGGGAGTGATTCTCAGTGAGCTGGCACGGGGAGTGGGGGAGTGACTCTCAGTGAGCTGGCAGGGGGAGAGACTCAAGTGAGCTGGCAGGGGGAGTGGGGGAGTCACTCTCAGTGACCTGGCAGGGGGAGAGACTCCCAGTGAGCCTTCATGGGGAGTGACACTCAGTGAGCTGGCAGCGGGAGTGGGGGAGTGACTCTCAGTGAGCTGGCAGGGGGAGCGACTCTCAGTGAGCTGGCAGACGGAGTGACTCTCAGTGAGCTGGCAGGGGGAGTGGGGGAGTGAATTTCAGTGAGCTGGCAGGGGGAGACTCTCAGTGAGCTGGCAGGGGAAGTGACTCTCAGTGACCTGGCTGGGGGTGTGGGGGAGTGACTCTCAGTGAGCTAGAAGGGGGAGTGGGGGAGTGACACTCAGTGAGCCGTCAGGGGGAGTGGGGTATTGACTCTCAGTGGGCTGGCAAGGGGAGTGGGGGAATGACTCTCAGTTATCTGGCAGGGGGATTGACTCTCAGTAAGTTGACAGGGGGTGTGATTCACAGTGGGCTGGCAGGGGGAGTGACTCTCAGTGAGCTGGCAGGGGGAGTGACTCTCAGTGAGCTGGCAGGGGGAGTGACTCTTAGTGAGCTGGCAGGGGTGGGTGACTCTCATTGGGCTGGCAGGGGGAGTGTGTGAGTGACTCTCAGTGAGCTGGCATGGGGATTGGGGGAGTGACTCTCAGTGGGCTGGCAGGTGGAGTGACTCTTAGTGAGCTGGCAGGGGGAGTGACTCTCAGTAAGCTGGCAGGGGAATTGACTCTCAGTGTGCTGGCAGGGGGAGTGACTCTCAGTAAGATGGCAGGGGGTGTGACTCTCAGTGTGCTGGCAGGGGGAGTGACTCTCAGTGACCTGGCAGGGGCAGTGACTCTTAGTGAGCTGACAGAGGTGGGTGACTATCAGTGGTCTGGCAGGGGGAGTTGGTGAGTGACACTCAGTGAGTTGGCAGGGGAATTGGGGGAGTGACTATCAGTGGGCTGGCAGGTGGAGTGACTATCAGTGAGCTGGCAGGAGGACTGACTCTTAGTGAGCTGGCAGTGGGCTGACTCTCAGTGGGCTGGCAGGGGGAGTGGGGGAGTGACTCTCAGTGAGCAGGCAGGGGGAGTGATTCTCAGTGGGCTGGCACGGGGAGTGGGGGAGTGACTCTCAGTGAGCTGGCAGGGGGAGAGATCTCAGTGAGCTGGCAGGGGGATTGGGGGAGTGACTCTCAGTGAGCTGGCAGGGGGAGCGACTCTCAGTGTCCTGGAAGAGGGAGTGACTCTCAGTGTGCTGGCAGGGGGAGTGGGGGAGTGAATTTCAGTGAGCTGGCAGGGGTAGAGATTCTCAGTGAGCTGTCAGGGGGAGTGACTCTCAGTGACCTGGCAGGGGGTGTGGGGGATTGACTCTCAGTGAGCTAGAAGGGGGAGTGGGGGAGTGACTCTGAGTGAGCTGTCAGGGCGAGTGGGGGAATGACTCTCAGTGAGCTGGCAGGGGGAGTGACTCACAGTGGGCTGGCAGGCGGATTGACTCTCAGTAAGCTGGCAGGGGGTGTGACTCACAGTGGGCTGGCAGGGGGAGTGACTCTCAGTGAGCTGGCAGGGGGAGTGACTCTTAGTGAGCTGGCAGATGTGGGTGACTCTCAGTGGGCTGGCAGGGGGAGTGGGTGAGTGACTCTCAGTGGGCTGGCAGGGGGAGTGGGTGAGTGACTCTCAGTGAGTTCGCAGGGGGATTGGGGGAGTGACACTCATTGGGCTGGCAGGTGGAGTGACTCTCAGTGAGCCGGCAGGGGGAGTGACTCTCAGTGAGCTGGCAGGGGGAGTGACTCAGTGAGCTGTCAGGGGGAGTGGTGGAGTGACTCTCAGTGAGGTGGCAAGGGGAGTGGGAGATTTACTCTCAGTGGGCTGGCAGGCAGGGGTGACTCTCAGTGGGCTGGAAGGGGGAGGGTGGGAGTGAATCTCAGTGAGCTGGCAAGGGGAGTGGGGATGTGACTCAGTGATCTGGCAGGGGGAGAGACTCTCAGTGAGCTGGCAGGGGGAGTGGGGGAGTGACACTCAGTGAGCTGGCAGGGGGAGAGACTCTCAGTGAGCTGGCAGGGGGAGTGGGGGAGTGACACTCAGTGAGCTGTCAGGGGGAGAGACTCTTAGTGAGCTGGCAGGGGGACTGACTCTCAGTGAGCTGGCAGGGGGAGTGGGGAGTGACTCTCAGTGAGCTGGCAGGGGGAGAGACTCTCAGTGAGCTGGCAGGGGTAGTGACTCTCAGTTATCTGGCAGGGGGAGTGGGGGAGTGACTCTCAGTGAGCTGGCATGGGGAGAGACTCTCAGTGAGCTCGCAGGGGTAGTGGGGAATGACTCTCAGTGAGCTGGCAGTGGGAGTGACTCTCAGTGAGTTGGCAGGGGGAGTGACTCTCAGTGGGCGGGCAGGGGGAGTGACTCTCAGTGGGCTGGCAGGAGGAGTGACTCTCAGTGAGCAGGCAGGGCGAGTGGGGGAGTGACTCTCAGTGAGCTGGCAGGGGGAGTGACTCTCAGTGAGCTGGCAGGGGGAGTGGGGGAGTGACTCTCAGTGAGCTGGCAGGGGGAGAGACTCTCAGTGAGCTGGCAGGGGTAATGACTCTCAGTGAGCTGGCAGGGGGAGTGGGCAGTGACACTCAGTGAGCTGGCAGGGGGAGAGACTCTCTGTGAGCTGGCAGGGGATGTGGGGGAGTGGCTCTCAGTAAGCTGGCAGGGGGAGTTCGTGAGTGACTCTCAGTGAGCTGGCAGGGGGAGTGGGGGAGTGACTCTCAATGAGCTGTCAGGGGGAGTGATTCTCAGTAAGCTGGCACGGGGAGTCGGGGAGTGACTCTCAGTGAGCTGGCAGGGGAGAGACTCAAGTGAGCTGGCAGGGGGAGTGGGGGAGTGACTCTCAGTGAGCTGGCAGGGTGAGTGGGGGATTGACGCTCGGTGAGCTGGCATGTTGAGTGGGGGAGTGACTCTCAGTGGGCTGGAAGCGGGAGTTGGGGAGTGAATCTCAGTGAGCTGGCAGGGGGAGTGGGGGTGTGACTCTCAGTGATCTGTCAGGGGGTGAGACTCTCAGTGAGCTGGCAGGGGAGAGACTCTCAGTGAGCTGGTAGGGCGATTGACTCTCAGTGAGCTGGCAGGGGGAGTGGGGGAGTGACTCTCAGTGAGCTGGCAGGGGGAGAGACTCTCAGTGAGCTGGCAGGGGTAATGACTCTCAGTGAGCTGGCAGGGGGAGTGGGCAGTGACTCTCAGTGAGCTGGCAGGGGGAGAGACTCTCTGTGAGCTGGCAGGGGATGTGGGGGAGTGGCTCTCAGTAAGCTGGCAGGTGGAGTGCGTGAGTGACTCTCAGTGAGCTGGCAGGGGGAGTGGGGGAGTGACTCTCAATGAGCTGTCAGGGGGAGTGATTCTAAGTAAGCTGGCACGGGGAGTGGGGGAGTGACTCTCAGTGAGCTGGCAGGGGAGAGACTCAAGTGAGCTGGCAGGGGGAGTGGGGGAGTGACTCTCAGTGAGCTGGCAGGGGGAGTGGGGGATTGACGCTCGGTGAGCTGGCATGTTGAGTGGGGGAGTGACTCTCAGTGAGCTGGCAGGGGGAGTGGGGGAGCGACTCTCATTGAGCTGGCAAGAGGAGTGGGGGAGTGACTCTCAGTGGACTGGCAATGGGAGTGGGGGAGTGACTCCCAGAGAGCTGGCAGGGGGAGTGACTCTCAGTGGGCTGGCAGGGGGATTGACTCTCAGTAAGCTGGCATGGGGTGTGACTCTCAGTGGGCTGGCAGGGGGAGTGACTCTCATTGAGCTGGCAGGGGGAGTGACTCTTAGTGAGCTGGTAGGAGTGGGTGACACTCAGTGGGCGGGCAGGGGGAGTGGATAAGTGACTCTCAGTGAGCTGGCAGGGGGAGTGACTCTCAGTGAGCTGGCAGGGGGAGTGACACTCAGTGAGCTGGCAGGGGGAGTGGGGGAGTGACTCTCAGTGAGCTGGCAGGGGGAGTGACTCTCAGTGAGCTGGCAGGGGGACAGACTCTCAGTGAGCTGGCAGTGGGGTGACTCTCAGTGGGCTGGCAGGGGGAGTGGGTGAGTGACTTTCAGTGAGCTGGCAGGGGGAGTGACTCTCAGTGAGCTGGCAGGGGGACTGACTCTCAGTGAGCAGGCAGGGGGAGTGACTCTCAGTGAGCTGGCAGGGGGACAGACTCTCAGTGAGCTGGCAGTGGGGTGAGTCTCAGTGGGCTGGCAGGGGGAGTGGGGGAGTGACTCTCAGTGAGCTGGCAGGGGGAGTGGGGGAGAGACTCTCAGTGGGCTGGCAGTGGGAGTGGGGGAGAGACTCTCAGTGGGCTGGCAGGCAGGGGTGTCTCTCAGTGGGCTGGAAGGGGGAGTGGGGGACTGAATCTCAGTGAGCAGGCAGGAGGAGTGGGGGAGTGACTCTCAGTCAGCTGGCATGGTGAGTGACTCTCAGTGAGCTGGCAGGGCGAGTGACTCTCAGTGGGCTGGCAGGGATATTGACTCTCAGTAAGCTGGCAGGGGGTGTGACTCTCAGTGGGCTGGCAGGGGGAGTGACTCTCAGTGAGCTGGCAGGGGGAGTCACTCTCAGTGAGCTGGCAGGGGGAGTGGGGGAGTGAATTTCAGTGAGCTGGCAGGGGGAGAGACTGTCAGTGAGCTGTCAGGGGGAGTGACTCTCAGTGACCTGGCACGGGGTGTGGGGGAGTGACTCTCAGTGAGCTAGAAGGGGGAGTGGGGGAGTGATTCTGAGTGAGCTGTCAGGGCGAGTGGGGGATTGACTCTCAGTGAGCTGTCAGGGTGATTGACTCTCAGTGAGCTGGCAGGGGGAGTGACTCTCAGTGGGCTGGCAGGCGGATTGACTCTCAGTAAGCTGGCAGGGGGTGTGACTCACAGTGGGCTGGCAGGGGGAGTGACTCTCAGTGAGCTGGCAGGGGGAGTGACTCTTAGTGAGCTGGCAGGGGTGGGTGACTCACAGTGGGCTGGCAGGGGGAGTGACTCTCAGTGAGCTGGCAGGGGGAGTGACTCTTAGTGAGCTGGCAGGGGAGAGACTCAAGTGAGCTGGCAGGGGGAGTGGGGGAGTGACTCTCAGTGAGCTGGCAGGGGGAGTGGGGGATTGACGCTCGGTGAGCTGGCATGTTGAGTGGGGGAGTGACTCTCAGTGAGCTGGCAGGGGGAGTGGGGGAGCGACTCTCATTGAGCTGGCAAGAGGAGTGGGGGAGTGACTCTCAGTGGACTGGCAATGGGAGTGGGGGAGTGACTCCCAGAGAGCTGGCAGGGGGAGTGACTCTCAGTGGGCTGGCAGGGGGATTGACTCTCAGTAAGCTGGCATGGGGTGTGACTCTCAGTGGGCTGGCAGGGGGAGTGACTCTCATTGAGCTGGCAGGGGGAGTGACTCTCAGTGAGCTGGCAGGGGGAGTGACTCTTAGTGAGCTGGTAGGAGTGGGTGACACTCAGTGGGCGGGCAGGGGGAGTGGATAAGTGACTCTCAGTGAGCTGGCAGGGGGAGTGACTCTCAGTGAGCTGGCAGGGGGACTGACTCTCAGTGAGCAGGCAGAGGAGTGACACTCAGTGAGCTGGCAGGGGGAGTGGGGGAGTGACTCTCAGTGAGCTGGCAGGGGGAGTGACTCTCAGTGAGCTGGCAGGGGGACAGACTCTCAGTGAGCTGGCAGTGGGGTGACTCTCAGTGGGCTGGCAGGGGGAGTGGGTGAGTGACTTTCAGTGAGCTGGCAGGGGGAGTGACTCTCAGTGAGCTGGCAGGGGGACTGACTCTCAGTGAGCAGGCAGGGGGAGTGACTCTCAGTGAGCTTGCAGGGGGACAGACTCTCAGTGAGCTGGCAGTGGGGTGAGTCTCAGTGGGCTGGCAGGGGGAGTGGGGGAGTGACTCTCAGTGAGCTGGCAGGGGGAGTGGGGGAGAGACTCTCAGTGGGCTGGCAGGGGGAGTGGGGGAGACACTCTCAGTGGGCTGGCAGGCAGGGGTGTCTCTCAGTGGGCTGGAAGGGGGAGTGGGGGACTGAATCTCAGTGAGCAGGCAGGAGGAGTGGGGAAGTGACTCTCATTGAGGTGGCAGGGGGAGTGGGAGATTTACTCTCAGTGGGCTGGCAGGCAGGGGTGACTCTCAGTGGGCTGGAAGGGGGAGTGTGGGAGTGAATCTCAGTGAGCTGGCAGGGTGAGTGGGGGAGTGACTCTCAGTGATCTGGCAGGGGGAGAGACAATCAGTGAGCTGGCAGGGGGAGTGGGGGAGTGACACTCATTGAGCTGGCAGGGGGAGTGCGGGAGTGAGTCTCAGTGAGCTGGCAGGGGGAGAAACTCTCAGTGAGCTAGCAGGGGAAGTGGGGGAGCGACTCTCGGTAAGCTGGCAGGGGGAGTGCGGGAGTGACTCTCAGTGAGCTGGCAGGGAGAGTGGGGGAGTGATTCTCAGTGAGCTGGCAGGGGGAGTGGGGGAGTGACTCTCAATGAGCTGGCAGGGGGAGTGATTCTCAGTGAGCTGGCACGGGGAGTTGGGGAGTGACTCTCAGTGAGCTGGCAGGGGGAGAGACTCAAGTGAGCTGGCAGGGGCAGTGGGGGAGTCACTCTCAGTGAGCTGGCAGTGGGAGAGAATCCCAGTGAGCTGGCAGGGGGAATGACTCTCAGTGAGCTGGCAGTGGGGTGACTCTCAGTGGGCTGGCAGGGGGAGTGGGGGAGTGACTCTCAGTGGGCTGGCATGCAGGGGTGTCTCTCAGTGGGCTGGAAGGGGGAGTTGGGGACTGAATCTCAGTGAGCAGGCAGGGGGAGTGGGGGAGTGACTCTCAGTCGGCTGGCAGGGGGAGAGACTCTCAGTGAGCTGGCAGGATGAGTGAATCTCAGTGAGCTGGCAGGGGGAGTGGGGGAGTGACTCTCAGTGAGCTGGCAAGTGGAGAGACTCTCAGTGAGCTGGCAGGGGTAATGTTCTCATTGAGCAGGCAGGGAGAGTGGGGGAGTGACTCTCAGTGAGCTGGCAGGGGGAGAGACTCTCAGTGAGCTGGCAGGGGATGTGGGGGAGTGACTCTCAGTAAGCTGGCAGGGGGAGTGCGGGAGTGACTCTCAGTTAGCTGGCTGGGAGAGTGGGGGAGTGACTCTCGGTGAGCTGGCAGGGGGAGAGACTCTCAGTGAGCTGGCAGAGGGAGTGGGGGAGTGACTCTCAGTGAGCTGGTAGGGAGAGTGGGGGAGTGACTCTCAGTGAGCTTGCAGGGGTAGTGGGGGAATAACTCTCAGAGAGCTGTCAGTGGGTTGGGGCAGTGAATCTCAGTGGCTGGCAGGAGGACTGGGGGAGTGACTCTCAGTGAGCTGGCAGGGGGAGTGACTCTCAGTGAGCTGGCAGAGGGAGTGACTCTCAGTGAGCTGGCAGGCGGAGTGACTCTCAGTGAGCTGGCAGAAGGATTGGGGGAGTGACTCTCATTGAGGAGGCAGGGAGACTGACTCTCAGTGTGCTGGCAGAGGGAGTGATTCTCAGTGGGATGGCAGGGGGGCTGACATTCAGTGGGCTGGCAAGGGGAGTGTTGGAGTGAATCTCAGTGAGCTGGCAGGGGGAGAGACTATCAGACAGCTGGCAGGGGGTGTGGGGAAGTGAATCTCAGTGACCTGGCAAGTGGAGAGACTCTCAATGAGCTGGCAGGGGGAGTGACTCTCAGTGAGCTGGCAGGGAGAGTGTCTCTCAGTGAGCTGGCAGGGTGAGTGGGGGAGTGACTGTCAGTGAGCTGGCAGGGGGAGTGGGGGAGTGACTCTCAGTGATCTGGCAGGGTGAGTGGAGGAGTGACTCTCAGTGAGCTGGCAGGGGGAGAGACTCTCAGTGAGCTGGCAGGGTGAGTGGGGGAGTGACTCTCAGTGAGCTGGCAGGGGGAGTGACTCAGTGAGCTGTCAGGGGGAGTGGTGGAGTGACTCTCAGTGAGGTGGCAGGGGGAGTGGGAGATTTACTCTCAGTGGGCTGGCAGGCAGGGGTGACTCTCAGTGGGCTGGAAGGGGGAGTGTGGGAGTGAATCTCAGTGAGCTGGCAGGGTGAGTGGGGGAGTGACTCTCAGTGATCTGGCAGGGGGAGAGACAATCAGTGAGCTGGCAGGGGGAGTGGGGGAGTGACACTCATTGAGCTGGCAGGGGGAGTGCGGGAGTGAGTCTCAGTGAGCTGGCAGGGGGAGAGACTCTCAGTGAGCTAGCAGGGGAAGTGGGGGAGCGACTCTCAGTAAGCTGGCAGGGGGAGTGCGGGAGTGACTCTCAGTGAGCTGGCAGGGAGAGTGGGGGAGTGATTCTCAGTGAGCTGGCAGGGGGAGTGGGGGAGTGACTCTCAATGAGCTGGCAGGGGGAGTGATTCTCAGTGAGCTGGCACGGGGAGTTGGGGAGTGACTCTCAGTGAGCTGGCAGGGGGAGAGACTCAAGTGAGCTGGCAGGGGGAGTGGGGGAGTCACTCTCAGTGAGCTGGCAGTGGGAGAGAATCCCAGTGAGCTGGCAGGGGGAATGACTCTCAGTGAGCTGGCAGTGGGGTGACTCTCAGTGGGCTGGCAGGGGGAGTGGGGGAGTGACTCTCAGTGGGCTGGCATGCAGGGGTGTCTCTCAGTGGGCTGGAAGGGGGAGTTGGGGACTGAATCTCAGTGAGCAGGCAGGGGGAGTGGGGGAGTGACTCTCAGTCGGCTGGCAGGGGGAGAGACTCTCAGTGAGCTGGCAGGATGAGTGAATCTCAGTGAGCTGGCAGGGGGAGTGGGGGAGTGACTTCAGTGAGCTGGCAAGTGGAGAGACTCTCAGTGAGCTGGCCAAAGGGGTAATGTTCTCATTGAGCGAGGCAGGGAGAGTGGGGAGTGACTCTCAGTGAGCTGGCAGGGGGTAGAGACTCTCAGTGAGCTGGCAGGGGTGATGTGGGTGAGTGACTCTCAGTAAGCTTGGCCGGTGGGAGTGCGGGAGTGACATCTCGTTAGCTGCTGGGGAGAGTGGAGGGAGTGACTCTCGGTGAGCTGGCAGGGGGAGAGACCTTCAGTGAGCTGGAGCAAGGGAGTGGGGGAGTGACTCTCCAGTGAGCTGGTTAGGGGAGAGTGGGGGACGAGTGACTCTCAGTGAGCTTGCAGGGGTAGTGGGGGAATAACTCTCAGAGAGCTGTCAGTGGGTTGGGGCAGTGAATCTCAGTGGCTGGCAGGAGGGACTGGGGGAGTGACTCTCAGTGAGCTGGCAGGGGGAGTGACTCTCAGTGAGCTGGCAGAGGGAGTTGGACTCTCAGTGAGCTGGCAGGCGGAGTGACTCTCAGTGAGCTGGCAGAAGGATTGGGGGAGTGACTCTCATTGAGGAGGCAGGGAGACTGACTCTCAGTGTGCTGGCAGAGGGAGTGATTCTCAGTGGGATGGCAGGGGGGCTGACATTCAGTGGGCTGGCAAGGGGAGTGTTGGAGTGAATCTCAGTGAGCTGGCAGGGGGAGAGACTATCAGACAGCTGGCAGGGGGTGTGGGGAAGTGAATCTCAGTGACCTGGCAAGTGGAGAGACTCTCAATGAGCTGGCAGGGGGAGTGACTCTCAGTGAGCTGGCAGGGAGAGTGGCTCCTCAGTGAGCTTGGGCAGGGTGAGTGGGGGAGTGACAATCAGTGAGCTGGCAGGGGGAGTGGGGGAGTGACTCTCATTGAGCTGGCAGGGGGAGTGGAGGAGTGACTCTCAGTGAGCTGGCAGGGGGAGAGACTCTCAGTGAGCTGGCAGGGGGAGTGGGTGAGTGACTCTCAGTGAGCTGGCAGGGGGAGTGACTCAGTGAGCTGTCAGGGGGAGTGGTGGAGTGACTCTCAGTGAGGTGGCAGGGGGAGTGGGAGATTTACTCTCAGTGGGCTGGCAGGCAGGGGTGACTCTCAGTGGGCTGGAAGGGGGAGTGTGGGCGTGAATCTCAGTGAGCTGGCAGGGTGATTGGGGGAGTGACTCTCAGTGATCTGGCAGGGGGAGAGACAATCAGTGAGCTGGCAGGGGGAGTGGGGGAGTGACACTCATTGAGCTGGCAGGGGGAGTGCGGGAGTGAGTCTCAGTGAGCTGGCAGGGGGAGAGAACTCTCAGTGAGCTAGCAGGGGAAGTGGGGGAGCGACTCTCAGTAAGCTGGCAGGGGGAGTGCGGGAGTGACTCTCAGTGAGCTGGCAGGGAGAGTGGGGGAGTGATTCTCAGTGAGCTGGCAGGGGGAGTGGGGGAGTGACTCTCAATGAGCTGGCAGGGGGAGTGATTCTCAGTGAGCTGGCACGGGGAGTTGGGGAGTGACTCTCAGTGAGCTGGCAGGGGGAGAGACTCAAGTGAGCTGGCAGGGGGAGTGGGGGAGTCACTCTCAGTGAGCTGGCAGTGGGAGAGAATCCCAGTGAGCTGGCAGGGGGAATGACTCTCAGTGAGCTGGCAGTGGGGTGACTCTCAGTGGGCTGGCAGGGGGAGTGGGGGAGTGACTCTCAGTGGGCTGGCATGCAGGGGTGTCTCTCAGTGGGCTGGAAGGGGGAGTTGGGGACTGAATCTCAGTGAGCAGGCAGGGGGAGTGGGGGGAGTGACTCTCAGTCGGCTGGCAGGGGGAGAGACTCTCAGTGAGCTGGCAGGATGAGTGAATCTCAGTGAGCTGGCAGGGGGAGTGGGGGAGTGACTCTCAGTGAGCTGGCAGGGTGAGTGGGGGAGTGACTCTCAGTGATCTGGCAGGGGGAGAGACAATCAGTGAGCTGGCAGGGGGAGTGGGGGAGTGACACTCATTGAGCTGGCAGGGGGAGTGCGGGAGTGACTCTCAGTGAGCTGGCAGGGGGAGAGACTCTTAGTGAGCTGGCAGGGTGAGTGGGGGAGTGACTCTCAGTGAGCTGGCAGGGGGAGTGACTCAGTGAGCTGTCAGGGGGAGTGGTGGAGTGACTCTCAGTGAGGTGGCAGGGGGAGTGGGAGATTTACTCTCAGTGGGCTGGCAGGCAGGGGTGACTCTCAGTGGGCTGGAAGGGGGAGTGTGGGCGTGAATCTCAGTGAGCTGGCAGGGTGATTGGGGGAGTGACTCTCAGTGATCTGGCAGGGGGAGAGACAATCAGTGAGCTGGCAGGGGGAGTGGGGGAGTGACACTCTTTGAGCTGGCAGGGGGAGTGCGGGAGTGAGTCTCAGTGAGCTGGCAGGGGAGAGAAACTCTCAGTGAGCTAGCAGGGGGAAGTGGGGGAGCGACTCTCAGTAAGCTGGCAGGGGGAGTGCGGGAGTGACTCTCAGTGAGCTGGCAGGGAGAGTGGGGGAGTGATTCTCAGTGAGCTGGCAGGGGGAGTGGGGGAGTGACTCTCAATGAGCTGGCAGGGGGAGTGATTCTCAGTGAGCTGGCACGGGGAGTTGGGGAGTGACTCTCAGTGAGCTGGCAGGGGGAGAGACTCAAGTGAGCTGGCAGGGGGAGTGGGGGAGTCACTCTCAGTGAGCTGGCAGTGGGAGAGAATCCCAGTGAGCTGGCAGGGGAATGACTCTCAGTGAGCTGGCAGTGGGGTGACTCTCAGTGGGCTGGCAGGGGGAGTGGGGGAGTGACTCTCAGTGGGCTGGCATGCAGGGGTGTCTCTCAGTGGGCTGGAAGGGGGAGTTGGGGACTGAATCTCAGTGAGCAGGCAGGGGGAGTGGGGGAGTGACTCTCAGTCGGCTGGCAGGGGGAGAGACTCTCAGTGAGCTGGCAGGATGAGTGAATCTCAGTGAGCTGGCAGGGGGAGTGGGGAGTGACTCTCAGTGAGCTGGCAGGGGTGAGTGGGGGAGTGACTCTCAGTGATCTGGCAGGGGGAGAGACAATCAGTGAGCTGGCAGGGGGGAGTGGGGGAGTGACACTCATTGAGCTGGCAGGGGGAGTGCGGGAGTGAGTCTCAGTGAGCTGGCAGGGGGAGAGAAACTCTCAGTGAGCTAGCAGGGGAAGTGGGGGGAGCGACTCTCAGTAAGCTGGCAGGGGGAGTGCGGGAGTGACTCTCAGTGAGCTGGCAGGGGGAGTGATTCTCAGTGAGCTGGCACGGGGAGTTGGGGAGTGACTCTCAGTGAGCTGGCAGGGGGAGAGACTCAAGTGAGCTGGCAGGGGCAGTGGGGGAGTCACTCTCAGTGAGCTGGCAGGGGGAATGACTCTCAGTGAGCTGGCAGTGGGGTGACTCTCAGTGGTGCTGGCAGGGGGAGTGGGGGAGTGACTCTCAGTGAGCTGGCATGCAGGGGTGTCTCTCAGTGGGCTGGAAGGGGGAGTTGGGGACTGAATCTCAGTGAGCAGGCAGGGGGAGTGGGGAGTGACTCTCAGTCGGCTGGCAGGGGGAGAGACTCTCAGTGAGCTGGCAGGATGAGTGAATCTCAGTGAGCTAGCAGGGGGAGTGGGGGAGTGACTCTCAGTGAGCTGGCAAGTGGAGAGACTCTCAGTGAGCTGGCAGGGGTAATGACTCTCATTGAGCAGGCAGGGAGAGTGGGGGAGTGACTCTCAGTGAGCTGGCAGGGGGAGAGACTCTCAGTGAGCTGGCAGGGGATGTGGGGGGTGACTCTCAGTAAGCTGGCAGGGGGAGTGCGGGAGTGACTCTCAGTTAGCTGGCTGGGAGAGTGGGGGAGTGACTCTCGATGAGCTGGCAGGGGGAGAGAATCTCAGTGAGCTGGCAGAGGGAGTGGGGGAGTGACTCTCAGTGAGCTGGTAGGGAGAGTGGGGGAGTGACTCTCAGTGAGCTTGCAGGGGTAGTGGGGGAGTGACTCTCAGAGAGCTGTCAGTGGGTTGGGGCAGTGAATCTCAGTGGCTGGCAGGGGTACTGGGGGAGTGACTCTCAGTGAGCTGGCAGGGGGAGTGACTCTCAGTGAGCTGGCAGAGGGAGTGACTCTCAGTGAGCTGGCAGGCGGAGTGACTCTCAGTGAGCTGGCAGAAGGATTGGGGGAGTGACTCTCATTGAGGAGGCAGGGAGACTGACTCTCAGTGTGCTGGCAGAGGGAGTGATTCTCAGTGGGATGGCAGGGGGGCTGACATTCAGTGGGCTGGCAAGGGGAGTGTTGGAGTGAATCTCAGTGGGCTGGCAGGGGGAGTGACTCTCAGTGAGCTGGCAGAGAGAGTGGGGGAGTGACTCTCAGTGTGCTGGCAGGGGGAGTGGGGGATAGACACTCATTGGGCTGGCAGGGGGAGTGGGGGAGTGACTCTCAGTGGGCTGGCAGGGGGAGTGACTCTCAGTGAGCTGGCAGTGGGAGTGACTCTCAGTGAGTTGGCAGGGGGAGTGACTCTCAGTGGGCGGGCAGGGGGATTGACTCTCAGTGGGCTGGCAGGAGGAGTGACTCTCAGTGAGCAGGCAGGGCGAGTGGGGGAGTGACTCTCAGTGAGCTGGCACGGGGAGTGGGTGAGTGACTCTCAGTGAGCTGGCAGGGGGAGAGACTCTCAGTGAGCTGGCAGGGGGAGTGGGGGAGTGACTCTCAGTGAGCTGGCAGGGGGAGTGACTCTCAATGAGCTGGCACGGGGAGTGGGGGTGTGACTCAGAGATCTGGCAGGGGGAGAGACTCTCAGTGAGCTGGCAGAGGGAGTGGGGGAGTGACACTCAGTGAGCTGGCAGGTGGAGAGACTCTCAATGAGCTGGCAGGGGGAGTGACTCTCAGTGAGCTGGCAGGGGGAGTGTCTCTCAGTGAGCTGGCAGGGTGAGTGGGGGAGTGACTGTCAGTGAGCTGGCAGGGTGAGTGGGGGAGTGACTCTCAGTTATCTGGCAGGGGGAGTGGGGGAGTGACTCTCAGTGAGCTGGCAGGGCGAGTGGGGGAGTGACTCTCAGTGAGCTGGCACGGGGAGTGGGTGAGTGACTCTCAGTGAGTTGGCAGGGGGAGTGACTCTCAGTGAGCTGGCAGAGGGAGTGACTCTCAGTGAGCTGGCAGGCGGAGTGACTCTCAGTGAGCTGGCAGAAGGATTGGGGGAGTGACTCTCATTGAGGAGGCAGGGAGACTGACTTTCAGTGTGCTGGCAGAGGGAGTGATTCTCAGTGGGATGGCAGGGGGGCTTACATCCAGTGGGCTGGCAAGGGGAATGTGGGAGTGAATCTCAGTGAGCTGGCAGGGGGAGAGACTATCAGTGAGCTGGCAGGGGGAGTGGGGGAGTGACTCTCAGTGAGCTGGCAGGGGGAGAGACTCTCAGTGAGCTGGCAGGGTGAGTGGGGGAGTGACTCTCAGTGGGCTGGCAGAGACTGTGGGGAAGTGACTCTCAGTGTGCTGGCAGGGGGAGTGGGGGATAGACACTCATTGGGCTGGCAGGGGGAGTGGGGGAGTGACTCTCAATGAGCTGGCAGGGGGAGTGATTCTCAGTGAGCTGGCACGGGGAGTTGGGGAGTGACTCTCAGTGAGCTGGCAGGGAGAGAGACTCAAGTGAGCTGGCAGGGGGAGTGGGGGAGTCACTCTCAGTGAGCTGGCAGTGGGAGAGAATCCCAGTGAGCTGGCAGGGGGAATGACTCTCAGTGAGCTGGCAGTGGGGTGACTCTCAGTGGGCTGGCAGGGGGAGTGGGGGAGTGACTCTCAGTGGGCTGGCATGCAGGGGTGTCTCTCAGTGGGCTGGAAGGGGGAGTTGGGGACTGAATCTCAGTGAGCAGGCAGGGGGAGTGGGGGAGTGACTCTCAGTCGGCTGGCAGGGGGAGAGACTCTCAGTGAGCTGGCAGGATGAGTGAATCTCAGTGAGCTGGCAGGGGGAGTGGGGGAGTGACTCTCAGTGAGCTGGCAGGGTGAGTGGGGGAGTGACTCTCAGTGATCTGGCAGGGGGAGAGACAATCAGTGAGCTGGCAGGGGGAGTGGGGGAGTGACACTCATTGAGCTGGCAGGGGGAGTGCGGGAGTGAGTCTCAGTGAGCTGGCAGGGGGAGAAACTCTCAGTGAGCTAGCAGGGGAAGTGGGGGAGCGACTCTCAGTAAGCTGGCAGGGGGAGTGCGGGAGTGACTCTCAGTGAGCTGGCAGGGAGAGTGGGGGAGTGATTCTCAGTGAGCTGGCAGGGGAAGTGGGGGAGTGACTCTCAATGAGCTGGCAGGGGGAGAGACTCTCAGTGAGCTGGCAGGGGGAGTGGGTGAGTGACTCTCAATGAGCTGGCAGGGGGAGTGATTCTCAGTGAGCTGGCACGGGGAGTTGGGGAGTGACTCTCAGTGAGCTGGCAGGGGGAGAGACTCAAGTGAGCTGGCAGGGGCAGTGGGGGAGTCACTCTCAGTGAGCTGGCAGGGGGAATGACTCTCAGTGAGCTGGCAGTGGGGTGACTCTCAGTGGGCTGGCAGGGGGAGTGGGGGAGTGACTCTCAGTGAGCTGGCATGCAGGGGTGTCTCTCAGTGGGCTGGAAGGGGGAGTTGGGGACTGAATCTCGGTGAGCAGGCAGGGGGAGTGGGGGAGTGACTCTCAGTCGGCTGGCAGGGGGAGAGACTCTCAGTGAGCTGGCAGGATGAGTGAATCTCAGTGAGCTGGCAGGGGGAGTGGGGGAGTGACTCTCAGTGAGCTGGCAAGTGGAGAGACTCTCAGTGAGCTGGCAGGGGTAATGACTCTCATTGAGCAGGCAGGGAGAGTGGGGGAGTGACTCTCAGTGAGCTGGCAGGGGGAGAGACACTCAGTGAGCTGGCAGGGGATGTGGGGGAGTGACTCTCAGTAAGCTGGCAGGGGGAGTGCGGGAGTGACTCTCAGTTAGCTGGCTGGGAGAGTGGGGGAGTGACTCTCGATGAGCTGGCAGGGGGAGAGAATCTCAGTGAGCTGGCAGAGGGAGTGGGGGAGTGACTCTCAGTGAGCTGGTAGGGAGAGTGGGGGAGTGACTCTCAGTGAGCTTGCAGGGGTAGTGGGGGAGTGACTCTCAGAGAGCTGTCAGTGGGTTGGGGCAGTGAATCTCAGTGGCTGGCAGGGGTACTGGGGGAGTGACTCTCAGTGAGCTGGCAAGGGGAGTGACTCTCAGTGAGCTGGCAGAGGGAGTGACTCTCAGTGAGCTGGCAGGCGGAGTGACTCTCAGTGAGCTGGCAGAAGGATTGGGGGAGTGACTCTCATTGAGGAGGCAGGGAGACTGACTCTCAGTGTGCTGGCAGAGGGAGTGATTCTCAGTGGGATGGCAGGGGGGCTGACATTCAGTGGGCTGGCAAGGGGAGTGTTGGAGTGAATCTCAGTGGGCTGGCAGGGGGAGTGACTCTCAGTGAGCTGGCAGAGAGAGTGGGGGAGTGACTCTCAGTGTGCTGGCAGGGGGAGTGGGGGATAGACACTCATTGGGCTGGCAGGGGGAGTGGGGGAGTGACTCTCAGTGGGCTGGCAGGGGGAGTGACTCTCAGTGAGCTGGCAGTGGGAGTGACTCTCAGTGAGTTGGCAGGGGGAGTGACTCTCAGTGGGCGGGCAGGGGGATTGACTCTCAGTGGGCTGGCAGGAGGAGTGACTCTCAGTGAGCAGGCAGGGCAAGTGGGGGAGTGACTCTCAGTGAGCTGGCACGGGGAGTGGGTGAGTGACTCTCAGTGAGCTGGCAGGGGGAGAGACTCTCAGTGAGCTGGCAGGGGGAGTGGGGGAGTGACTCTCAGTGAGCTGGCAGGGGGAGTGACTCTCAATGAGCTGGCAAAGGGAGTGGGGGTGTGACTCAGAGATCTGGCAGGGGGAGAGACTCTCAGTGAGCTGGCAGAGGGAGTGGGGGAGTGACACTCAGTGAGCTGGCAGGTGGAGAGACTCTCAATGAACTGGCAGGGGGAGTGACTCTCAGTGAGCTGGCAGGGGGAGTGTCTCTCAGTGAGCTGGCAGGGTGAGTGGGGGAGTGACTGTCAGTGAGCTGGCAGGGTGAGTGGGGGAGTGACTCTCAGTTATCTGGCAGGGGGAGTGGGGGAGTGACTCTCAGTGAGCTGGCAGGGCGAGTGGGGGAGTGACTCTCAGTGAGCTGGCACGGGGAGTGGGTGAGTGACTCTCAGTGAGCTGGCAGGGGGAGAGACTCTCAGTGAGCTGTCAGGGGGAGTGGGGGAGTGATTCTCAGTGAGCTGGCAGGGGGAGTGACTCTCAATGAGCTGGCATGGGAATGTGGGGGAGTGACTCAGTGATCTGGCAGGGGGAGAGACTCTCAGTGAGCTGGCAGGGGGAGTGGGGGAGTGACACTCAGTGAGCTTTCAGGGGGAGAGACTCTTAGTGAGCTGGCAGGGGGAGTGACTCTCAGTGAGCTGGCAGGGGGAGTGTCACAGTGGGCTGGCAGGGGGAGTGGGGGAGTGTCTCTCAGTGGGCTGGCAGGGGTAGTGTCACAGTGGGCTGGCAGGGGAGTGACTCTCTGTGAGCTGGCAGTGGGAGTGACTCTCACTGAGTTGGCAGGGGGAGTGACTCTCAGTGGGCGGGCAGGGGGATTGACTCTCAGTGGGCTGGCAGGAGGAGTGACTCTCAGTGAGCAGGCAGGGCGATTGGGGGTGTGACTCTCAGTGAGCTGGCACGGGGAGTGGGCGAGTGACTCTCAGTGAGCTGGCAGGAGTAGAGACTCTCAGTGAGCTGGCAGGGGGAGTGGGGGAGTGACTCTCAGTGAGCTGGCAGGGGGAGTGCGGGAGTGAGTCTCAGTGAGATGGCAGGGGGAGAAACTCACTGTGAGCTAGCAGGGGAAGTGGGGGAGCGACTCTCAGTAAGCTGGCAGGGGGAGTGCGGGAGTGACTCTCAGTGAGCTGGCAGGGAGAGTGGGGGAGTGATTCTCAGTGAGCTGGCAGGGGGAGTGGGGGAGTGACTCTCAATGAGCTGGCAGGGGGAGTGATTCTCAGTGAGCTGGCACGGGGAGATGGTGAGTGACTCTCAGTGAGCTGGCGGGGGGAGAGACTCAAGTGAGCTGGCATGGGGAGTGGGGGAGTCACTCTCAGTGAGCTGGCAGTGGGAGAGAATCCCAGTGAGCTGGCAGGGGGAATGACTCTCAGTGAGCTGGCAGTGGGGTGACTCTCAGTGGGCTGGCAGGGGGAGTGGGGGAGTGACTCTCAGTGGGCTGGCATGCAGGGGTGTCTCTCAGTGGGCTGGAAGGGGGAGTTGGGGACTGAATCTCAGTGAGCAGGCTGGGGGTGTGGGGGAGTGACTCTCAGTCGGCTGGCAGGGGGAGAGACTCTCAGTGAGCTGGCAGGATGAGTGAATCTCAGTGAGCTGGCAGGGGGAGTGGGGGAGTGACTCTCAGTGAGCTGGCAAGTGGAGAGACTCTCAGTGAGCTGGCAGGGGTAATGTTCTCATTGAGCAGGCAGGGAGAGTGGGGGAGTGACTCTCAGTGAGCTGGCAGGGGGAGTGGGGGAGTGACTCTCAATGAGCTGGCAGGGGGAGTGATTCTCAGTGAGCGGGCACGGGGAGTTGGGGAGTGACTCTCAGTGAGCTGGCAGGGGGAGAGACTCAAGTGAGCTGGCAGGGGGAGTGGGGGAGTCACTCTCAGTGAGCTGGCAGTGGGAGAGAATCCCAGTGAGCTGGCAGGGGGAATGACTCTCAGTGAGCTGGCAGTGGGGTGACTCTCAGTGGGCTGGCAGGGGGAGTGGGGGAGTGACTCTCAGTGGGCTGGCATGCAGGGGTGTCTCTCAGTGGGCTGGAAGGGGGAGTTGGGGACTGAATCTCAGTGAGCAGGCAGGGGGAGTGGGGGAGTGACTCTCAGTCGGCTGGCAGGGGGAGAGACTCTCAGTGAGCTGGCAGGATGAGTGAATCTCAGTGAGCTGGCAGGGGGAGTGGGGGAGTGACTCTCAGTGATCTGGCAAGTGGAAAGACTCTCAGTGAGCTGGCAGGGGTAATGACTCTCATTGAGCAGGCAGGGAGAGTGGGGGAGTGACTCTCAGTGAGCTGGCAGGGGGAGAGACTCTCAGTGAGCTGGCAGGGGATGTGGGGGAGTGACTCTCAGTAAGCTGGCAGGGGGAGTGCGGGAGTGACTCTCAGTTAGCTGGCTGGGAGAGTGGGGGAGTGACTCTCGATGAGCTGGCAGGGGGAGAGAATCTCAGTGAGCTGGCAGAGGGAGTGGGGGAGTGACTCTCAGTGACCTGGCACGGGGTGTGGGGGAGTGACTCTCAGTGAGCTAGAAGGGGGAGTGGGGGAGTGATTCTGAGTGAGCTGTCAGGGCGAGTGGGGGATTGACTCTCAGTGTGCTGTCAGGGTGACTGACTCTCAGTGAGCTGGCAGGGGGAGTGACTCTCAGTGGGCTGGCAGGCGGATTGACTCTCAGTAAGCTGGCAGGGGGTGTGACTCACAGTGGGCTGGCAGGGGGAGTGACTCTCAGTGAGCTGGCAGGGGGAGTGACTCTTAGTGAGCTGGCAGGGGTGGGTGACTCACATTGGGCTGGCAGGGGGAGTGACTCTCAGTGAGCTGGCAGGGGGAGTGACTCTTACTGAGCTGGCAGGGGTGGGTGACTCTCAGTGGGCTGGCAGGGGGAGTGGGTGAGTGACTCTCAGTGAGTTCGCAGGGGGATTGGTGGAGTGACTCTCATTGGGCTGGCAGGTGGAGTGACTCTCAGTGAGCTGGCAGGGGGAGTGACTCAGTGAGCTGTCAGGGGGAGTGGTGGAGTGACTCTCAGTGAGGTAGCAGGGGGAGTGGGAGATTTACTCTCAGTGGGCTGGCAGGCAGGGGTGACTCTCAGTGGGCTGGAAGGGGGAGTGTGGGAGTGAATCTCAGTGAGCTGGCAGGGTGAGTGGGGGAGTGACTCTCAGTGATCTGGCAGGGGGAGAGACAATCAGTGAGCTGGCAGGGGGAGTGCGGGAGTGAGTCTCAGTGAGCTGGCAGGGAGAGTGGGGGAGTGATTCTCAGTGAGCTGGCAGGGGGAGAAACTCTCAGTGAGCTAGCAGGGGAAGTGGGGGAGCGACTCTCAGTAAGCTGGCAGGGGGAGTGCGGGAGTGACTCTCAGTGAGCTGGCAGGGAGAGTGGGGGAGTGATTCTCAGTGAGCTGGCAGGGGGAGTGGGGGAGTGACTCTCAATGAGCTGGCAGGGGGAGTGATTCTCAGTGAGCTAGCACGGGGAGTTGGGGGAGTGACTCTCAGTGAGCTGGCAGGGGGAGAGACTCAAGTGAGCTGGCAGGGGGAGTGGGGGAGTCACTCTCAGTGAGCTGGCAGTGGGAGAGAATCCCAGTGAGCTGGCAGGGGGAATGACTCTCAGTGAGCTGGCAGTGGGGTGACTCTCAGTGGGCTGGCAGGGGGAGTGGGGGAGTGACTCTCAGTGGGCTGGCATGCAGGGGTGTCTCTCAGTGGGCTGGAAGGGGGAGTTGGGGACTGAATCTCAGTGAGCAGGCAGGGGGAGTGGGGGAGTGACTCTCAGTCGGCTGGCAGGGGGAGAGACTCTCAGTGAGCTGGCAGGATGAGTGAATCTCAGTGAGCTGGCAGGGGGAGTGGGGGAGTGACTCTCAGTGAGCTGGCAGGGTGAGTGAATCTCAGTGAGCTGCAGGGGGAGTGGGGGAGTGACTCTCAGTGAGCTGGCAAGTGGAGAGACTCTCAGTGAGCTGGCAGGGGATGTGGGGGAGTGACTCTCAGTAAGCTGGCAGGGGGAGTGCGGGAGTGACTCTCAGTTAGCTGGCTGGGAGAGTGGGGGAGTGACTCTCGGTGAGCTGGCAGGGGGAGAGACTCTCAGTGAGCTGGCAGAGGGAGTGGGGGAGTGACTCTCAGTGAGCTGGTAGGGAGAGTGGGGGAGTGACTCTCAGTGAGCTTGCAGGGGGAGTGGGGGAGTGACTCTCAGAGAGCTGTCAGTGGGTTGGGGCAGTGAATCTCAGTGGCTGGCAGGGGGACTGGGGGAGTGACTCTCAGTGAGCTGGCAGGGGGAGTGACTCTCAGTGAGCTGGTAGAGGGAGTGACTCTCAGTGAGCTGGCAGGCGGAGTGACTCTCAGTGAGCTGGCAGGCGGAGTGACTCTCAGTGAGCTGGCAGAAGGATTGGGGGAGTGACTCTCATTGAGGAGGCAGGGAGACTGACTCTCAGTGTGCTGGCAGAGGGAGTGATTCTCAGTGGGATGGCAGGGGGGGCTGACATTCAGGGGGCTGGCAAGGGGAGTGTTGGAGTGAATCTCAGTGAGCTGGCAGGGGGGAGAGATTATCAGACAGCTGGCAGGGGGTGTGGGGAAGTGAATCTCAGTGAGCTGGCAAGTGGAGAGACTCTCAATGAGCTGGCAGGGGGAGTGACTCTCAGTGAGCTGGCAGGGAGAGTGTCTCTCAGTGAGCTGGCAGGGTGAGTGGGGGAGTGACTGTCAGTGAGCTGGCAGGGGGAGTGGGGGAGTGACTCTCAGTGATCTGGCAGGGTGAGTGGGGGAGTGACTCTCAGTGAGCTGGCAGGGGGAGAGACTCTCAGTGAGCTGGCAGGGTGAGTGGGGGAGTGACTCTCAGTGAGCTGGCAGGGGGAGTGACTCAGTGAGCTGTCAGGGGGAGTGGGGGAGTGACTCTCAGTGAGCTGGCAGGGGGAGTGACTCAGTGAGCTGTCAGGGGGAGTGGTGGAGTGACTCTCAGTGAGGTGGCAGGGGGAGTGGGAGATTTACTCTCAGTGGGCTGGCAGGCAGGGGTGACTCTCAGTGGGCTGGAAGGGGGAGTGTGGGAGTGAATCTCAGTGAGCTGGCAGGGTGAGTGGGGGAGTGACTCTCAGTGATCTGGCAGGGGGAGAGACAATCAGTGAGCTGGCAGGGGGAGTGGGGGAGTGACACTCATTGAGCTGGCAGGGGGAGTGCGGGAGTGAGTCTCAGTGAGCTGGCAGGGGGAGAAACTCTCAGTGAGCTAGCAGGGGAAGTGGGGGAGCGACTCTCAGTAAGCTGGCAGGGAGAGTGTGGGAGTGATTCTCAGTGAGCTGGCAGGGGGAGTGGGGGAGTGACTCTCAATGAGCTGGCAGGGGGAGTGATTCTCAGTGAGCTAGCACGGGGAGTTGGGGAGTGACTCTCAGTGAGCTGGCAGCGGGAGAGACTCAAGTGAGCTGGCAGGGGGAGTGGGGGAGTCACTCTCAATGAGCTGGCAGTGGGAGAGAATCCCAGTGAGCTGGCAGGGGGAATGACTCTCAGTGAGCTGGCAGTGGGGTGACTCTCAGTGGGCTGGCAGGGGGAGTGGGGGAGTGACTCTCAGTGGGCTGGCATGCAGGGGTGTCTCTCAGTGGGCTGGAAGGGGGAGTTGGGGACTGAATCTCAGTGAGCAGGCAGGGGGAGTGGGGGAGTGACTCTCAGTCGGCTGGCAGGGGGAGAGACTCTCAGTGAGCTGGCAGGATGAGTGAATCTCAGTGAGCTGGCAGGGGGAGTGGGGGAGTGACTCTCAGTGATCTGGCAAGTGGAGAGACTCTCAGTGAGCTGGCAGGGGTAATGACTGTCATTGAGCAGGCAGGGAGAGTGGGGGAGTGACTCTCAGTGAGCTGGCAGGGGGAGAGACTCTCAGTGAGCTGGCAGGGGATGTGGGGGAGTGACTCTCAGTAAGCTGGCAGGGGGAGTGCGGGAGTGACTCTCAGTTAGCTGGCTGGGAGAGTGGGGGAGTGACTCTCGGTGAGCTGGCAGGGGGAGAGACTCTCAGTGAGCTGGCAGAGGGAGTGGGGGAGTGACTCTCAGTGAGCTGGTAGGGAGAGTGGGGGAGTGACTCTCAGTGAGCTTGCAGGGGGAGTGGGGGAGTGACTCTCAGAGAGCTGTCAGTGGGTTGGGGCAGTGAATCTCAGTGGCTGGCAGGGGTACTGGGGGAGTGACTCTCAGTGAGCTGGCAGGGGGAGTGACTCTCAGTGAGCTGGCAGAGGGAGTGACTCTCAGTGAGCTGGCAGGCGGAGTGACTCTCAGTGAGCTGGCAGAAGGATTGGGGGAGTGACTCTCATTGAGGAGGCAGGGAGACTGACTCTCAGTGTGCTGGCAGAGGGAGTGATTCTCAGTGGGATGGCAGGGGGGCTGACATTCAGGGGGCTGGCAAGGGGAGTGTTGGAGTGAATCTCAGTGAGCTGGCAGGGGGAGAGACTATCAGACAGCTGGCAGGGGGTGTGGGGAAGTGAATCTCAGTGAGCTGGCAAGTGGAGAGACTCTCAATGAGCTGGCAGGGGGAGTGACTCTCAGTGAGCTGGCAGGGAGAGTGTCTCTCAGTGAGCTGGCAGGGTGAGTGGGGGAGTGACTGTCAGTGAGCTGGCAGGGGGAGTGGGGGAGTGACTCTCAGTGATCTGGCAGGGGGAGAGACAATCAGTGAGCTGGCAGGGGGAGTGGGGGAGTGACACTCATTGAGCTGGCAGGGGGAGTGCGGGAGTGAGTCTCAGTGAGCTGGCAGGGGGAGAAACTCTCAGTGAGCTAGCAGGGGAAGTGGGGGAGCGACTCTCAGTAAGCTGGCAGGGGGAGTGCGGGAGTGACTCTCAGTGAGCTGGCAGGGAGAGTGGGGGAGTGATTCTCAGTGAGCTGGCAGGGGGAGTGGGGGAGTGACTCTCAGTGAGCTGGCAGGGGGAGTGATTCTCAGTGAGCTGGCACGGGGAGTGGGGGAGTGACTCTCAGTGAGCTGGCAGGGGGAGAGACTCAAGTGAGCTGGCAGGGGGAGTGGGGGAGTCACTCTCAGTGAGCTGGCAGTGGGAGAGAATCCCAGTGAGCTGGCAGGGGGAATGACTCTCAGTGAGCTGGCAGGGGGGGTGACACTCAGTGGGCTGGCAGGGGGAGTGGGGGAGTGACTCTCAGTGGGCTGGCATGCAGGGGTGTCTCTCAGTGGGCTGGAAGGGGGAGTTGGGGACTGAATCTCAGTGAGCAGGCAGGGGGAGTGGGGGAGTGACTCTCAGTCGGCTGGCAGGGGGAGAGACTCTCAGTGAGCTGGCAGGATGAGTGAATCTCAGTGAGCTGGCAGGGGGAGTGGGGGAGTGACTCTCAGTGAGCTGGCAAGTGGAGAGACTCTCAGTGAGCTGGCAGGGGATGTGGGGGAGTGACTCTCAGTAAGCTGGCAGGGGGAGTGCGGGAGTGACTCTCAGTTAGCTGGCTGGGAGAGTGGGGGAGTGACTCTCGGTGAGCTGGCAGGGGGAGAGACTCTCAGTGAGCTGGCAGAGGGAGTGGGGGAGTGACTCTCAGTGAGCTGGTAGGGAGAGTGGGGGAGTGACTCTCAGTGAGCTTGCAGGGGGAGTGGGGGAGTGACTCTCAGAGAGCTGTCAGTGGGTTGGGGCAGTGAATCTCAGTGGCTGGCAGGGGGACTGGGGGAGTGACTCTCAGTGAGCTGGCAGGGGGAGTGACTCTCAGTGAGCTGGTAGAGGGAGTGACTCTCAGTGAGCTGGCAGGCGGAGTGACTCTCAGTGAGCTGGCAGGCGGAGTGACTCTCAGTGAGCTGGCAGAAGGATTGGGGGAGTGACTCTCATTGAGGAGGCAGGGAGACTGACTCTCAGTGTGCTGGCAGAGGGAGTGATTCTCAGTGGGATGGCAGGGGGGCTGACATTCAGGGGGCTGGCAAGGGGAGTGTTGGAGTGAATCTCAGTGAGCTGGCAGGGGGAGAGACTATCAGACAGCTGGCAGGGGGTGTGGGGAAGTGAATCTCAGTGAGCTGGCAAGTGGAGAGACTCTCAATGAGCTGGCAGGGGGAGTGACTCTCAGTGAGCTGGCAGGGAGAGTGTCTCTCAGTGAGCTGGCAGGGTGAGTGGGGGAGTGACTGTCAGTGAGCTGGCAGGGGGAGTGGGGGAGTGACTCTCAGTGATCTGGCAGGGTGAGTGGGGGAGTGACTCTCAGTGAGCTGGCAGGGGGAGAGACTCTCAGTGAGCTGGCAGGGTGAGTGGGGGAGTGACTCTCAGTGAGCTGGCAGGGGGAGTGACTCAGTGAGCTGTCAGGGGGAGTGGGGGAGTGACTCTCAGTGAGCTGGCAGGGGGAGTGACTCAGTGAGCTGTCAGGGGGAGTGGTGGAGTGACTCTCAGTGAGGTGGCAGGGGGAGTGGGAGATTTACTCTCAGTGGGCTGGCAGGCAGGGGTGACTCTCAGTGGGCTGGAAGGGGGAGTGTGGGAGTGAATCTCAGTGAGCTGGCAGGGTGAGTGGGGGAGTGACTCTCAGTGATCTGGCAGGGGGAGAGACAATCAGTGAGCTGGCAGGGGGAGTGGGGGAGTGACACTCATTGAGCTGGCAGGGGGAGTGCGGGAGTGAGTCTCAGTGAGCTGGCAGGGGGAGAAACTCTCAGTGAGCTAGCAGGGGAAGTGGGGGAGCGACTCTCAGTAAGCTGGCAGGGAGAGTGTGGGAGTGATTCTCAGTGAGCTGGCAGGGGGAGTGGGGGAGTGACTCTCAATGAGCTGGCAGGGGGAGTGATTCTCAGTGAGCTAGCACGGGGAGTTGGGGAGTGACTCTCAGTGAGCTGGCAGCGGGAGAGACTCAAGTGAGCTGGCAGGGGGAGTGGGGGAGTCACTCTCAATGAGCTGGCAGTGGGAGAGAATCCCAGTGAGCTGGCAGGGGGAATGACTCTCAGTGAGCTGGCAGTGGGGTGACTCTCAGTGGGCTGGCAGGGGGAGTGGGGGAGTGACTCTCAGTGGGCTGGCATGCAGGGGTGTCTCTCAGTGGGCTGGAAGGGGGAGTTGGGGACTGAATCTCAGTGAGCAGGCAGGGGGAGTGGGGGAGTGACTCTCAGTCGGCTGGCAGGGGGAGAGACTCTCAGTGAGCTGGCAGGATGAGTGAATCTCAGTGAGCTGGCAGGGGGAGTGGGGGAGTGACTCTCAGTGATCTGGCAAGTGGAGAGACTCTCAGTGAGCTGGCAGGGGTAATGACTGTCATTGAGCAGGCAGGGAGAGTGGGGGAGTGACTCTCAGTGAGCTGGCAGGGGGAGAGACTCTCAGTGAGCTGGCAGGGGATGTGGGGGAGTGACTCTCAGTAAGCTGGCAGGGGGAGTGCGGGAGTGACTCTCAGTTAGCTGGCTGGGAGAGTGGGGGAGTGACTCTCGGTGAGCTGGCAGGGGGAGAGACTCTCAGTGAGCTGGCAGAGGGAGTGGGGGAGTGACTCTCAGTGAGCTGGTAGGGAGAGTGGGGGAGTGACTCTCAGTGAGCTTGCAGGGGGAGTGGGGGAGTGACTCTCAGAGAGCTGTCAGTGGGTTGGGGCAGTGAATCTCAGTGGCTGGCAGGGGTACTGGGGGAGTGACTCTCAGTGAGCTGGCAGGGGGAGTGACTCTCAGTGAGCTGGCAGAGGGAGTGACTCTCAGTGAGCTGGCAGGCGGAGTGACTCTCAGTGAGCTGGCAGAAGGATTGGGGGAGTGACTCTCATTGAGGAGGCAGGGAGACTGACTCTCAGTGTGCTGGCAGAGGGAGTGATTCTCAGTGGGATGGCAGGGGGGCTGACATTCAGGGGGCTGGCAAGGGGAGTGTTGGAGTGAATCTCAGTGAGCTGGCAGGGGGAGAGACTATCAGACAGCTGGCAGGGGGTGTGGGGAAGTGAATCTCAGTGAGCTGGCAAGTGGAGAGACTCTCAATGAGCTGGCAGGGGGAGTGACTCTCAGTGAGCTGGCAGGGAGAGTGTCTCTCAGTGAGCTGGCAGGGTGAGTGGGGGAGTGACTGTCAGTGAGCTGGCAGGGGGAGTGGGGGAGTGACTCTCAGTGATCTGGCAGGGGGAGAGACAATCAGTGAGCTGGCAGGGGGAGTGGGGGAGTGACACTCATTGAGCTGGCAGGGGGAGTGCGGGAGTGAGTCTCAGTGAGCTGGCAGGGGGAGAAACTCTCAGTGAGCTAGCAGGGGAAGTGGGGGAGCGACTCTCAGTAAGCTGGCAGGGGGAGTGCGGGAGTGACTCTCAGTGAGCTGGCAGGGAGAGTGGGGGAGTGATTCTCAGTGAGCTGGCAGGGGGAGTGGGGGAGTGACTCTCAATGAGCTGGCAGGGGGAGTGATTCTCAGTGAGCTGGCACGGGGAGTTGGGGAGTGACTCTCAGTGAGCTGGCAGTGGGAGAGAATCCCAGTGAGCTGGCAGGGGGAATGACTCTCAGTGAGCTGGCAGTGGGGTGACACTCAGTGGGCTGGCAGGGTGAGTGGGGGAGTGACTCTCAGTGGGCTGGCATGCAGGGGTGTCTCTCAGTGGGCTGGAAGGGGGAGTTGGGGACTGAATCTCAGTGAGCAGGCAGGGGGAGTGGGGGAGTGACTCTCAGTCGGCTGGCAGGGGGAGAGACTCTCAGTGAGCTGGCAGGATGAGTGAATCTCAGTGAGCTGGCAGGGGGAGTGGGGGAGTGACTCTCAGTGAGCTGGCAAGTGGAGAGACTCTCAGTGAGCTGGCAGGGGTAATGACTGTCATTGAGCAGGCAGGGAGAGTGGGGGAGTGACTCTCAGTGAGCTGGCAGGGGGAGAGACTCTCAGTGAGCTGGCAGGGGATGTGGGGGAGTGACTCTCAGTAAGCTGGCAGGGGGAGTGCGGGAGTGACTCTCAGTTAGCTGGCTGGGAGAGTGGGGGAGTGACTCTCGGTGAGCTGGCAGGGGGAGAGACTCTCAGTGAGCTGGCAGAGGGAGTGGGGGAGTGACTCTCAGTGAGCTGGTAGGGAGAGTGGGGGAGTGACTCTCAGTGAGCTTGCAGGGGGAGTGGGGGAGTGACTCTCAGAGAGCTGTCAGTGGGTTGGGGCAGTGAATCTCAGTGGCTGGCAGGGGGACTGGGGGAGTGACTCTCAGTGAGCTGGCAGGGGGAGTGACTCTCAGTGAGCTGGCAGAGGGAGTGACTCTCAGTGAGCTGGCAGAGGGAGTGACTCTCAGTGAGCTGGCAGGCGGAGTGACTCTCAGTGAGCTGGCAGGCGGAGTGACTCTCAGTGAGCTGGCAGAAGGATTGGGGGAGTGACTCTCATTGAGGAGGCAGGGAGACTGACTCTCAGTGTGCTGGCAGAGGGAGTGATTCTCAGTGGGATGGCAGGGGGGCTGACATTCAGGGGGCTGGCAAGGGGAGTTTTGGAGTGAATCTCAGTGAGCTGGCAGGGGGAGAGACTATCAGACAGCTGGCAGGGGGTGTGGGGAAGTGAATCTCAGTGAGCTGGCAAGTGGAGAGACTCTCAATGAGCTGGCAGGGGGAGTGACTCTCAGTGAGCTGGCAGGGTGAGTGGGGGAGTGACTGTCAGTGAGCTGGCAGGGGGAGTGGGGGAGTGACTCTCAGTGATCTGGCAGGGTGAGTGGGGGAGTGACTCTCAGTGAGCTGGCAGGGTGAGTGGGGGAGTGACTCTCAGTGATCTGGCAGGGGGAGAGACAATCAGTGAGCTGGCAGGGGGAGTGGGGGAGTGACACTCAGTGAGCTGGCAGGGGGAGTGACTCAGTGAGCTGTCAGGGGGAGTGGTGGAGTGACTCTCAGTGAGGTGGCAGGGGGAGTGGGAGATTTACTCTCAGTGGGCTGGCAGGCAGGGGTGACTCTCAGTGGGCTGGAAGGGGGAGTGTGGGAGTGAATCTCAGTGAGCTGGCAGGGTGAGTGGGGGAGTGACTGTCAGTGATCTGGCAGGGGGAGAGACAATCAGTGAGCTGGCAGGGGGAGTGGGGGAGTGACACTCATTGAGCTGGCAGGGGGAGTGCGGGAGTGAGTCTCAGTGAGCTGGCAGGGGGAGAAACTCTCAGTGAGCTAGCAGGGGAAGTGGGGGAGCGACTTTCAGTAAGCTGGCTGGGGGAGTGCGGGAGTGACTCTCAGTGAGCTGGCAGGGAGAGTGGGGGAGTGATTCTCAGTGAGCTGGCAGGGGGAGTGGGGGAGTGACTCTCAATGAGCTGGCAGGGGGAGTGATTCTCAGTGAGCTAGCACGGGGAGTTGGGGAGTGACTCTCAGTGAGCTGGCAGGGGGAGAGACTCAAGTGAGCTGGCAGGGGGAGTGGGGGAGTCACTCTCAGTGAGCTGGCAGTGGGAGAGAATCCCAGTGAGCTGGCAGGGGGAATGACTCTCAGTGAGCTGGCAGTGGGGTGACTCTCAGTGGGCTGGCAGGGGGAGTGGGGGAGTGACTCTCAGTGGGCTGGCATGCAGGGGTGTCTCTCAGTGGGCTGGAAGGGGGAGTTGGGGACTGAATCTCAGTGAGCAGGCAGGGGGAGTGGGGGAGTGACTCTCAGTCGGCTGGCAGGGGGAGAGACTCTCAGTGAGCTGGCAGGATGAGTGAATCTCAGTGAGCTGGCAGGGGGAGTGGGGGAGTGACTCTCAGTGAGCTGGCAAGTGGAGAGACTCTCAGTGAGCTGGCAGGGGTAATGACTGTCATTGAGCAGGCAGGGAGAGTGGGGGAGTGACTCTCAGTGAGCTGGCAGGGGATGTGGGGGAGTGACTCTCAGTAAGCTGGCAGGGGGAGTGAGGGAGTGACTCTCAGTTAGCTGGCTGGGAGAGTGGGGGAGAGACTCTCAGTGAGCTGGCAGAGGGAGTGGGGGAGTGACTCTCAGTGAGCTGGTAGGGAGAGTGGGGGAGTGACTCTCAGTGAGCTTGCAGGGGTAATGGGGGAGTGACTCTCAGAGAGCTGTCAGTGGGTTGGGGCAGTGAATCTCAGTGGCTGGCAGGGGGACTGGGGGAGTGACTCTCAGTGAGCTGGCAGGGGGAGTGACTCTCAGTGAGCTGGCAGAGGGAGTGACTCTCAGTGAGCTGGCAGGCGGAGTGACTCTCAGTGAGCTGGCAGAAGGATTGGGGGAGTGACTCTCATTGAGGAGGCAGGGAGACTGACTCTCAGTGTGCTGACAGAGGGAGTGATTCTCAGTGGGATGGCAGGGGGGCTGACATTCAGGGGGCTGGCAAGGGGAGTGTTGGAGTGAATCTCAGTGAGCTGGCAGGGGGAGAGACTATCAGACAGCTGGCAGGGGGTGTGGGGAAGTGAATCTCAGTGAGCTGGCAAGTGGAGAGACTCTCAATGAGCTGGCAGGGGGAGTGACTCTCAGTGAGCTGGCAGGGAGAGTGTCTCTCAGTGAGCTGGCAGGGTGAGTGGGGGAGTGACTGTCAGTGAGCTGGCAGGGGGAGTGGGGGAGTGACTCTCAGTGATCTGGCAGGGGGAGAGACAATCAGTGAGCTGGCAGGGGGAGTGGGGGAGTGACACTCATTGAGCTGGCAGGGGGAGTGCGGGAGTGAGTCTCAGTGAGCTGGCAGGGGGAGAAACTCTCAGTGAGCTAGCAGGGGAAGTGGGGGAGCGACTCTCAGTAAGCTGGCAGGGGGAGTGCGGGAGTGACTCTCAGTGAGCTGGCAGGGAGAGTGGGGGAGTGATCTCAGTGAGCTGGCAGGGGGAGTGGGGGAGTGACTCTCAATGAGCTGGCAGGGGGAGTGATTCTCAGTGAGCTGGCATGGGGAGTTGGGGAGTGACTCTCAGTGAGCTGGCAGGGGGAGAGACTCAAGTGAGCTGGCAGGGGGAGTGGGGGAGTCACTCTCAGTGAGCTGGCAGTGGGAGAGAATCCCAGTGAGCTGGCAGGGGGAATGACTCTCAGTGAGCTGGCAGTGGGGTGACTCTCAGTGGGCTGGCAGGGGGAGTGGGGGAGTGACTCTCAGTGGGCTGGCATGCAGGGGTGTCTCTCAGTGGGCTGGAAGGGGGAGTTGGGGACTGAATCTCAGTGAGCAGGCAGGGGGAGTGGGGGAGTGACTCTCAGTCGGCTGGCAGGGGGAGAGACTCTCAGTGAGCTGGCAGGATGAGTGAATCTCAGTGAGCTGGCAGGGGGAGTGAGGGAGTGACTCTCAGTGAGCTGGCAAGTGGAGAGACTCTCAGTGAGCTGGCAGGGGTAATGACTGTCATTGAGCAGGCAGGGAGAGTGGGGGAGTGACTCTCAGTGAGCTGGCAGGGGGAGAGACTCTCAGTGAGCTGGCAGGGGATGTGGGGGAGTGACTCTCAGTAAGCTGGCAGGGGGAGTGCGGGAGTGACTCTCAGTTAGCTGGCTGGGAGAGTGGGGGAGTGACTCTCGGTGAGCTGGCAGGGGGAGAGACTCTCAGTGAGCTGGCAGAGGGAGTGGGGGAGTGACTCTCAGTGAGCTGGTAGGCAGAGTGGGGGAGTGACACTCAGTGAGCTTGCAGGGGTAGTGGGGGAGTGACTCTCAGAGAGCTGTCAGTGGGTTGGGGCAGTGAATCTCAGTGGCTGGCAGGGGGACTGGGGGAGTGACTCTCAGTGAGCTGGCAGGGGGAGTGACTCTCAGTGAGCTGGCAGAGGGAGTGACTCTCAGTGAGCTGGCAGGCGGAGTGACTCTCAGTGAGCTGGCAGAAGGATTGGGGGAGTGACTCTCATTGAGGAGGCAGGGAGATTGACTCTCAGTGTGCTGGCAGAGGGAGTGATTCTCAGTGGGATGGCAGGGGGGCTGACATTCAGGGGGCTGGCAAGGGGAGTGTTGGAGTGAATCTCAGTGAGCTGGCAGGGGGAGAGACTATCAGACAGCTGGCAGGGGGTGTGGGGAAGTGAATCTCAGTGAGCTGGCAAGTGGAGAGACTCTCAATGAGCTGGCAGGGGGAGTGACTCTCAGTGAGCTGGCAGGGACAGTGTCTCTCAGTGAGCTGGCAGGGTGAGTGGGGGAGTGACTGTCAGTGAGCTGGCAGGGGGCGTGGGGGAGTGACTCTCAGTGATCTGGCAGGGTGAGTGGGGGAGTGACTCTCAGTGAGCTGGCAGGGGGAGAGACTCTCAGTGAGCTGGCAGGGTGAGTGGGGGAGTGACTCTCAGTGGGCTGGCAGAGACAGTGGGGGAGTGACTCTCAGTGTGCTGGCAGGGGGAGTGGGGGATAGACACTCATTGGGCTGGCAGGGGGAGTGGGGGAGTGAATCTCAGTGGGCTGGCAGGGGGAGTGACTCTCAGTGAGCTGGCAGAGAGAGTGGGGGAGTGACTCTCAGTGTGCTGGCAGGGGGAGTGGGGGATAGACACTCATTGGGCTGGCAGGGTGAGTGGGGGAGTGACTCTCAGTGGGCTGGCAGGGGGAGTGACTCTCAGTGAGCTGGCAGGGGGAGTGTCACAGTGTGCTGGCAGGGGAGTGACTCTCAGTGAGCTGGCAGTGGGAGTGACTCTCACTGAGTTGGCAGGGGGAGTGACTCTCAGTGGGCGGGCAGGGGGATTGACTCTCAGTGGGCTGGCAGGAGGAGTGACTCTCAGTGAGCAGGCAGGGCGAGTGGGGGAGTGACTCTCAGTGAGCTGGCACGGGGAGTGGGCGAGTGACTCTCAGTGAGCTGGCAGGAGTAGAGACTCTCAGTGAGCTGGCAGGGGGAGTGGGGGAGTGAATCTCAGTGAGCTGGCAGGGGGAGTGACTCTCAATGAGCTGGCAAGGGGAGTGGGGGAGTGACTCATTGATCTGGCAGGGGGTAGAGACTCTCAGTGAGCTGGCAGGGGGAGTGGGGGAGTGACACTCAGTGAGCTGTCAGGGGGAGAGACTCTTAGTGAGCTGGCAGGGGGACTGACTCTCAGTGAGCTGGCAGGGGGAGTGGGGAGTGACTCTCAGTGAGCTGGCAAGGGGAGAGACTCTCAGTGAGCTGGCAGGGGTAGTGACTCTCAGTTATCTGGCAGGGGGAGTGGGGGAGTGACTCTCAGTGAGCTGGCATGGGGAGAGACTCTCAGTGAGCTGGCAGGGGTAGTGGGGGAGTGACTCTCAGTGAGCTGGCAGTGGGAGTGACTCTCAGTGAGTTGGCAGGGGGAGTGACTCTCAGTGGGCGGGCAGGGGGAGTGACTCTCAGTGGGCTGGCAGGAGGAGTGACTCTCAGTGAGCAGGCAGGGCGAGTGGGGGAGTGACTCTCAGTGAGCTGGCACGGGGAGTGGGTGAGTGAGTCTCAGTGAGCTGGAAGGGGGAGAGACTCTCAGTGAGCTGGCAGGGGGAGTGGGGGAGTGACTCTCAGTGAGCTGGCAGGGGGAGTGACTCTCAGTGAGCTGGCAGGGGGAGTGGGGGAGTGACTCTCAGTGAGCTGGCAGGGGGAGAGACTCTCAGTGAGCTGGCAGGGGTAATGACTCTCAGTGAGCTGGCAGGGGGAGTGGGCAGTGACACTCAGTGAGCTGGCAGGGGGAGAGACTCTCTGTGAGCTGGCAGGGGATGTGGGGGGAGTGGCTCTCAGTAAGCTGGCAGGGGGAGTTCGTGAGTGACTCTCAGTGAGCTGGCAGGGGGAGTGGGGGAGTGACTCCCAATGAGCTGTCAGGGGGAGTGATTCTCAGTAAGCTGGCACGGGGAGTCGGGGAGTGACTCTCAGTGAGCTGGCAGGGGAGAGACTCAAGTGAGCTGGCAGGGGGAGTGGGGGAGTGACTCTCAGTGGGCTGGCAGAGACAGTGGGGAAGTGACTCTCAGTGTGCTGGCAGGGGGAGTGGGGGATAGACACTCATTGGGCTGGCAGGGGGAGTGGGGGAGTGAATCTCAGTGGGCTGGCAGGGGGAGTGACACTCAGTGAGCTGGCAGAGAGAGTGGGGGAGTGACTCTCAGTGTGCTGGCAGGGGGAGTGGGGGATAGACACTCATTGGGCTGGCAGGGGGAGTGGGGGAGTGACTCTCAGTGGGCTGGCAGGGGGAGTGTCACAGTGGGCTGGCAGGGGAGTGACTCTCAGTGAGCTGGCAGTGGAAGTGACTCTCACTGAGTTGGCAGGGGGAGTGACTCTCAGTGGGCGGGCAGGGGGATTGACTCTCAGTGGGCTGGCAGGAGGAGTGACTCTCAGTGAGCAGGCAGGGCGAGTGGGGGAGTGACTCTCAGTGAGCTGGCACGGGGAGTGGGCGAGTGACTCTCAGTGAGCTGGCAGGAGTAGAGACTCTCAGTGAGCTGGCAGGGGGAGTGGGGGAGTGAATCTCAGTGAGCTGGCAGGGGGAGTGACTCTCAATGAGCTGGCAAGGGGAGTGGGGGAGTGACTCATTGATCTGGCAGGGGTAGAGACTCTCAGTGAGCTGGCAGGGGGAGTGGGGGAGTGACACTCAGTGAGCTGTCAGGGGGAGAGACTCTTAGTGAGCTGGCAGGGGGACTGACTCTCAGTGAGCTGGCAGGGGGAGTGGGGAGTGACTCTCAGTGAGCTGGCAAGGGGAGAGACTCTCAGTGAGCTGGCAGGGGTAGTGACTCTCAGTTATCTGGCAGGGGGAGTGGGGGAGTGACTCTCAGTGAGCTGGCATGGGGAGAGACTCTCAGTGAGCTGGCAGGGGTAGTGGGGGAGTGACTCTCAGTGAGCTGGCAGTGGGAGTGACTCTCAGTGAGTTGGCAGGGGGAGTGACTCTCAGTGGGCGGGCAGGGGGAGTGACTCTCAGTGGGCTGGCAGGAGGAGTGACTCTCAGTGAGCAGGCAGGGCGAGTGGGGGAGTGACTCTCAGTGAGCTGGCACGGGGAGTGGGTGAGTGAGTCTCAGTGAGCTGGAAGGGGGAGAGACTCTCAGTGAGCTGGCAGGGGGAGTTGGGGAGTGACTCTCAGTGAGCTGGCAGGGGGAGAGACTCAAGTGAGCTGGCAGGGGGAGTGGGGGAGTCACTCTAAGTGAGCTGGCAGTGGGAGAGAATCCCAGTGAGCTGGCAGGGGGAATGACTCTCAGTGAGCTGGCAGTGGGGTGACTCTCAGTGGGCTGGCAGGGGGTGTGGGGAAGTGACTCTCAGTGGGCTGGCATGCAGGGGTGACTCTCATTGGGCTGGAAGGGGGAGTTGGGGAGTAAATCTGAGTGAGCAGGCAGGGGGAGTGGGGGAGTGACTCTCAGTCGGCTGGCAGGGGGAGAGACTCTCAGTGAGCTGGCAGGATGAGTGAATCTCAGTGAGCTGGCAGGGGGAGTGTCACAGTGGGCTGGCAGGGGAGTGACTCTCAGTGAGCTGGCAGTGGAAGTGACTCTCACTGAGTTGGCAGGGGGAGTGAACCTCAGTGGGCTGGCAGGAGGAGTGACTCTCAGTGAGCAGGCAGGGCGAGTGGGGGAGTGACTCTCAGTGAGCTGGCACGGGGAGTGGGCGAGTGACTCTCAGTGAGCTGGCAGGAGTAGAGACTCTCAGTGAGCTGGCAGGGGGAGTGGGGGAGTGAATCTCAGTGAGCTGGCAGGGGGAGTGACTCTCAATGAGCTGGCAAGGGGAGTGGGGGAGTGACTCATTGATCTGGCAGGGGTAGAGACTCTCAGTGAGCTGGCAGGGGGAGTGGGGGAGTGACACTCAGTGAGCTGTCAGGGGGAGAGACTCTTAGTGAGCTGGCAGGGGGACTGACTCTCAGTGAGCTGGCAGGGGGAGTGGGGAGTGACTCTCAGTGAGCTGGCAAGGGGAGAGACTCTCAGTGAGCTGGCAGGGGTAGTGACTCTCAGTTATCTGGCAGGGGGAGTGGGGGAGTGACTCTCAGTGAGCTGGCATGGGGAGAGACTCTCAGTGAGCTGGCAGGGGTAGTGGGGGAGTGACTCTCAGTGAGCTGGCAGTGGGAGTGACTCTCAGTGAGTTGGCAGGGGGAGTGACTCTCAGTGGGCGGGCAGGGGGAGTGACTCTCAGTGGGCTGGCAGGAGGAGTGACTCTCAGTGAGCAGGCAGGGCGAGTGGGGGAGTGACTCTCAGTGAGCTGGCACGGGGAGTGGGTGAGTGAGTCTCAGTGAGCTGGAAGGGGGAGAGACTCTCAGTGAGCTGGCAGGGGGAGTGGGGGAGTGACTCTCAGTGAGCTGGCAGGGGGAGTGACTCTCAGTGAGCTGGCAGGGGGAGTGGGGGAGTGACTCTCAGTGAGCTGGCAGGGGGAGAGACTCTCAGTGAGCTGGCAGGGGTAATGACTCTCAGTGAGCTGGCAGGGGGAGTGGGCAGTGACACTCAGTGAGCTGGCAGGGGGAGAGACTCTCTGTGAGCTGGCAGGGGATGTGGGGGAGTGGCTCTCAGTAAGCTGGCAGGGGGAGTTCGTGAGTGACTCTCAGTGAGCTGGCAGGGGGAGTGGGGGAGTGACTCCCAATGAGCTGTCAGGGGGAGTGATTCTCAGTAAGCTGGCACGGGGAGTCGGGGAGTGACTCTCAGTGAGCTGGCAGGGGAGAGACTCAAGTGAGCTGGCAGGGGGAGTGGGGGAGTGACTCTCAGTGGGCTGGCAGAGACAGTGGGGAAGTGACTCTCAGTGTGCTGGCAGGGGGAGTGGGGGATAGACACTCATTGGGCTGGCAGGGGGAGTGGGGGAGTGAATCTCAGTGGGCTGGCAGGGGGAGTGACACTCAGTGAGCTGGCAGAGAGAGTGGGGGAGTGACTCTCAGTGTGCTGGCAGGGGGAGTGGGGGATAGACACTCATTGGGCTGGCAGGGGGAGTGGGGGAGTGACTCTCAGTGGGCTGGCAGGGGGAGTGTCACAGTGGGCTGGCAGGGGAGTGACTCTCAGTGAGCTGGCAGTGGAAGTGACTCTCACTGAGTTGGCAGGGGGAGTGACTCTCAGTGGGCGGGCAGGGGGATTGACTCTCAGTGGGCTGGCAGGAGGAGTGACTCTCAGTGAGCAGGCAGGGCGAGTGGGGGAGTGACTCTCAGTGAGCTGGCACGGGGAGTGGGCGAGTGACTCTCAGTGAGCTGGCAGGAGTAGAGACTCTCAGTGAGCTGGCAGGGGGAGTGGGGGAGTGAATCTCAGTGAGCTGGCAGGGGGAGTGACTCTCAATGAGCTGGCAAGGGGAGTGGGGGAGTGACTCATTGATCTGGCAGGGGTAGAGACTCTCAGTGAGCTGGCAGGGGGAGTGGGGGAGTGACACTCAGTGAGCTGTCAGGGGGAGAGACTCTTAGTGAGCTGGCAGGGGGACTGACTCTCAGTGAGCTGGCAGGGGGAGTGGGGAGTGACTCTCAGTGAGCTGGCAAGGGGAGAGACTCTCAGTGAGCTGGCAGGGGTAGTGACTCTCAGTTATCTGGCAGGGGGAGTGGGGGAGTCACTCTCAGTGAGCTGGCATGGGGAGAGACTCTCAGTGAGCTGGCAGGGGTAGTGGGGGAGTGACTCTCAGTGAGCTGGCAGTGGGAGTGACTCTCAGTGAGTTGGCAGGGGGAGTGACTCTCAGTGGGCGGGCAGGGGGAGTGACTCTCAGTGGGCTGGCAGGAGAGGTGACTCTCAGTGAGCAGGCAGGGCGAGTGGGGGAGTGACTCTCAGTGAGCTGGCACGGGGAGTGGGTGAGTGAGTCTCAGTGAGCTGGAAGGGGGAGAGACTCTCAGTGAGCTGGCAGGGGGAGTTGGGGAGTGACTCTCAGTGAGCTGGCAGGGGGAGAGACTCAAGTGAGCTGGCAGGGGGAGTGGGGGAGTCACTCTAAGTGAGCTGGCAGTGGGAGAGAATCCCAGTGAGCTGGCAGGGGGAATGACTCTCAGTGAGCTGGCAGTGGGGTGACTCTCAGTGGGCTGGCAGGGGGAGTGGGGGAGTGACTCTCAGTGGGCTGGCATGCAGGGGTGTCTCTCAGTGGGCTGGAAGGGGGAGTTGGGGACTGAATCTCAGTGAGCAGGCAGGGGGAGTGTGGGAGTGACTCTCAGTCGGCTGGCAGGGGGAGAGACTCTCAGTGAGCTGGCAGGATGAGTGAATCTCAGTGAGCTGGCAGGGGGAGTGAGGGAGTGACTCTCAGTGAGCTGGCAAGTGGAGAGACTCTCAGTGAGCTGGCAGGGGTAATGACTGTCATTGAGCAGGCAGGGAGAGTGGGGGAGTGACTCTCAGTGAGCTGGCAGGGGGAGAGACTCTCAGTGAGCTGGCAGGGGATGTGGGGGAGTGACTCTCAGTAAGCTGGCAGGGGGAGTGCGGGAGTGACTCTCAGTTAGCTGGCTGGGAGAGTGGGGGAGTGACTCTCGGTGAGCTGGCAGGGGGAGAGACTCTCAGTGAGCTGGCAGAGGGAGTGGGGGAGTGACTCTCAGTGAGCTGGTAGGCAGAGTGGGGGAGTGACACTCAGTGAGCTTGCAGGGGTAGTGGGGGAGTGACTCTCAGAGAGCTGTCAGTGGGTTGGGGCAGTGAATCTCAGTGGCTGGCAGGGGGACTGGGGGAGTGACTCTCAGTGAGCTGGCAGGGGGAGTGACTCTCAGTGAGCTGGCAGAGGGAGTGACTCTCAGTGAGCTGGCAGGCGGAGTGACTCTCAGTGAGCTGGCAGAAGGATTGGGGGAGTGACTCTCATTGAGGAGGCAGGGAGATTGACTCTCAGTGTGCTGGCAGAGGGAGTGATTCTCAGTGGGATGGCAGGGGGGCTGACATTCAGGGGGCTGGCAAGGGGAGTGTTGGAGTGAATCTCAGTGAGCTGGCAGGGGGAGAGACTATCAGACAGCTGGCAGGGGGTGTGGGGAAGTGAATCTCAGTGAGCTGGCAAGTGGAGAGACTCTCAATGAGCTGGCAGGGGGAGTGACTCTCAGTGAGCTGGCAGGGAGAGTGTCTCTCAGTGAGCTGGCAGGGTGAGTGGGGGAGTGACTGTCAGTGAGCTGGCAGGGGGAGTGGGGGAGTGACTCTCAGTGATCTGGCAGGGTGAGTGGGGGAGTGACTCTCAGTGAGCTGGCAGGGGGAGAGACTCTCAGTGAGCTGGCAGGGTGAGTGGGGGAGTGACTCTCAGTGGGCTGGCAGAGACAGTGGGGGAGTGACTCTCAGTGTGCTGGCAGGGGGAGTGGGGGATAGACACTCATTGGGCTGGCAGGGGGAGTGGGGGAGTGAATCTCAGTGGGCTGGCAGGGGGAGTGACTCTCAGTGAGCTGGCAGAGAGAGTGGGGGAGCGACTCTCAGTGTGCTGGCAGGGGGAGTGGGGGATAGACACTCATTGGGCTGGCAGGGTGAGTGGGGGAGTGACTCTCAGTGGGCTGGCAGGGGGAGTGACTCTCAGTGAGCTGGCAGGGGGAGTGTCACAGTGTGCTGGCAGGGGAGTGACTCTCAGTGAGCTGGCAGTGGGAGTGACTCTCACTGAGTTGGCAGGGGGAGTGACTCTCAGTGGGCGGGCAGGGGGATTGACTCTCAGTGGGCTGGCAGGAGGAGTGACTCTCAGTGAGCAGGCAGGGCGAGTGGGGGAGTGACTCTCAGTGAGCTGGCACGGGGAGTGGGTGAGTGACTCTCAGTGAGCTGGCAGGAGTAGAGACTCTCAGTGAGCTGGCAGTGGGAGAGACTCTCAGTGAGCTGGCAGAGGGAGTGGGTGAGTGACTCTCAGTGAGCTGGCAGGAGTAGAGACTCTCAGTGGGCTGGCAGGTGGAGAGACTCTCAATGAGCTGGCAGGGGGAGTGACTCTCAGTGAGCTGGCAGGGGGAGTGTCTCTCAGTGAGCTGGCAGGGTGAGTGGGGGAGTGACTCTCAGTTATCTGGCAGGGGGAGTGGGGGAGTGACTCTCAGTGAGCTGGCAGGGCGAGTGGGGGAGTGACTCTCAGTGAGCTGGCACGGGGAGTGGGTGAGTGACTCTCAGTGAGCTGGCAGGGGGAGAGACTCTCAGTGAGCTGTCAAGGGGAGTGGGGGAGTGACTCTCAGTGAGCTGGCACGGGGAGTGACTCTCAATGAGCTGGCATGGGAATGTGGGGGAGTGACTCAGTGATCTGGCAGGGGGAGAGACTCTCAGTGAGCTGGCAGGGGGAGTGGGGGAGTGACACTCAGTGAGCTTTCAGGGGGAGAGACTCTTAGTGAGCTGGCAGGGGGAGTGACTCTCAGTGAGCTGGCAGGGGGAGTGGGGAGGGACTCTCAGTGAGCTGGCAGGGGGAGAGACTCTCAGTGAGCTGGCAGGGGTAGTGGGGGAGTGACTCTCAGTGAGCTGGCAGTGGGAGTGACTCTCAGTGAGTTGGCAGGGGGAGTGACTCTCAGTGGGCTGGCAGGAGGAGTGACTCTCAGTGAGCAGGCAGGGCGAGTGGGGGAGTGACTCTCAGTGAGCTGGCACGGGGAGTGGGTGAGTGACTCTCAGTGAGCTGGAAGGGGGAGAGACTCTCAGTGAGCTGGCAGGGGGAGTGGGGGAGTGACTCTCAGAGAGCTGTCAGGGGGTTGGGCAGTGAATCTCAGTGGCTGGCAGGGGGACTGGGGGAGTGACTCTCAGTGAGCTGGCAGGGGGAGTGACTCTCAGTGAGCTGGCAGAAGGATTGGGGGAGTGACTCTCATTGAGGAGGCAGGGAGACTGACTTTCAGTGTGCTGGCAGAGGGAGTGATTCTCAGTGGGATGGCAGGGGGGCTGACATCCAGTGGGCTGGCAAGGGGAATGTGGGAGTGAATCTCAGTGAGCTGGCAGGGGGAGAGACTATCAGTGAGCTGGCAGGGGGAGTGGGGGAGTGACTCTCAGTGAGCTGGCAGGGGGAGAGACTCTCAGTGAGCTGGCAGGGTGAGTGGGGGAGTGACTCTCAGTGGGCTGGCAGAGACAGTGGGGAAGTGACTCTCAGTGTGCTGGCAGGGGGAGTGGGGGATAGACACTCATTGGGCTGGCAGGGGGAGTGGGGGAGTGAATCTCAGTGGGCTGGCAGGGGGAGTGACACTCAGTGAGCTGGCAGAGAGAGTGGGGGAGTGACTCTCAGTGTGCTGGCAGGGGGAGTGGGGGATAGACACTCATTGGGCTGGCAGGGGGAGTGGGGGAGTGACTCTCAGTGTGCTGGCAGGGGGAGTGTCACAGTGGGCTGGCAGGGGAGTGACTCTCAGTGAGCTGGCAGTGGAAGTGACTCTCACTGAGTTGGCAGGGGGAGTGACTCTCAGTGGGCGGGCAGGGGGATTGACTCTCAGTGGGCTGGCAGGAGGAGTGACTCTCAGTGAGCAGGCAGGGCGAGTGGGGGAGTGACTCTCAGTGAGCTGGCACGGGGAGTGGGCGAGTGACTCTCAGTGAGCTGGCAGGAGTAGAGACTCTCAGTGAGCTGGCAGGGGGAGTGGGGGAGTGAATCTCAGTGAGCTGGCAGGGGGAGTGACTCTCAATGAGCTGGCAAGGGGAGTGGGGGAGTGACTCATTGATCTGGCAGGGGTAGAGACTCTCAGTGAGCTGGCAAGGGGAGTGGGGGAGTGACACTCAGTGAGCTGTCAGGGGGAGAGACTCTTAGTGAGCTGGCAGGGGGACTGACTCTCAGTGAGCTGGCAGGGGGAGTGGGGAGTGACTCTCAGTGAGCTGGCAAGGGGAGAGACTCTCAGTGAGCTGGCAGGGGTAGTGACTCTCAGTTATCTGGCAGGGGGAGTGGGGGAGTGACTCTCAGTGAGCTGGCATGGGGAGAGACTCTCAGTGAGCTGGCAGGGGTAGTGGGGGAGTGACTCTCAGTGAGCTGGCAGTGGGAGTGACTCTCAGTGAGTTGGCAGGGGGAGTGACTCTCAGTGGGCGGGCAGGGGGAGTGACTCTCAGTGGGCTGGCAGGAGGAGTGACTCTCAGTGAGCAGGCAGGGCGAGTGGGGGAGTGACTCTCAGTGAGCTGGCACGGGGAGTGGGTGAGTGAGTCTCAGTGAGCTGGAAGGGGGAGAGACTCTCAGTGAGCTGGCAGGGGGAGTGGGGGAGTGACTCTCAGTGAGCTGGCAGGGGGAGTGACTCTCAGTGAGCTGGCAGGGGGAGTGGGGGAGTGACTCTCAGTGAGCTGGCAGGGGGAGAGACTCTCAGTGAGCTGGCAGGGGTAATGACTCTCAGTGAGCTGGCAGGGGGAGTGGGCAGTGACACTCAGTGAGCTGGCAGGGGGAGAGACTCTCTGTGAGCTGGCAGGGGATGTGGGGGAGTGGCTCTCAGTAAGCTGGCAGGGGGAGTTCGTGAGTGACTCTCAGTGAGCTGGCAGGGGGAGTGGGGGAGTGACTCCCAATGAGCTGTCAGGGGGAGTGATTCTCAGTAAGCTGGCACGGGGAGTCGGGGAGTGACTCTCAGTGAGCTGGCAGGGGAGAGACTCAAGTGAGCTGGCAGGGGGAGTGGGGGAGTGACTCTCAGTGGGCTGGCAGAGACAGTGGGGAAGTGACTCTCAGTGTGCTGGCAGGGGGAGTGGGGGATAGACACTCATTGGGCTGGCAGGGGGAGTGGGGGAGTGACTCTCAGTGTGCTGGCAGGGGGAGTGGGGGATAGACACTCATTGGGCTGGCAGGGGGAGTGGGGGAGTGACTCTCAGTGGGCTGGCAGGGGGAGTGTCACAGTGGGCTGGCAGGGGAGTGACTCTCAGTGAGCTGGCAGTGGAAGTGACTCTCACTGAGTTGGCAGGGGGAGTGACTCTCAGTGGGCGGGCAGGGGGATTGACTCTCAGTGGGCTGGCAGGAGGAGTGACTCTCAGTGAGCAGGCAGGGCGAGTGGGGGAGTGACTCTCAGTGAGCTGGCACGGGGAGTGGGCGAGTGACTCTCAGTGAGCTGGCAGGAGTAGAGACTCTCAGTGAGCTGGCAGGGGGAGTGGGGGAGTGAATCTCAGTGAGCTGGCAGGGGGAGTGACTCTCAATGAGCTGGCAAGGGGAGTGGGGGAGTGACTCATTGATCTGGCAGGGGTAGAGACTCTCAGTGAGCTGGCAGGGGGAGTGGGGGAGTGACACTCAGTGAGCTGTCAGGGGGAGAGACTCTTAGTGAGCTGGCAGGGGGACTGACTCTCAGTGAGCTGGCAGGGGGAGTGGGGAGTGACTCTCAGTGAGCTGGCAAGGGGAGAGACTCTCAGTGAGCTGGCAGGGGTAGTGACTCTCAGTTATCTGGCAGGGGGAGTGGGGGAGTGACTCTCAGTGAGCTGGCATGGGGAGAGACTCTCAGTGAGCTGGCAGGGGTAGTGGGGGAGTGACTCTCAGTGAGCTGGCAGTGGGAGTGACTCTCAGTGAGTTGGCAGGGGGAGTGACTCTCAGTGAGCGGGCAGGGGGAGTGACTCTCAGTGGGCTGGCAGGAGGAGTGACTCTCAGTGAGCAGGCAGGGCGAGTGGGGGAGTGACTCTCAGTGAGCTGGCACGGGGAGTGGGTGAGTGAGTCTCAGTGAGCTGGAAGGGGGAGAGACTCTCAGTGAGCTGGCAGGGGGAGTGGGGGAGTGACTCTCAGTGAGCTGGCAGGGGGGGTGACTCTCAGTGGGCGGGCAGGGGGATTGACTCTCAGTGGGCTGGCAGGAGGAGTGACTCTCAGTGAGCAGGCAGGGCGAGTGGGGGAGTGACTCTCAGTGAGCTGGCACGGGGAGTGGGCGAGTGACTCTCAGTGAGCTGGCAGGAGTAGAGACTCTCAGTGAGCTGGCAGGGGGAGTGGGGGAGTGACTCTCAGTGAGCTGGCAGGGGGAGTGACTCTCAATGAGCTGGCAAGGGGAGTGGGGGAGTGACTCATTGATCTGGCAGGGGTAGAGACTCTCAGTGAGCTGGCAGGGGGAGTGGGGGAGTGACACTCAGTGAGCTGTCAGGGGGAGAGACTCTTAGTGAGCTGGCAGGGGGACTGACTCTCAGTGAGCTGGCAGGGGGAGTGGGGAGTGACTCTCAGTGAGCTGGCAAGGGGAGAGACTCTCAGTGAGCTGGCAGGGGTAGTGACTCTCAGTTATCTGGCAGGGGGAGTGGGGGAGTGACTCTCAGTGAGCTGGCATGGGGAGAGACTCTCAGTGAGCTGGCAGGGGTAGTGGGGGAGTGACTCTCAGTGAGCTGGCAGTGGGAGTGACTCTCAGTGAGTTGGCAGGGGGAGTGACTCTCAGTGGGCGGGCAGGGGGAGTGACTCTCAGTGGGCTGGCAGGAGGAGTGACTCTCAGTGAGCAGGCAGGGCGAGTGGGGGAGTGACTCTCAGTGAGCTGGCACGGGGAGTGGGTGAGTGAGTCTCAGTGAGCTGGAAGGGGGAGAGACTCTCAGTGAGCTGGCAGGGGGAGTGGGGGAGTGACTCTCAGTGAGCTGGCAGGGGGAGTGACTCTCAGTGAGCTGGCAGGGGGAGTGGGGGAGTGACTCTCAGTGAGCTGGCAGGGGGAGAGACTCTCAGTGAGCTGGCAGGGGTAATGACTCTCAGTGAGCTGGCAGGGGGAGTGGGCAGTGACACTCAGTGAGCTGGCAGGGGGAGAGACTCTGTGAGCTGGCAGGGGATGTGGGGGAGTGGCTCTCAGTAAGCTGGCAGGGGGAGTTCGTGAGTGACTCTCAGTGAGCTGGCAGGGGGAGTGGGGGAGTGACTCCCAATGAGCTGTCAGGGGGAGTGATTCTCAGTAAGCTGGCACGGGGAGTCGGGGAGTGACTCTCAGTGAGCTGGCAGGGGAGAGACTCAAGTGAGCTGGCAGGGGGAGTGGGGGAGTGACTCTCAGTGGGCTGGCAGAGACAGTGGGGAAGTGACTCTCAGTGTGCTGGCAGGGGGAGTGGGGGATAGACACTCATTGGGCTGGCAGGGGGAGTGGGGGAGTGACTCTCAGTGGGCTGGCAGGGGGAGTGTCACAGTGGGCGGGCAGGGGAGTGACTCTCAGTGAGCTGGCAGTGGAAGTGACTCTCACTGAGTTGGCAGGGGGAGTGACTCTCAGTGGGCGGGCAGGGGGATTGACTCTCAGTGGGCTGGCAGGAGGAGTGACTCTCAGTGAGCAGGCAGGGCGAGTGGGGGAGTGACTCTCAGTGAGCTGGCACGGGGAGTGGGCGAGTGACTCTCAGTGAGCTGGCAGGAGTAGAGACTCTCAGTGAGCTGGCAGGGGGAGTGGGGGAGTGAATCTCAGTGAGCTGGCAGGGGAGAGACTCAAGTGAGCTGGCAGGGGGAGTGGGGGAGTGACTCTCAGGGAGCTGGCAGGGTGAGTGGGGGATTGACGCTCGGTGAGCTGCCATGTTGAGTGGGGGGTGACTCTCAGTGGGCTGGAAGCGAGAGTGGGGGAGTTAATCTCAGTGAGCTGGCAGGGGGAGTGGGGGTGTGACTCTCAGTGATCTGTCAGGGGGTGAGACTCTCAGTGAGCTGGCAGGGGGAGAGACTCTCAGTGAGCTGGTAGGGCGATTGACTCTCAGTGAGCTGGCAGGGGGAGTGGGGGAGTGACTCTCAGTGAGCTGGCAGGGGGAGAGACTCTCAGTGAGCTGGCAGGGGTAATGACTCTCAGTGAGCTGGCAGGGGGAGTGGGCAGTGACTCTCAGTGAGCTGGCAGGGGGAGAGACTCTCTGTGAGCTGGCAGGGGATGTGGGTGAGTGGCTCTCAGTAAGCTGGCAGGTGGAGTGTGTGAGTGACTCTCAGTGAGCTGGCAGGGGGAGTGGGGGAGTGACTCTCAATGAGCTGTCAGGGGGAGTGATTCTCAGTAAGCTGGCACGGGGAGTGGGGGAGTGACTCTCAGTGAGCTGGCAGGGGAGAGACTCAAGTGAGCTGGCAGGGGGAGTGGGGGAGTGACTCTCAGTGAGCTGGCAGGGGGAGTGGGGGATTGACGCTCGGTGAGCTGGCATGTTGAGTGGGGGAGTGACTCTCAGTGAGCTGGCAGGGGGAGTGGGGGAGCGACTCTCATTGAGCTGGCAAGAGGAGTGGGGGAGTGACTCTCAGTGGACTGGCAATGGGAGTGGGGGAGTGACTCCCAGAGAGCTGGCAGGGGGAGTGACTCTCAGTGGGCTGGCAGGGGGATTGACTCTCAGTAAGCTGGCAGGGGGTGTGACTCTCAGTGGGCTGGCAGGGGGAGTGACTCTCATTGAGCTGGCAGGGGGAGTGACTCTCAGTGAGCTGGCAGGGGGAGTGACTCTTAGTGAGCTGGTAGGAGTGGGTGACACTCAGTGGGCTGGCAGGGGGAGTGGGTGAGTGACTCTCAGTGAGCATGCAGGGGGAGTGACTCTCAGTGAGCTGGCAGGTGGGTGACATTCAGTGAGCTGGCAGGGGGAGTGGGGGAGTGACTCTCAGTGAGCAGGCAGGGGGGTGACATTCAGTGAGCTGGCAGGGGGAGTGGGGGAGTGACTCTCAGTGAGCAGGCAGGGGGGTGACATTCAGTGAGCTGGCAGGGGGAGTGGGGGAGTGACTCTCAGTGAGCTGGCAGGGGGAGTGACTCTCAGTGAGCTGGCAGGGGGACAGACTCTCAGTGAGCTGGCAGTGGGGTGACTCTCAGTGGGCTGGCAGGGGGAGTGGGTGAGTGACTCTCAGTGAGCTGGCAGGGGGAGTGACTCTCAGTGAGCTGGCAGGGGGACTGACTCTCAGTGAGCAGGCAGGGGGAGTGACTCTCAGTGAGCTGGCAGGGGGCAGACTCTCAGTGAGCTGGCAGTGGGGTGACTCTCAGTGGGCTGGCAGGGGGAGTGGGGGAGTGACTCTCAGTGAGCTGGCAGGGGGAGTGTTGGAGAGACTCTCAGTGGGCTGGCATGCAGGGGTGTCTCTCAGTGGGCTGGAAGGGGGAGTGGGGGACTGAATCTCAGTGAGCAGGCAGGAGGAGTGACTCTCAGTGGGCTGGCAGGGATATTGACTCTCAGTAAGCTGGCAGGGGGTGTGACTCTCAGTGGGCTGGCAGGGGGAGTGACTCTCAGTGAGCTGGCAGGGGGAGTCACTCTCAGTGAGCTGGCAGGGGGAGTGGGGGAGTGAATTTCAGTTAGCTGGCAGGGGGAGAGACTCTCAGTGAGCTGTCAGGGGGAGTGACTCTCAGTGACCTGGCACGGGGTGTGGGGGAGTGACTCTCAGTGAGCTAGAAGGGGGAGTGGGGGAGTGATTCTGAGTGAGCTGTCAGGGCGAGTGGGGGATTGACTCTCAGTGTGCTGTCAGGGTGACTGACTCTCAGTGAGCTGGCAGGGGGAGTGACTCTCAGTGGGCTGGTAGGCGGATTGACTCTCAGTGTGCTGTCAGGGTGACTGACTCACAGTGGGCTGGCAGGGGGAGTGACTCTCAGTGAGCTGGCAGGGGGAGTGACTCTTAGTGAGCTGGCAGGGGTGGGTGACTCACAGTGGGCTGGCAGGGGGAGTGACTCTCAGTGAGCTGGGAGGGGGAGTGACTCTTAGTGAGCTGGCAGGGGTGGGTGACTCTCATTGGGCTGGCAGGGGGAGTGGGTGAGTGACTCTCAGTGAGTTCGCAGGGGGATTGGGGGAGTGACTCTCATTGGGCTGGCAGGTGGAGTGACTCTCAGTGAGCTGGCAGGGGGAGTGACTCTCAGTGAGCTGGCAGGGGGAGTGACTCAGTGAGCTGTCAGGGGGAGTGGTGGAGTGACTCTCAGTGAGGTGGCAGGGGGAGTGGGAGATTTACTCTCAGTGGGCTGGCAGGCAGGGGTGACTCTCAGCGGGCTGGAAGGGGGAGTGTGGGAGTGAATCTCAGTGAGCTGGCAGGGTGAGTGGGGGAGTGACACTCATTGAGCTGGCAGGGGGAGTGCGGGAGTGAGTCTCAGTGAGCTGGCAGGGGGAGTGACTCTCAGTGAGCTGGCAGGGGGAGTGGGGGAGTGACACTCAGTGAGCTGGCAGGTGGAGAGACTCTCAATGAGCTGGCAGGGGGAGTGACTCTCAGTGAGCTGGCAGGGGGAGTGTCTCTCAGTGAGCTGGCAGGGTGAGTGGGGGAGTGACTGTCAGTGAGCTGGCAGGGTGAGTGGGGGAGTGACTCTCAGTTATCTGGCAGGGGGAGTGGGGGAGTGACTCTCAGTGAGCTGGCAGGGCGAGTGGGGGAGTGACTCTCAGTGAGCTGGCACGGGGAGTGGGTGAGTGACTCTCAGTGAGCTGGCAGGGGGAGTGACTTTCAATGAGCTGGCATGGGAATGTGGGGGAGTGACTCAGTGATCTGGCAGGGGGAGAGACTCTCAGTGAGCTGGCAGGGGGAGTGGGGGAGTGACACTCAGTGAGCTTTCAGCGGGAGAGACTCTTAGTGAGCTGGCAGGGGGAGTGACTCTCAGTGAGCTGGCAGGGGGAGTGGGGAGGGACTCTCAGTGAGCTGGCAGGGGGAGAGACTCTCAGTGAGCTGGCAGGGGTAGTGGGGGAGTGACTCTCGGTGAGCTGGCAGTGGGAGTGACTCTCAGTGAGTTGGCAGAGGGAGTGACTCTCAGTGGGCGGGCAGGGAGAGTGACTCTCAGTGGGCTGGCAGGAGGAGTGACTCTCAGTGAGCAGGCAGGGCGAGTGGGGGAGTGACTCTCAGTGAGCTGGCACGGGGAGTGGGTGAGTGACTCTCAGTGAGCTGGAAGGGGGAGAGACTCTCAGTGAGCTGGCAGGGGGAGTGGGGGAGTGACTCTCAGAGAGCTGTCAGGGGTTTGGGCAGTGAATCTCAGTGGCTGGCAGGGGGACTGGGGGAGTGACTCTCAGTGAGCTGGCAGGGGGAGTGACTCTCAGTGAGCTGGCAGAGGGAGTGACTCTCAGTGAGCTGGCAGGCGGAGTGACTCTCAGTGAGCTGGCAGAAGGATTGGGGGAGTGACTCTCAGTGAGCTGGCAGGCGGAGTGACTCTCAGTGAGCTGGCAGAAGGATTGGGGGAGTGACTCTCATTGAGGAGGCAGGGAGACTGACTTTCAGTGTGCTGGCAGAGGGAGTGATTCTCAGTGGGATGGCAGGGGGGCTGACATCCAGTGGGCTGGCAAGGGGAATGTGGGAGTGAATCTCAGTGAGCTGGCAGGGGGAGAGACTATCAGTGAGCTGGCAGGGTTAGTGGGGGAGTGACTCTCAGTGAGCTGGCAGGGGGAGAGACTCTCAGTGAGCTGGCAGGGTGAGTGGGGGAGTGACTCTCAGTGGGCTGGCAGGACAGTGGGGAAGTGACTCTCAGTGTGCTGGCAGGGGGAGTGGGGCATAGACACTCATTGGGCTGGCAGGGGGAGTGGGGGAGTGAATCTCAGTGGGCTGGCAGGGGGAGTGACACTCAGTGAGCTGGCAGAGAGAGTGGGGGAGTGACTCTCAGTGTGCTGGCAGGGGGAGTGGGGGATAGACACTCATTGGGCTGGCAGGGGGAGTGGGGGAGTGACTCTCAGTGGGCTGGCAGGGGGAGTGTCACAGTGGGCTGGCAGGGGAGTGACTCTCAGTGAGCTGGCAGTGGGAGTGACTCTCAGTGGGCGGGCAGGGGGATTGACTGGCAGTGGGCTGGCAGGAGGAGTGACTCTCAGTGAGCAGGCAGGGCGAGTGGGGGAGTGACTCTCAGTGAGCTGGCACGGGGAGTGGGCGAGTGACTCTCAGTGAGCTGGCAGGAGTAGAGACTCTCAGTGAGCTGGCAGGGGGAGTGGGGGAGTGACTCTCAGTGAGCTGGCAGGGGGAGTGACTCTCAATGAGCTGGCAAGGGGAGTGGGGGAGTGACTCAGTGATCTGGCAGGGGTAGAGACTCTCAGTGAGCTGGCAGGGGGAGTGGGGGAGTGACACTCAGTGAGCTGTCAGGGGGAGAGACTCTTAGTGAGCTGGCAGGGGGACTGACTCTCAGTGAGCTGGCAGGGGGAGTGGGGAGTGACTCTCAGTGAGCTGGCAAGGGGAGAGACTCTCAGTGAGCTGGCAGGGGTAGTGACTCTCAGTTATCTGGCAGGGGGAGTGGGGGAGTGACTCTCAGTGAGCTGGCATGGGGAGAGACTCTCAGTGAGCTGGCAGGGGCAGTGGGGGAGTGATTCTCAGTGAGCTGGCAGTGGGAGTGACTCTCAGTGAGTTGGCAGGGGGAGTGACTCTCAGTGGGCGGGCAGGGGGAGTGACTCTCAGTGGGCTGGCAGGAGGAGTGACTCTCAGTGAGCAGGCAGGGCGAGTGGGGGAGTGACTCTCAGTGAGCTGGCACGGGGAGTGGGTGAGTGAGTCTCAGTGAGCTGTCAGGGGGAGAGACTCTCAGTGAGCTGGCAGGGGGAGTGGTGGAGTGACTCTCAGTGAGCTGGCAGGGGGAGTGACTCTCAGTGAGCTGGCAGGGGGAGAGACTCTCAGTGAGCTGGCAGGGGTAATGACTCTCAGTGAGCTGGCAGGGGGAGTGGGCAGTGACACTCAGTGAGCTGGCAGGGGGAGAGACTCTCTGTGAGCTGGCAGGGGATGTGGGGGAGTGGCTCTCAGTAAGCTGGCAGGGGGAGTTCGTGAGTGACTCTCAGTGAGCTGGCAGGGGGAGTGGGGGATTGACTCCCAATGAGCTGTCAGGGGGAGTGATTCTCAGTAAGCTGGCACGGGGAGTCGGGGAGTGACTCTCAGTGAGCTGGCAGGGGAGAGACTCAAGTGAGCTGGCAGGGGGAGTGGGGGGTGACTCTCAGGGAGCTGGCAGGGTGAGTGGGGGATTGACGCTCGGTGAGCTGCCATGTTGAGTGGGGGGTGACTCTCAGTGGGCTGGAAGCGGGAGTGGGGGAGTGAATCTCAGTGAGCTGGCAGGGGGAGTGGGGGTGTGACTCTCAGTGATCTGTCAGGGGGTGAGACTCTCAGTGAGCTGGCAGGGGGAGAGACTCTCAGTGAGCTGGTAGGGCGATTGACTCTCAGTGAGCTGGCAGGGGGAGTGGGGGAGTGACTCTCAGTGAGCTGGCAGGGGGAGAGACTCTCAGTGAGCTGGCAGGGGTAATGACTCTCAGTGAGCTGGCAGGGGGAGTGGGCAGTGACTCTCAGTGAGCTGGCAGGGGGAGAGACTCTCTGTGAGCTGGCAGGGGATGTGGGGGAGTGGCTCTCAGTGAGCTGGCAGGGGGAGTGGGGGAGTGACTCTCAATGAGCTGTCAGGGGGAGTGATTCTCAGTAAGCTGGCACGGGGAGTGGGGGAGTGACTCTCAGTGAGCTGGCAGGGGAGAGACTCAAGTGAGCTGGCAGGGGGAGTGGGGGAGTGACTCTCAGTGAGCTGGCAGGGGGAGTGGGGGATTGACGCTCGGTGAGCTTTCATGTTGAGTGGGGGAGTGACTCTCAGTGAGCTGGCAGGGGGAGTGGGGGAGCGACTCTCATTGAGCTGGCAAGAGGAGTGGGGGAGTGACTCTCAGTGGACTGGCAATGGGAGTGGGGGAGTGACTCCCAGAGAGCTGGCAGGGGGAGTGACTCTCAGTGGGCTGGCAGGGGGATTGACTCTCAGTAAGCTGGCAGGGGGTGTGACTCTCAGTGGGCTGGCAGGGGTAGTGACTCTCATTGAGCTGGCAGGGGGAGTGACTCTCAGTGAGCTGGCAGGGGGAGTGACTCTTAGTGAGCTGGTAGGAGTGGGTGACACTCAGTGGGCTGGCAGAGGGAGTGGGTGAGTGACTCTCAGTGAGCTGGCAGGGGGAGTGACTCTCAGTGAGCTGGCAGGGGGACTGACTCTCAGTGAGCAGGCAGGGGGGTGACATTCAGTGAGCTGGCAGGGGGAGTGGGGGAGTGACTCTCAGTGAGCTGGCAGGGGGAGTGACTCTCAGTGAGCTGGCAGGGGGACAGACTCTCAGTGAGCTGGCAGTGGGGTGACTCTCAGTGGGCTGGCAGGGGGAGTGGGTGAGTGACTCTCAGTGAGCTGGCAGGGGGAGTGACTCTCAGTGAGCTGGCAGGGGGACTGACTCTCAGTGAGCAGGCAGGGGGAGTGACTCTCAGTGAGCTGGCAGGGGGCAGACTCTCAGTGAGCTGGCAGTGGGGTGACTCTCAGTGGGCTGGCAGGGGGAGTGGGGGAGTGACTCTCAGTGAGCTGGCAGGGGGAGTGGGGGAGAGACTCTCAGTGGGCTGGCATGCAGGGGTGTCTCTCAGTGGGCTGGAAGGGGGAGTGGGGGACTGAATCTCAGTGAGCAGGCAGGAGGAGTGACTCTCAGTGGGCTGGCAGGGATATTGACTCTCAGTAAGCTGGCAGGGGGTGTGACTCTCAGTGGGCTGGCAGGGGGAGTGACTCTCAGTGAGCTGGCAGGGGGAGTCACTCTCAGTGAGCTGGCAGGGGGAGTGGGGGAGTGAATTTCAGTTAGCTGGCAGGGGGAGAGACTCTCAGTGAGCATTCAGGGGGAGTGACTCTCAGTGACCTGGCACGGGGTGTGGGGGAGTGACTCTCAGTGAGCTAGAAGGGGGAGTGGGGGAGTGATTCTGAGTGAGCTGTCAGGGCGAGTGGGGGATTGACTCTCAGTGTGCTGTCAGGGTGACTGACTCTCAGTGAGCTGGCAGGGGGAGTGACTCTCAGTGGGCTGGCAGGCGGATTGACTCTCAGTAAGCTGGCAGGGGGTGTGACTCACAGTGGGCTGGCAGGGGGAGTGACTCTCAGTGAGCTGGCAGGGGGACTGACTCTTAGTGAGCTGGCAGGGGTGGGTGACTCACAGTGGGCTGGCAGGGGGAGTGACTCTCAGTGAGCTGGCAGGGGGAGTGACTCTTACTGAGCTGGCAGGGGTGGGTGACTCTCAGTGGGCTGGCAGGGGGAGTGGGTGAGTGACTCTCAGTGAGTTCGCAGGGGGATTGGGGGAGTGACTCTCATTGGGCTGGCAGGTGGAGTGACTCTCAGTGAGCTGGCAGGGGGAGTGACTCAGTGAGCTGTCAGGGGGAGTGGTGGAGTGACTCTCAGTGAGGTGGCAGGGGGAGTGGGAGATTTACTCTCAGTGGGTTGGCAGGCAGGGGTGACTCTCAGTGGGCTGGAAGGGGGAGTGTGGGAGTGAATCTCAGTGAGCTGGCAGGGTGAGTGGGGGAGTGACTCTCAGTGATCTGGCAGGGGGAGAGACAATCAGTGAGCTGGCAGGGGGAGTGGGGGAGTGACACTCATTGAGCTGGCAGGGGGAGTGCGGGAGTGAGTCTCAGTGAGCTGGCAGGGGGAGAAACTCTCAGTGAGCTAGCAGGGGAAGTGGGGGAGCGACTCTCAGTAAGCTGGCAGGGGGAGTGCGGGAGTGACTCTCAGTGAGCTGGCAGGGAGAGTGGGGGAGTGATTCTCAGTGAGCTGGCAGGGGGAGTGGGGGAGTGACTCTCAATGAGCTGGCAGGGGGAGTGACTCTCAGTGAGCTGGCAGGGGGAGAGACTCAAGTGAGCTGGCAGGGGCAGTGGGGGAGTCACTCTCAGTGACCTGGCAGTGGGAGAGAATCCCAGTGAGCTGGCAGGGGGAGTGACTCTCAGTGGGCTGTCAGGGGGAGTGGGGGAGTGACTCTCAGTGGGCTGGCATGCAGGGGTGTCTCTCAGTGGGCTGGAAGGGGGAGTTGGGGACTGAATCTCAGTGAGCAGGCAGGGGGAGTGGGGGAGTGACTCTCAGTCGGCTGGCAGGGGGAGAGACTCTCAGTGAGCTGGCAGGATGAGTGAATCTCAGTGAGCTGGCAGGGGGAGTGGGGGAGTGACTCTCAGTGAGCTGGCAAGTGGAGAGACTCTCAGTGAGCTGGCAGGGGTAATGTTCTCATTGAGCAGGCAGGGAGAGTGGGGGAGTGACTCTCAGTGAGCTGGCAGGGGGAGAGACTCTCAGTGAGCTGGCAGGGGATGTGGGGGAGTGACTCTCAGTAAGCTGGCAGGGGGAGTGCGGGAGTGACTCTCAGTTAGCTGGCTGGGAGAGTGGGGGAGTGACTCTCGGTGAGCTGGCAGGGGGAGAGACTCTCAGTGAGCTGGCAGAGGGAGTAGGGGAGTGACTCTCAGTGAGCTGGCAGGGGGAGTGGGGGATTGACGCTCGGTGAGCTGGCATGTTGAGTGGGGGAGTGACTCTCAGTGAGCTGGCAGGGGGAGTGGGGGAGCGACTCTCATTGAGCTGGCAAGAGGAGTGGGGGAGTGACTCTCAGTGGACTGGCAATGGGAGTGGGGGAGTGACTCCCAGAGAGCTGGCAGGGGGAGTGACTCTCAGTGGGCTGGCAGGGGGTGTGACTCTCAGTGGGCTGGCAGGGGGAGTGACTCTCATTGAGCTGGCAGGGGGAGTGACTCTCAGTAAGCTGGCAGGGGGTGTGACTCTCAGTGGGCTGGCAGGGGGAGTGACTCTCATTGAGCTGGCAGGGGGAGTGACTCTCAGTGAGCTGGCAGGGGGAGTGACTCTTAGTGAGCTGGTAGGAGTGGGTGACACTCAGTGGGCTGGCAGAGGGAGTGGGTGAGTGACTCTCAGTGAGCTGGCAGGGGGAGTGACTCTCAGTGAGCTGGCAGGGGGACTGACTCTCAGTGAGCAGGCAGGGGGGGTGACATTCAGTGAGCTGGCAGGGGGAGTGGGGGAGTGACTCTCAGTGAGCTGGCAGGGGGAGTGACTCTCAGTGAGCTGGCAGGGGGACAGACTCTCAGTGAGCTGGCAGTGGGGTGACTCTCAGTGGGCTGGCAGGGGGAGTGGGTGAGTGACTCTCAGTGAGCTGGCAGGGGGAGTGACTCTCAGTGAGCTGGCAGGGGGACTGACTCTCAGTGAGCAGGCAGGGGGAGTGACTCTCAGTGAGCTGGCAGGGGGCAGACTCTCAGTGAGCTGGCAGTGGGGTGACTCTCAGTGGGCTGGCAGGGGGAGTGGGGGAGTGACTCTCAGTGAGCTGGCAGGGGGAGTGGGGGAGAGACTCTCAGTGGGCTGGCATGCAGGGGTGTCTCTCAGTGGGCTGGAAGGGGGAGTGGGGGACTGAATCTCAGTGAGCAGGCAGGAGGAGTGACTCTCAGTGGGCTGGCAGGGATATTGACTCTCAGTAAGCTGGCAGGGGGTGTGACTCTCAGTGGGCTGGCAGGGGGAGTGACTCTCAGTGAGCTGGCAGGGGGAGTCACTCTCAGTGAGCTGGCAGGGGGAGTGGGGGAGTGAATTTCAGTTAGCTGGCAGGGGGAGAGACTCTCAGTGAGCATTCAGGGGGAGTGACTCTCAGTGACCTGGCACGGGGTGTGGGGGAGTGACTCTCAGTGAGCTAGAAGGGGGAGTGGGGGAGTGATTCTGAGTGAGCTGTCAGGGCGAGTGGGGGATTGACTCTCAGTGTGCTGTCAGGGTGACTGACTCTCAGTGAGCTGGCAGGGGGAGTGACTCTCAGTGGGCTGGCAGGCGGATTGACTCTCAGTAAGCTGGCAGGGGGTGTGACTCACAGTGGGCTGGCAGGGGGAGTGACTCTCAGTGAGCTGGCAGGGGGACTGACTCTTAGTGAGCTGGCAGGGGTGGGTGACTCACAGTGGGCTGGCAGGGGGAGTGACTCTCAGTGAGCTGGCAGGGGGAGTGACTCTTACTGAGCTGGCAGGGGTGGGTGACTCTCAGTGGGCTGGCAGGGGGAGTGGGTGAGTGACTCTCAGTGAGTTCGCAGGGGGATTGGGGGAGTGACTCTCATTGGGCTGGCAGGTGGAGTGACTCTCAGTGAGCTGGCAGGGGGAGTGACTCAGTGAGCTGTCAGGGGGAGTGGTGGAGTGACTCTCAGTGAGGTGGCAGGGGGAGTGGGAGATTTACTCTCAGTGGGTTGGCAGGCAGGGGTGACTCTCAGTGGGCTGGAAGGGGGAGTGTGGGAGTGAATCTCAGTGAGCTGGCAGGGTGAGTGGGGGAGTGACTCTCAGTGATCTGGCAGGGGGAGAGACAATCAGTGAGCTGGCAGGGGGAGTGGGGGAGTGACACTCATTGAGCTGGCAGGGGGAGTGCGGGAGTGAGTCTCAGTGAGCTGGCAGGGGGAGAAACTCTCAGTGAGCTAGCAGGGGAAGTGGGGGAGCGACTCTCAGTAAGCTGGCAGGGGGAGTGCGGGAGTGACTCTCAGTGAGCTGGCAGGGAGAGTGGGGGAGTGATTCTCAGTGAGCTGGCAGGGGGAGTGGGGGAGTGACTCTCAGTGAGCTGGCAGGGGGAGAGACTCAAGTGAGCTGGCAGGGGCAGTGGGGGAGTCACTCTCAGTGAGCTGGCAGTGGGAGAGAATCCCAGTGAGCTGGCAGGGGGAGTGACTCTCAGTGGGCTGGCAGGGGGAGTGGGGGAGTGACTCTCAGTGGGCTGGCATGCAGGGGTGTCTCTCAGTGGGCTGGAAGGGGGAGTTGGGGACTGAATCTCAGTGAGCAGGCAGGGGGAGTGGGGGAGTGACTCTCAGTCGGCTGGCAGGGGGAGAGACTCTCAGTGAGCTGGCAGGATGAGTGAATCTCAGTGAGCTGGCAGGGGGAGTGGGGGAGTGACTCTCAGTGAGCTGGCAAGTGGAGAGACTCTCAGTGAGCTGGCAGGGGTAATGTTCTCATTGAGCAGGCAGGGAGAGTGGGGGAGTGACTCTCAGTGAGCTGGCAGGGGGAGAGACTCTCAGTGAGCTGGCAGGGGATGTGGGGGAGTGACTCTCAGTAAGCTGGCAGGGGGAGTGCGGGAGTGACTCTCAGTTAGCTGGCTGGGAGAGTGGGGGAGTGACTCTCGGTGAGCTGGCAGGGGGAGAGACTCTCAGTGAGCTGGCAGAGGGAGTAGGGGAGTGACTCTCAGTGAGCTGGTAGGGAGAGTGGGGGAGTGACTCTCAGTGAGCTTGCAGGGGGAGTGGGGGAGTGACTCTCAGAGAGCTGTCAGTGGGTTGGGGCAGTGAATCTCAGTGGCTGGCAGGGGGAATGGGGGAGTGACTCTCAGTGAGCTGGCAGGGGGAGTGACTCTCAGTGAGCTGGCAGAGGGAGTGACTCTCAGTGAGCTGGCAGGCGGAGTGACTCTCAGTGAGCTGGCAGAAGGATTGGGGGAGTGACTCTCATTGAGGAGGCAGGGAGACTGACTCTCAGTGTGCTGGCAGAGGGAGTGATTCTCAGTGGGATGGCAGGGGGGCTGACATTCAGGGGGCTGGCAAGGGGAGTGTTGGAGTGAATCTCAGTGAGCTGGCAGGGGGAGAGACTATCAGACAGCTGGCAGGGGGTGTGGGGAAGTGAATCTCAGTGAGCTGGCAAGTGGAGAGACTCTCAATGAGCTGGCAGGGAGAGTGACTCTCAGTGAGCTGGCAGGGAGAGTGTCTCTCAGTGAGCTGGCAGGGTGAGTGGGGGAGTGACTGTCAGTGAGCTGGCAGGGGGAGTGGGGGAGTGACTCTCAGTGATCTGGCAGGGTGAGTGGGGGAGTGACTCTCAGTGAGCTGTCAGGGGGAGAGACTCTCAGTGAGCTGGCAGGGTGAGTGGGGGAGTGACTCTCAGTGAGCTGGCAGGGGGAGTGACTCAGTGAGCTGTCAGGGGGAGTGGTGGAGTGACTCTCAGTGAGGTGGCAGGGGGAGTGGGAGATTTACTCTCAGTGGGCTGGCAGGCAGGGGTGACTCTCAGTGGGCTGGAAGGGGGAGTGTGGGAGTGAATCTCAGTGAGCTGGCAGGGTGAGTGGGGGAGTGACTCTCAGTGATCTGGCAGGGGGAGAGACAATCAGTGAGCTGGCAGGGGGAGTGGGGGAGTGACACTCATTGAGCTGGCAGGGGGAGTGCGGGAGTGAGTCTCAGTGAGCTGGCAGGGGGAGAAACTCTCAGTGAGCTAGCAGGGGAAGTGGGGGAGCGACTTTCAGTAAGCTGGCAGGGGGAGTGCGGGAGTGACTCTCAGTGAGCTGGCAGGGAGAGTGGGGGAGTGATTCTCAGTGAGCTGGCAGGGGGAGTGGGGGAGTGACTCTCAATGAGCTGGCAGGGGGAGTGATTCTCAGTGAGCTAGCACGGGGAGTTGGGGAGTGACTCTCAGTGAGCTGGCAGGGGGAGAGACTCAAGTGAGCTGGCAGGGGGAGTGGGGGAGTCACTCTCAGTGAGCTGGCAGTGGGAGAGAATCCCAGTGAGCTGGCAGGGGGAATGACTCTCAGTGAGCTGGCAGTGGGGTGAATCTCAGTGGGCTGGCAGGGGGAGTGGGTGTGTGACTCTCAGTGGGCTGGCATGCAGGGGTGTCTCTCAGTGGGCTGGAAGGGGGAGTTGGGGACTGAATCTCAGTGAGCAGGCAGGGGGAGTGGGGGAGTGACTCTCAGTGAGCTGGCAGGGGGAGAGACTCAAGTGAGCCGGCAGGGGGAGTGGGGGAGTCACTCTCAGTGAGCTGGCAGGGCGAGAGACTCTCAGTGAGCTGGCAAGGGAAGTGACTCTCAGTGAGCTGGCAGGGTGATTGGGGGAGTGACTCTCAATGGGCTGGCAGGTGCTCTCAGTGAGCTGGCAGGGGGAGTGACTCTCAGTGAGCTGGCAGGGGGAGTGACTCTCAGTGAGCTGGCAGTGGGGTGACTCTCAGTGGGCTGGCAGGGGGAGTGGGGGAGTGACTCTCAGTGAGATGGCAGGGGGAGTGGGGGAGTGACTCTCAGTGGGCTTCCATGCAGGAGTGACTCTCAGTGAGCTAGCAGGGAGAGTGACTCTCAGTGAGCTGGCAGGTGGAGAGACTCTCAGTGAGCTGGCAGGGGATGTGGGGGGTGACTCTCAGTAAGCTGGCAGGGGGAGTGGGGGAGTGACTCTCAGTGAGCTGGCAGAGGGAGTGGGGGAGTGACTCTCAGTGAGCTGGCAGAGGGAGTGACTCTCAGTGAGCTGGCAGGGGGAGAGACTATCAGTGAGCTGGAAGGGGGAGTGGGGAAGTGACTCTCAGTGATCTGGCAGGTGGAGAGACTCTCAATGAGCTGGCAGGGGGAGTGACTCTCAGTGAGCTGGCAGGGGGAGTTTCTCTCAGTGAGCTGGCAGGGGGAGTGGGGGAGTGACTGTCAGTGAGCTGGCAGGGGCAGTGGGGGAGTGACTCTCAGTGATCTGGCAGGGGGTGTGGGGGAGTGACTCTCAGTGAGCTGGCAGGGGGAGAGACTCTCAGTGAGCTGGCAGGGTGAGTGGGGGAGTGACTCTCAGTGGGCTGGCAGGGGGAGTGACTCACAATGAGCTGGCAAGGGGAGTGGGGGAGTGACTCAGTGATCTGGCAGGGGGAGAGACTCTCAGTGAGCTGGCAGGGGGAGTGGGGGAGTGACACTCAGTGAGCTTTCAGGGGGAGAGACTCTTAGTGAGCTGGCAGAGGGAGTGACTCTCAGTGAGCTGGCAGGCGGAGTGACTCTCAGTGAGCTGGCAGAAGGATTGGGGGAGTGACTCTCATTGAGGAGGCAGGGAGACTGACTCTCACTGTGCTGGCAGAGGGAGTGATTCTCAGTAGGATGGCAGGGGGGCTGACATTCAGTGGGCTGGCAAGGGGAGTGTTGGAGTGAATCTCAGTGAGCTGGCAGGGGGAGAGACTATCAGACAGCTGGCAGGGGGTGTGGGGAAGTGAATCTCAGTGAGCTGGCAAGTGGAGAGACTCTCAATGAGCTGGCAGGGGGAGTGACTCTCAGTGAGCTGGCAGGGAGTGTGTCTCTCAGTGAGCTGGCAGGGTGAGTGGGGGAGTGACTGTCAGTGAGCTGGCAGGGTGAGTGGGGGAGTGACTGTCAGTGAGCTGGCAGGGTGAGTTGGGGAGTGACTCTCAGTGAGCTGGCAGGGGGAGAGACTCAAGTGAGCTGGCAGGGGGAGTGGGGGAGTCACTCTCAGTGAGCTGGCAGTGGGAGAGAATCCCAGTGAGCTGGCAGGGGGAATGACTCTCAGTGAGCTGGCAGTGGGGTGACTCTCAGTGGGCTGGCAGGGGGAGTGGGGGAGTGACTCTCAGTGGGCTGGCATGCAGGGGTGTCTCTCAGTGGGCTGGAAGGGGGAGTTGGGGACTGAATCTCAGTGAGCAGTCAGGGGGAGTGGGGGAGTGACTCTCAGTCGGCTGGCAGGGGGAGAGACTCTCAGTGAGCTGGCAGGATGAGTGAATCTCAGTGAGCTGGCAGGGGGAGTGGGGGAGTGACTCTCAGTGAGCTGGCAGGGTGAGTGGGGGAGTGACTCTCAGTGAGCTGGCAAGTGGAGAGACTCTCAGTGAGCTGGCAGGGGTAATGACTCTCATTGAGCAGGCAGGGAGAGTGGGGGAGTGACTCTCAGTGAGCTGGCATGGGGAGAGACTCTCAGTGAGCTGGCAGGGGATGTGGGGGAGTGACTCTCAGTAAGCTGGCAGGGGGAGTGGGGGAGTGACTCTCGGTGAGCTGGCAGGGGGAGAGACTCTCAGTGAGCTGGCAGAGGGAGTGGGGAGTGACTCTCAGTGAGCTGGTAGGGAGAGTGGGGGAGTGACTCTCAGTGAGCTTGCAGGGGTAGTGGGGGAGTGGCTCTCAGAGAGCTGTCAGTGGGTTGGGACAGTGAATCTCAGTGGCTGGCAGGGGGACTGGGGGAGTGACTCTCAGTGAGCTGGCAGGGGGAGTGACTCTCAGTGAGCTGGCAGAGGGAGTGACTCTCAGTGAGCTGGCAGGCGGAGTGACTCTCAGTGAGCTGGCAGAAGGATTGGGGGAGTGACTCTCATTGAGGAGGCAGGGAGACTGACTCTCAGTGTGCTGGCAGAGGGAGTGATTCTCAGTGGGATGGCAGGGGGGCTGACATTCAGGGGGCTGGCAAGGGGAGTGTTGGAGTGAATCTCAGTGAGCTGGCAGGGGGAGAGATTATCAGACAGCTGGCAGGGGGTGTGGGGAAGTGAATCTCAGTGAGCTGGCAAGTGGAGAGACTCTCAATGAGCTGGCAGGGGGAGTGACTCTCAGTGAGCTGGCAGGGAGAGTGTCTCTCAGTGAGCTGGCAGGGTGAGTGGGGGAGTGACTGTCAGTGAGCTGGCAGGGGGAGTTGGGGAGTGACTCTCAATGAGCTGGCAGGGGGAGTGATTCTCAGTGAGCTGGCACGGGGAGTTGGGGAGTGACTCTCAGTGAGCTGGCAGGGGGAGAGACTCAAGTGAGCTGGCAGGGGGAGTGGGGGAGTCACTCTCAGTGAGCTGGCAGTGGGAGAGAATCCCAGTGAGCTGGCAGGGGGAATGACTCTCAGTGAGCTGGCAGTGGGGTGACTCTCAGTGGGCTGGCAGGGGGAGTGGGGGAGTGACTCTCAGTGGGCTGGCATGCAGGGGTGTCTCTCAGTGGGCTGGAAGGGGGAGTTGGGGACTGAATCTCAGTGAGCAGGCAGGGGGAGTGGGGGAGTGACTCTCAGTCGGCTGGCAGGGGGAGAGACTCTCAGTGAGCTGGCAGGATGAGTGAATCTCAGTGAGCTGGCAGGGGGAGTGGGGGAGTGACTCTCAGTGAGCTGGCAGGGGGAGTGACTCTCAATGAGCTGGCATGGGAATGTGGGGGAGTGACTCAGTGATCTGGCAGGGGGAGAGACTCTCAGTGAGCTGGCAGGGGGAGTGGGGGAGTGACACTCAGTGAGCTTTCAGGGGGAGAGACTCTTAGTGAGCTGGCAGGGGGAGTGACTCTCAGTGAGCTGGCAGGGGGAGTGGGGAGGGACTCTCAGTGAGCTGGCAGGGGGAGAGACTCTCAGTGAGCTGGCAGGGTTAGTGACTCTCAGTGAGCTGGCAGGGGGAGTGGGGGAGTGACTCTCAGTGAGCTGGCAGTGGGAGTGACTCTCAGTGAGTTGGCAGAGGGAGTGACTCTCAGTGGGCGGGCAGGGGGAGTGACTCTCAGTGGGCTGGCAGGAGGAGTGACTCTCAGTGAGCAGGCAGGGCGAGTGGGGGAGTGACTCTCAGTGAGCTGGCACGGGGAGTGGGTGAGTGACTCTCAGTGAGCTGGAAGGGGGAGAGACTCTCAGTGAGCTGGCAGGGGGAGTGGGGGAGTGACTCTCAGTGAGCTGTCAGGGGGTTGGGCAGTGAATCTCAGTGGCTGGCAGGAGGACTGGGGGAGTGACTCTCAGTGAGCTGGCAGGCGGAGTGACTCTCAGTGAGCTGGCAGAAGGATTGGGGGAGTGACTCTCATTGAGGAGGCAGGGAGACTGACTTTCAGTGTGCTGGCAGAGGGAGTGATTCTCAGTGGGATGGCAGGGGGGCTGACATCCAGTGGGCTGGCAAGGGGAATGTGGGAGTGAATCTCAGTGAGCTGGCAGGGGGGAGAGACTCTCAGTGAGCTGGCAGGGGGAGAGACTCTCAGTGAGCTGGCAGGGTGAGTGGGGGAGTGACTCTCAGTGGGCTGGCAGAGACAGTGGGGAAGTGACTCTCAGTGTGCTGGCAGGGGGAGTGGGGGATAGACACTCATTGGGCTGGCAGGGGGAGTGGGGGAGTGAATCTCAGTGGGCTGGCAGGGGGAGTGACACTCAGTGAGCTGGCAGAGAGAGTGGGGGAGTGACTCTCAGTGTGCTGGCAGGGGGAGTGGGGGATAGACACTCATTGGGCTGGCAGGGGGAGTGGGGGAGTGACTCTCAGTGGGCTGGCAGGGGGAGTGTCACAGTGGGCTGGCAGGGGGAGTGACTCTCAGTGAGCTGGCAGTGGTAGTGACTCTCACTGAGTTGGTAGGGGGAGTGACTCTCAGTGGGCGGGCAGGGGGATTGACTCTCAGTGGGCTGGCAGGAGGAGTGACTCTCAGTGAGCAGGTAGGGCGAGTGGGGGAGTGACTCTCAGTGAGCTGGCACGGGGAGTGGGCGAGTGACTCTCAGTGAGCTGGCAGGAGTAGAGACTCTCAGTGAGCTGGCAGGGGGAGTGGGGGAGTGACTCTCAGTGAGCTGGCAGGGGGAGTGACTATCAATGAGCTGGCAAGGGGAGTGGGGGAGTGACTCAGTGATCTGGCAGGGGTAGAGACTCTCAGTGAGCTGGCAGGGGGAGTGGGGGGGTGACACTCAGTGAGCTGTCAGGGGGAGAGACTCTTAGTGAGCTGGCAGGAGGAGTGACTCTCAGTGAGCTGGCAGGGGGAGTGGGGAGTGACTCTCAGTGAGCTGGCAGGGGAAGAGACTCTCAGTGAGCTGGCAGGGTAGTGACTCTCAATGAGCTGGCGGGGGAGTGGGGGAGTGACTCTCAGTGAGCTGGCAGGGGTAGTGGGGGGAGTGACTCGAAGTGAGCTGGCAGTGGGAGTGACTCTCAGTTAGTTGGCAGGGGGAGTGACTCTCAGTGAGCTGGCAGTGGGAGTGACTCAGTGGGCGGGCAGGGGGAGTGACTCTCAGTGGGCTGGCAGGAGGAGTGACTCTAAGTGAGCAGGCAGGGCGAGTGGGGGATTGACGCTCAGTGAGCTGGCACGGGGAGTGGGTGAGTGACTCTCAGTGAGCTGGAAGGGGGAGAGACTCTCAGTGAGCTGGCAGGGGGAGTGGAGGAGTGACTCTCAGTGAGCTGGCAGGGGGAGTGACTCTCAATGAGCTGGCAAGGGGAGTGGGGGAGTGATTCAGTGATCTGGCAGGGGGAGTGACACTCAGTGAGCTGTCAGGGGGAGAGACTCTCAGTGAGCTGGCAGGGGGAGTGGGGAGTGACTCTCAGTGAGCTGGCAGGGGGAGAGACTCTCAGTGAGCTTGCAGGGGTAGTGACTCTCATTGAGCAGGCAGGGGGAGTGGGGGAGTGACTCTCAGTAAGAAGGCAGGGGGAGATCGGGTGTGACTCTCAGTGAGCTGGCAGGGGGAGAGACTCTCAGTGAGCTGGCGGGGGGAGAGACTCTCAGTGAGCTGGCAGGGGGTGTGACTCTCAGTGAGCTGGCAGGGGTAGTCGGGGAGGGACTCTCAGTGAGCTGGCAGGGGGAGTGACTCTCAGTGAGCTGGCAGGGGGAGTGGGGGAGTGAATCTCAGTGAGCTGGCAGGGGGAGTGGGGGAGTCACTCTCAGTGAGCTGGCAGGGCGAGAGACTCTCAGTGAGCTGGCAAGGGGAGTGACTCTCAGTGAGCTGGCAGGGGTAGTGGGAAAGTGACTCTCAATGGGCTGGCAGGTGCTCTCAGTGAGCTGGCAGGGGGAGTGACTCTCAGTGGGCGGGCAGGGGGAGTGATTCTCAGTGGGCTGGCAGGAGGAGTGACTCTCAGTGAGCAGGCAGGGCGAGTGGGGGATTGACTCTCAGTGAGCTGGCACGGGGAGTGGGTGAGTGACTCTCAGTGAGCTGGAAGGGGGAGAGACTCTCAGTGAGCTGGCAGGGGGAGTGGGGGAGTGACTCTCAGTGAGCTGGCAGGGGGAGTGACTCTCAATGAGCTGGCAAAGGGGAGTGGGGGAGTGATTCAGTGATCTGGCAGGGGGAGAGACTCTCAGTGAGATGGCAGGGGGAGTGGGGGTGTGACACTCAGTGAGCTGTCAGGGGGAGAGACTCTCAGTGAGCTGGCAGGGGGAGTGACTCTCAGTGAGCTGGCAGGGGGAGTGGGGAGTGACTCTCAGTGAGCTGGCAGGGGGAGAGACTCTCAGTGAGCTTGCAGGGGTAGTGACTCTCATTGAGCAGGCAGGGGGAGTGGGGGAGTGACTCTCAGTAAGAAGGCAGGGGGAGAGCGGGAGTGACTCTCAGTGAGCTGGCAGGGGGAGAGACTCTCTGTGAGCTGGCAGGGGTAGTGGGGGAGTGACTCTCAGTGAGCTGGCGGGGGGAGAGACTCTCAGTGAGCTGGCAGGGGGTGTGACTCTCAGTGAGCTGGCAGGGGTAGTGGGGGAGGGACTCTCAGTGAGCTGGCAGGGGGAGTGACTCTCAGTGAGCTGGCAGGGGGAGTGGGGGAGTGAATCTCAGTGAGCTGGCAGGGGGAGTGGGGGAGTCACTCTCAGTGAGCTGGCAGGGCGAGAGACTCTCAGTGAGCTGGCAAGGGGAGTGACTCTCAGTGAGCTGGCAGGGGGATTGGGGGAGTGACTCTCAATGGGCTGGCAGGTGCTCTCAGTGAGCTGGCAGGGGGAGTGACTCTCAGTGGGCGGGCAGGGGGAGTGATTCTCAGTGGGCTGGCAGGAGGAGTGACTCTAAGTGAGCAGGCAGGGCGAGTGGGGGATTGACTCTCAGTGAGCTGGCACGGGGAGTGGGTGAGTGACTCTCAGTGAGCTGGAAGGGGGAGAGACTCTCAGTGAGCTGGCAGGGGGAGTGGGGGAGTGACTCTCAGTGAGCTGGCAGGGGGAGTGACTCTCAATGAGCTGGCAAGGGGAGTGGGGGAGTGATTCAGTGATCTGGCAGGGGGAGAGACTCTCAGTGAGATGGCAGGGGGAGTGGGGGTGTGACACTCAGTGAGCTGTCAGGGGGAGAGACTCTCAGTGAGCTGGCAGGGGGAGTGACTCTCAGTGAGCTGGCAGGGGGAGTGGGGAGTGACTCTCAGTGAGCTGGCAGGGGGAGAGACTCTCAGTGAGCTTGCAGGGGTAGTGACTCTCATTGAGCAGGCAGGGTGAGTGGGGGAGTGACTCTCAGTTATCTGGCAGGGAGAGTGGGGGAGTGACTCTCAGTGAGCTGGCACGGGGAGTGGGTGAGTGACTCTCAGTGAGCTGGCAGGGGGAGAGACTCTCAGTGAGCTGTCAGGGGGAGTGGGGGAGTGACTCTCAGTGAGCTGGCAGGGGGAGTGACTCTCAATGAGCTGGCATGGGAATGTGGGGGAGTGACTCAGTGATCTGGCAGGGGGAGAGACTCTCAGTGAGCTGGCAGGGGGAGTGGGGGAGTGACACTCAGTGAGCTTTCAGGGGGAGAGACTCTTAGTGAGCTGGCAGGGGGAGTGACTCTCAGTGAGTTGGCAGGGGGAGTGGGGAGGGACTCTCAGTGAGCTGGCAGGGGGAGAGACTCTCAGTGAGCTGGCAGGGTTAGTGACTCTCAGTGAGCTGGCAGGGGGAGTGGGGGAGTGACTCTCAGTGAGCTGGCAGTGGGAGTGACTCTCAGTGAGTTGGCAGAGGGAGTGACTCTCAGTGGGCGGGCAGGGGGAGTGACTCTCAGTGGGCTGGCAGGAGGAGTTACTCTCAGTGAGCAGGCAGGGCGAGTGGGGGAGTGACTCTCAGTGAGCTGGCACGGGGAGTGGGTGAGTGACTCTCAGTGAGCTGGAAGGGGGAGAGACTCTCAGTGAGCTGGCAGGGGGAGTGGGGGAGTGACTCTCAGTGAGCTGTCAGGGGGTTGGGCAGTGAATCTCAGTGGCTGGCAGGAGGACTGGGGGAGTGACTCTCAGTGAGCTGGCAGGCGGAGTGACTCTCAGTGAGCTGGCAGAAGGATTGGGGGGAGTGACTCTCATTGAGGAGGCAGGGAGACTGACTTTCAGTGTGCTGGCAGAGGGAGTGATTCTCAGTGGGATGGCAGGGGGGCTGACATCCAGTGGGCTGGCAAGGGGAATGTGGGAGTGAATCTCAGTGAGCTGGCAGGGGGAGAGACTCTCAGTGAGCTGGCAGGGGGAGAGACTCTCAGTGAGCTGGCAGGGTGAGTGGGGGAGTGACTCTCAGTGGGCTGGCAGAGACAGTGGGGAAGTGACTCTCAGTGTGCTGGCAGGGGGAGTGGGGGATAGACACTCATTGGGCTGGCAGGGGGAGTGGGGGAGTGAATCTCAGTGGGCTGGCAGGGGGAGTGACACTCAGTGAGCTGGCAGAGAGAGTGGGGGAGTGACTCTCAGTGTGCTGGCAGGGGGAGTGGGGGATAGACACTCATTGGGCTGGCAGGGGGAGTGGGGGAGTGACTCTCAGTGGGCTGGCAGGGGGAGTGTCACAGTGGGCTGGCAGGGGAGTGACTCTCAGTGAGCTGGCAGTGGTAGTGACTCTCACTGAGTTGGTAGGGGGAGTGACTCTCAGTGGGCGGGCAGGGGGATTGACTCTCAGTGGGCTGGCAGGAGGAGTGACTCTCAGTGAGCAGGTAGGGCGAGTGGGGGAGTGACTCTCAGTGAGCTGGCACGGGGAGTGGGCGAGTGACTCTCAGTGAGCTGGCAGGAGTAGAGACTCTCAGTGAGCTGGCAGGGGGAGTGGGGGAGTGACTCTCAGTGAGCTGGCAGGGGGAGTGACTATCAATGAGCTGGCAAGGGGAGTGGGGGAGTGACTCAGTGATCTGGCAGGGGTAGAGACTCTCAGTGAGCTGGCAGGGGGAGTGGGGGGGTGACACTCAGTGAGCTGTCAGGGGGAGAGACTCTTAGTGAGCTGGCAGGAGGAGTGACTCTCAGTGAGCTGGCAGGGGGAGTGGGGAGTGACTCTCAGTGAGCTGGCAGGGGAAGAGACTCTCAGTGAGCTGGCAGGGTAGTGACTCTCAATGAGCTGGCGGGGGAGTGGGGGAGTGACTCTCAGTGAGCTGGCAGGGGTAGTGGGGGAGTGACTCGAAGTGAGCTGGCAGTGGGAGTGACTCTCAGTTAGTTGGCAGGGGGAGTGACTCTCAGTGAGCTGGCAGTGGGAGTGACTCAGTGGGCGGGCAGGGGGAGTGACTCTCAGTTGGCTGGCAGGAGGAGTGACTCTAAGTGAGCAGGCAGGGCGAGTGGGGGATTGACGCTCAGTGAGCTGGCACGGGGAGTGGGGTGAGTGACTCTCAGTGAGCTGGAAGGGGGAGAGACTCTCAGTGAGCTGGCAGGGGGAGTGGAGGAGTGACTCTCAGTGAGCTGGCAGGGGGAGTGACTCTCAATGAGCTGGCAAGGGGAGTGGGGGAGTGATTCAGTGATCTGGCAGGGGGAGTGACACTCAGTGAGCTGTCAGGGGGAGAGACTCTCAGTGAGCTGGCAGGGGGAGTGGGGAGTGACTCTCAGTGAGCTGGCAGGGGGAGAGACTCTCAGTGAGCTTGCAGGGGTAGTGACTCTCATTGAGCAGGCAGGGGGAGTGGGGGAGTGACTCTCAGTAAGAAGGCAGGGGGAGATCGGGTGTGACTCTCAGTGAGCTGGCAGGGGGAGAGACTCTCAGTGAGCTGGCGGGGGGAGAGACTCTCAGTGAGCTGGCAGGGGGTGTGACTCTCAGTGAGCTGGCAGGGGTAGTCGGGGAGGGACTCTCAGTGAGCTGGCAGGGGGAGTGACTCTCAGTGAGCTGGCAGGGGGAGTGGGGGAGTGAATCTCAGTGAGCTGGCAGGGGGAGTGGGGGAGTCACTCTCAGTGAGCTGGCAGGGCGAGAGACTCTCAGTGAGCTGGCAAGGGGAGTGACTCTCAGTGAGCTGGCAGGGGTAGTGGGAAAGTGACTCTCAATGGGCTGGCAGGTGCTCTCAGTGAGCTGGCAGGGGGAGTGACTCTCAGTGGGCGGGCAGGGGGAGTGATTCTCAGTGGGCTGGCAGGAGGAGTGACTCTCAGTGAGCAGGCAGGGCGAGTGGGGGATTGACTCTCAGTGAGCTGGCACGGGGAGTGGGTGAGTGACTCTCAGTGAGCTGGAAGGGGGAGAGACTCTCAGTGAGCTGGCAGGGGGAGTGGGGGAGTGACTCTCAGTGAGCTGGCAGGGGGAGTGACTCTCAATGAGCTGGCAAGGGGAGTGGGGGAGTGATTCAGTGATCTGGCAGGGGGAGAGACTCTCAGTGAGATGGCAGGGGGAGTGGGGGTGTGACACTCAGTGAGCTGTCAGGGGGAGAGACTCTCAGTGAGCTGGCAGGGGGAGTGACTCTCAGTGAGCTGGCAGGGGGAGTGGGGAGTGACTCTCAGTGAGCTGGCAGGGGGGAGAGACTCTCAGTGAGCTTGCAGGGGTAGTGACTCTCATTGAGCAGGCAGGGGGAGTGGGGGAGTGACTCTCAGTAAGAAGGCAGGGGGAGAGCGGGAGTGACTCTCAGTGAGCTGGCAGGGGGAGAGACTCTCTGTGAGCTGGCAGGGGTAGTGGGGGAGTGACTCTCAGTGAGCTGGCGGGGGGAGAGACTCTCAGTGAGCTGGCAGGGGGTGTGACTCTCAGTGAGCTGGCAGGGGTAGTGGGGGAGGGACTCTCAGTGAGCTGGCAGGGGGAGTGACTCTCAGTGAGCTGGCAGGGGGAGTGGGGGAGTGAATCTCAGTGAGCTGGCAGGGGGAGTGGGGGAGTCACTCTCAGTGAGCTGGCAGGGCGAGAGACTCTCAGTGAGCTGGCAAGGGGAGTGACTCTCAGTGAGCTGGCAGGGGGATTGGGGGAGTGACTCTCAATGGGCTGGCAGGTGCTCTCAGTGAGCTGGCAGGGGGAGTGACTCTCAGTGGGCGGGCAGGGGGAGTGATTCTCAGTGGGCTGGCAGGAGGAGTGACTCTAAGTGAGCAGGCAGGGCGAGTGGGGGATTGACTCTCAGTGAGCTGGCACGGGGAGTGGGTGAGTGACTCTCAGTGAGCTGGAAGGGGGAGAGACTCTCAGTGAGCTGGCAGGGGGAGTGGGGGAGTGACTCTCAGTGAGCTGGCAGGGGGAGTGACTCTCAATGAGCTGGCAAGGGGAGTGGGGGAGTGATTCAGTGATCTGGCAGGGGGAGTGACTCTCAGTGAGCTGGCAGGGAGAGTGTCTCTCAGTGAGCTGGCAGGGTGAGTGGGGGAGTGACTGTCAGTGAGCTGGCAGGGGGAGTTGGGGAGTGACTCTCAATGAGCTGGCAGGGGGAGTGATTCTCAGTGAGCTGGCACGGGGAGTTGGGGAGTGACTCTCAGTGAGCGGGCAGGGGGAGAGACTCAAGTGAGCTGGCAGGGGGAGTGGGGGAGTCACTCTCAGTGAGCTGGCAGTGGGAGAGAATCCCAGTGAGCTGGCAGGGGGAATGACTCTCAGTGAGCTGGCAGTGGGGTGACTCTCAGTGGGCTGGCAGGGGGAGTGGGGGGAGTGACTCTCAGTGGGCTGGCATGCAGGGGTGTCTCTCAGTGGGCTGGAAGGGGGAGTTGGGGACTGAATCTCAGTGAGCAGGCAGGGGGAGTGGGGGAGTGACTCTCAGTCGGCTGGCAGGGGGAGAGACTCTCAGTGAGCTGGCAGGATGAGTGAATCTCAGTGAGCTGGCAGGGGGAGTGGGGGAGTGACTCTCAGTGAGCTGGCAAGTGGAGAGACTCTCAGTGAGCTGGCAGGGATAATGTTCTCATTGAGCAGGCAGGGAGAGTGGGGGAGTGACTCTCAGTGAGCTGGCAGGGGGAGTGGGGGAGTGACTCTCAATGAGCTGGCAGGGGGAGTGATTCTCAGTGAGCGGGCACGGGGAGTTGGGGAGTGACTCTCAGTGAGCTGGCAGGGGGAGAGACTCAAGTGAGCTGGCAGGGGGAGTGGGGGAGTCACTCTCAGTGAGCTGGCAGTGGGAGAGAATCCCAGTGAGCTGGCAGGGGGAATGACTCTCAGTGAGCTGGCAGTGGGGTGACTCTCAGTGGGCTGGCAGAGGGAGTGGGGGAGTGACTCTCAGTGGGCTGGCATGCAGGGGTGTCTCTCAGTGGGCTGGAAGGGGGAGTTGGGGACTGAATCTCAGTGAGCAGGCAGGGGGAGTGGGGGAGTGACTCTCAGTCGGCTGGCAGGGGGAGAGACTCTCAGTGAGCTGGCAGGATGAGTGAATCTCAGTGAGCTGGCAGGGGGAGTGGGGGAGTGACTCTCAGTGAGCTGGCAGGGGGAGTGACTCTCAATGAGCTGGCATGGGAATGTGGGGGAGTGACTCAGTGATCTGGCAGGGGGAGAGACTCTCAGTGAGCTGGCAGGGGGAGTGGGGGAGTGACACTCAGTGAGCTTTCAGGGGGAGAGACTCTTAGTGAGCTGGCAGGGGGAGTGACTCTCAGTGAGTTGGCAGGGGGAGTGGGGAGGGACTCTCAGTGAGCTGGCAGGGGGAGAGACTCTCAGTGAGCTGGCAGGGTTAGTGACTCTCAGTGAGCTGGCAGGGGGAGTGGGGGAGTGACTCTCAGTGAGCTGGCAGTGGGAGTGACTCTCAGTGAGTTGGCAGGGGGAGTGACTCTCAGTGGGCGGGCAGGGGGAGTGACTCTCAGTGGGCTGGCAGGAGGAGTGACTCTCAGTGAGCAGGCAGGGCGAGTGGGGTGTGACTCTCAGTGAGCTGGCACGGGGAGTGGGTGAGTGACTCTCAGTGAGCTGGCAGGGGGAGAGACTCTCAGTGAGCTGGCAGGGGGAGTGGGGGAGTGACTCTCAGTGAGCTGTCAGGGGGTTGGGCAGTGAATCTCAGTGGCTGGCAGGAGGACTGGGGGAGTGACTCTCAGTGAGCTGGCAGGCGGAGTGACTCTCAGTGAGCTGGCAGAAGGATTGGGGGAGTGACTCTCATTGAGGAGGCAGGGAGACTGACTTTCAGTGTGCTGGCAGAGGGAGTGATTCTCAGTGGGATGGCAGGGGGGCTGACATCCAGTGGGCTGGCAAGGGGAATGTGGGAGTGAATCTCAGTGAGCTGGCAGGGGGAGAGACTCTCAGTGAGCTGGCAGGGGGAGAGACTCTCAGTGAGCTGGCAGGGTGAGTGGGGGAGTGACTCTCAGTGGGCTGGCAGAGACAGTGGGGAAGTGACTCTCAGTGTGCTGGCAGGGGGAGTGGGGGATAGACACTCATTGGGCTGGCAGGGGGAGTGGGGGAGTGAATCTCAGTGGGCTGGCAGGGGGAGTGACACTCAGTGAGCTGGCAGAGAGAGTGGGGGAGTGACTCTCAGTGTGCTGGCAGGGGGAGTGGGGGATAGACACTCATTGGGCTGGCAGGGGGAGTGGGGGAGTGACTCTCAGTGGGCTGGCAGGGGGAGTGTCACAGTGGGCTGGCAGGGGAGTGACTCTCAGTGAGCTGGCAGTGGTAGTGACTCTCACTGAGTTGGTAGGGGGAGTGACTCTCAGTGGGCGGGCAGGGGGATTGACTCTCAGTGGGCTGGCAGGAGGAGTGACTCTCAGTGAGCAGGTAGGGCGAGTGGGGGAGTGACTCTCAGTGAGCTGGCACGGGGAGTGGGCGAGTGACTCTCAGTGAGCTGGCAGGAGTAGAGACTCTCAGTGAGCTGGCAGGGGGAGTGGGGGAGTGACTCTCAGTGAGCTGGCAGGGGGAGTGACTATCAATGAGCTGGCAAGGGGAGTGGGGGAGTGACTCAGTGATCTGGCAGGGGTAGAGACTCTCAGTGAGCTGGCAGGGGGAGTGGGGGGGTGACACTCAGTGAGCTGTCAGGGGGAGAGACTCTTAGTGAGCTGGCAGGAGGAGTGACTCTCAGTGAGCTGGCAGGGGGAGTGGGGAGTGACTCTCAGTGAGCTGGCAGGGGAAGAGACTCTCAGTGAGCTGGCAGGGTAGTGACTCTCAATGAGCTGGCGGGGGAGTGGGGGAGTGACTCTCAGTGAGCTGGCAGGGGTAGTGGGGGAGTGACTCGAAGTGAGCTGGCAGTGGGAGTGACTCTCAGTTAGTTGGCAGGGGGAGTGACTCTCAGTGAGCTGGCAGTGGGAGTGACTCAGTGGGCGGGCAGGGGGAGTGACTCTCAGTGGGCTGGCAGGAGGAGTGACTCTAAGTGAGCAGGCAGGGCGAGTGGGGGATTGACGCTCAGTGAGCTGGCACGGGGAGTGGGTGAGTGACTCTCAGTGAGCTGGAAGGGGGAGAGACTCTCAGTGAGCTGGCAGGGGGAGTGGAGGAGTGACTCTCAGTGAGCTGGCAGGGGGAGTGACTCTCAATGAGCTGGCAAGGGGAGTGGGGGAGTGATTCAGTGATCTGGCAGGGGGAGTGACACTCAGTGAGCTGTCAGGGGGAGAGACTCTCAGTGAGCTGGCAGGGGGAGTGGGGAGTGACTCTCAGTGAGCTGGCAGGGGGAGAGACTCTCAGTGAGCTTGCAGGGGTAGTGACTCTCATTGAGCAGGCAGGGGGAGTGGGGGAGTGACTCTCAGTAAGAAGGCAGGGGGAGAGCGGGAGTGACTCTCAGTGAGCTGGCGGGGGAGAGACTCTCAGTGAGCTGGCGGGGGGAGAGACTCTCAGTGAGCTGGCAGGGGGTGTGACTCTCAGTGAGCTGGCAGGGGTAGTCGGGGAGGGACTCTCAGTGAGCTGGCAGGGGGAGTGGGGGAGTGAATCTCAGTGAGCTGGCAGGGGGAGTGGGGGAGTCACTCTCAGTGAGCTGGCAGGGCGAGAGACTCTCAGTGAGCTGGCAAGGGGAGTGACTCTCAGTGAGCTGGCAGGGGTAGTGGGAAAGTGACTCTCAATGGGCTGGCAGGTGCTCTCAGTGAGCTGGCAGGGGGAGTGACTCTCAGTGGGCGGGCAGGGGGAGTGATTCTCAGTGGGCTGGCAGGAGGAGTGACTCTCAGTGAGCAGGCAGGGCGAGTGGGGGATTGACTCTCAGTGAGCTGGCACGGGAGTGGGTGAGTGACTCTCAGTGAGCTGGAAGGGGGAGAGACTCTCAGTGAGCTGGCAGGGGGAGTGGGGGAGTGACTCTCAGTGAGCTGGCAGGGGGAGTGACTCTCAATGAGCTGGCAAGGGGAGTGGGGGAGTGATTCAGTGATCTGGCAGGGGGAGAGACTCTCAGTGAGATGGCAGGGGGAGTGGGGGTGTGACACTCAGTGAGCTGTCAGGGGGAGAGACTCTCAGTGAGCTGGCAGGGGGAGTGACTCTCAGTGAGCTGGCAGGGGGAGTGGGGAGTGACTCTCAGTGAGCTGGCAGGGGGAGAGACTCTCAGTGAGCTTGCAGGGGTAGTGACTCTCATTGAGCAGGCAGGGGGAGTGGGGGAGTGACTCTCAGTAAGAAGGCAGGGGGAGAGCGGGAGTGACTCTCAGTGAGCTGGCAGGGGGAGAGACTCTCTGTGAGCTGGCAGGGGTAGTGGGGGAGTGACTCTCAGTGAGCTGGCGGGGGGAGAGACTCTCAGTGAGCTGGCAGGGGGTGTGACTCTCAGTGAGCTGGCAGGGGTAGTGGGGGAGGACTCTCAGTGAGCTGGCAGGGGGAGTGACTCTCAGTGAGCTGGCAGGGGGAGTGGGGGAGTGAATCTCAGTGAGCTGGCAGGGGGAGTGGGGGAGTCACTCTCAGTGAGCTGGCAGGGCGAGAGACTCTCAGTGAGCTGGCAAGGGGAGTGACTCTCAGTGAGCTGGCAGGGGGATTGGGGAGTGACTCTCAATGGGCTGGCAGGTGCTCTCAGTGAGCTGGCAGGGGGAGTGACTCTCAGTGGGCGGGCAGGGGGAGTGATTCTCAGTGGGCTGGCAGGAGGAGTGACTCTAAGTGAGCAGGCAGGGCGAGTGGGGGATTGACTCTCAGTGAGCTGGCACGGGGAGTGGGTGAGTGACTCTCAGTGAGCTGGAAGGGGGAGAGACTCTCAGTGAGCTGGCAGGGGGAGTGGGGGAGTGACTCTCAGTGAGCTGTCAGGGGGAGTGACTCTCAATGAGCTGGCAAGGGGAGTGGGGGAGTGATTCAGTGATCTGGCAGGGGGAGAGACTCTCAGTGAGATGGCAGGGGGAGTGGGGGTGTGACACTCAGTGAGCTGTCAGGGGGAGAGACTCTCAGTGAGCTGGCAGGGGGAGTGACTCTCAGTGAGCTGGCAGGGGGAGTGGGGGAGTGACTCTCAGTGAGCTGGCAGGGGAGAGACTCTCAGTGAGCTGGCAGGGGTAATGACTCTCATTGAGCTGGCAGGGGGAGTGAGGGAGTGACTCTCAGTGATCTGGCAGGGGGAGTGCGGAAGTGACTCTCAGTGTGCTGGCAGGGAGAGTGGGGGAGTGACTCTCAGTGAGCTGGCAGGGGGAGAGACTCTCAGTGAGCTGGCAGAGGGAGTGGGGGAGTGACTCTCAGTGAGCTGGCAGGGGGAGTGACTCTCAATGAGCTGGCATGGGAATGTGGGGGAGTGACTCAGTGATCTGGCAGGGGGGAGAGACTCTCAGTGAGCTGGCAGGGGGAGTGGGGGAGTGGACACTCAGTGAGCTTTCAGGGGGAGAGACTCTTAGTGAGCTGGCAGGGGGAGTGACTCTCAGTGAGTTGGCAGGGGGAGTGGGGAGGGACTCTCAGTGAGCTGGCAGGGGGAGAGACTCTCAGTGAGCTGGCAGGGTTAGTGACTCTCAGTGAGCTGGCAGGGGGAGTGGGGGAGTGACTCTCTGTGAGCTGGCAGTGGGAGTGACTCTCAGTGAGTTGGCAGAGGGAGTGACTCTCAGTGGGCAGGCAGGGGGAGTGACTCTCAGTGGGCTGGCAGGAGGAGTGACTCTCAGTGAGCAGGCAGGGCGAGTGGGGGAGTGACTCTCAGTGAGCTGGCACGGGGAGTGGGTGAGTGACTCTCAGTGAGCTGGAAGGGGGAGAGACTCTCAGTGAGCTGGCAGGGGGAGTGGGGGAGTGACTCTCAGTTAGCTGTCAGGGGGTTGGGCAGTGAATCTCAGTGGCTGGCAGGAGGACTGGGGGAGTGACTCTCAGTGAGCTGGCAGGCGGAGTGACTCTCAGTGAGCTGGCAGAAGGATTGGGGGAGTGACTCTCATTGAGGAGGCAGGGAGACTGACTTTCAGTGTGCTGGCAGAGGGAGTGATTCTCAGTGGGATGGCAGGGGGGCTGACATCCAGTGGGCTGGCAAGGGGAATGTGGGAGTGAATCTCAGTGAGCTGGCAGGGGGAGAGACTCTCAGTGAGCTGGCAGGGGGAGAGACTCTCAGTGAGCTGGCAGGGTGAGTGGGGGAGTGACTCTCAGTGGGCTGGCAGAGACAGTGGGGAAGTGACTCTCAGTGTGCTGGCAGGGGGAGTGGGGGATAGACACTCATTGGGCTGGCAGGGGGAGTGGGGGAGTGAATCTCAGTGGGCTGGCAGGGGGAGTGACACTCAGTGAGCTGGCAGAGAGAGTGGGGGAGTGACTCTCAGTGTGCTGGCAGGGGGAGTGGGGGATAGACACTCATTGGGCTGGCAGGGTGAGTGGGGGAGTGACTCTCAGTGGGCTGGCAGGGGGAGTGTCACAGTGGGCTGGCAGGGGAGTGACTCTCAGTGAGCTGGCAGTGGTAGTGACTCTCACTGAGTTGGTAGGGGGAGTGACTCTCAGTGGGCGGGCAGGGGGATTGACTCTCAGTGGGCTGGCAGGAGGAGTGACTCTCAGTGAGCAGGTAGGGCGAGTGGGGGAGTGACTCTCAGTGAGCTGGCACGGGGAGTGGGCGAGTGACTCTCAGTGAGCTGGCAGGAGTAGAGACTCTCAGTGAGCTGGCAGGGGGAGTGGGGGAGTGACTCTCAGTGAGCTGGCAGGGGGAGTGACTATCAATGAGCTGGCAAGGGGAGTGGGGGAGTGACTCAGTGATCTGGCAGGGGTAGAGACTCTCAGTGAGCTGGCAGGGGGAGTGGGGGGGTGACACTCAGTGAGCTGTCAGGGGGAGAGACTCTTAGTGAGCTGGCAGGAGGAGTGACTCTCAGTGAGCTGGCAGGGGGAGTGGGGAGTGACTCTCAGTGAGCTGGCAGGGGAAGAGACTCTCAGTGAGCTGGCAGGGTAGTGACTCTCAATGAGCTGGCGGGGGAGTGGGGGAGTGACTCTCAGTGAGCTGGCAGGGGTAGTGGGGGAGTGACTCGAAGTGAGCTGGCAGTGGGAGTGACTCTCAGTTAGTTGGCAGGGGGAGTGACTCTCAGTGAGCTGGCAGTGGGAGTGACTCAGTGGGCGGGCAGGGGGAGTGACTCTCAGTGGGCTGGCAGGAGGAGTGACTCTAAGTGAGCAGGCAGGGCGAGTGGGGGATTGACGCTCAGTGAGCTGGCACGGGGAGTGGGTGAGTGACTCTCAGTGAGCTGGAAGGGGGAGAGACTCTCAGTGAGCTGGCAGGGGGAGTGGAGGAGTGACTCTCAGTGAGCTGGCAGGGGGAGTGACTCTCAATGAGCTGGCAAGGGGAGTGGGGGAGTGATTCAGTGATCTGGCAGGGGGAGTGACACTCAGTGAGCTGTCAGGGGGAGAGACTCTCAGTGAGCTGGCAGGGGGAGTGGGGAGTGACTCTCAGTGAGCTGGCAGGGGGAGAGACTCTCAGTGAGCTTGCAGGGGTAGTGACTCTCATTGAGCAGGCAGGGGGAGTGGGGGAGTGACTCTCAGTAAGAAGGCAGGGGGAGATCGGGTGTGACTCTCAGTGAGCTGGCAGGGGGAGTGACTCTCAGTGAGCTGGCGGGGGAGAGACTCTCAGTGAGCTGGCAGGGGGTGTGACTCTCAGTGAGCTGGCAGGGGTAGTGGGGGAGGGACTCTCAGTGAGCTGGCAGGGGGAGTGACTCTCAGTGAGCTGGCAGGGGGAGTGGGGGAGTGAATCTCAGTGAGCTGGCAGGGGGAGTGGGGGAGTCACTCTCAGTGAGCTGGCAGGGCGAGAGACTCTCAGTGAGCTGGCAAGGGGAGTGACTCTCAGTGAGCTGGCAGGGGTAGTGGGAAAGTGACTCTCAATGGGCTGGCAGGTGCTCTCAGTGAGCTGGCAGGGGGAGTGACTCTCAGTGGGCGGGCAGGGGGAGTGATTCTCAGTGGGCTGGCAGGAGGAGTGACTCTCAGTGAGCAGGCAGGGCGAGTGGGGGATTGACTCTCAGTGAGCTGGCACGGGGAGTGGGTGAGTGACTCTCAGTGAGCTGGAAGGGGGAGAGACTCTCAGTGAGCTGGCAGGGGGAGTGGGGGAGTGACTCTCAGTGAGCTGGCAGGGGGAGTGACTCTCAATGAGCTGGCAAGGGGAGTGGGGGAGTGATTCAGTGATCTGGCAGGGGGAGAGACTCTCAGTGAGATGGCAGGGGGAGTGGGGGTGTGACACTCAGTGAGCTGTCAGGGGGAGAGACTCTCAGTGAGCTGGCAGGGGGAGTGACTCTCAGTGAGCTGGCAGGGGGAGTGGGGAGTGACTCTCAGTGAGCTGGCAGGGGGAGAGACTCTCAGTGAGCTTGCAGGGGTAGTGACTCTCATTGAGCAGGCAGGGGGAGTGGGGGAGTGACTCTCAGTAAGAAGGCAGGGGAGAGCGGGAGTGACTCTCAGTGAGCTGGCAGGGGGAGAGACTCTCTGTGAGCTGGCAGGGTAGTGGGGGAGTGACTCTCAGTGAGCTGGCGGGGGGAGAGACTCTCAGTGAGCTGGCAGGGGGTGTGACTCTCAGTGAGCTGGCAGGGGTAGTGGGGGAGGGACTCTCAGTGAGCTGGCAGGGGGAGTGACTCTCAGTGAGCTGGCAGGGGGAGTGGGGGAGTGAATCTCAGTGAGCTGGCAGGGGGAGTGGGGGAGTCACTCTCAGTGAGCTGGCAGGGCGAGAGACTCTCAGTGAGCTGGCAAGGGGAGTGACTCTCAGTGAGCTGGCAGGGGGATTGGGGGAGTGACTCTCAATGGGCTGGCAGGTGCTCTCAGTGAGCTGGCAGGGGGAGTGACTCTCAGTGGGCGGGCAGGGGGAGTGATTCTCAGTGGGCTGGCAGGAGGAGTGACTCTAAGTGAGCAGGCAGGGCGAGTGGGGGATTGACTCTCAGTGAGCTGGCACGGGGAGTGGGTGAGTGACTCTCAGTGAGCTGGAAGGGGGAGAGACTCTCAGTGAGCTGGCAGGGGGAGTGGGGGAGTGACTCTCAGTGAGCTGGCAGGGGGAGTGACTCTCAATGAGCTGGCAAGGGGAGTGGGGGAGTGATTCAGTGATCTGGCAGGGGGAGAGACTCTCAGTGAGATGGCAGGGGGAGTGGGGGTGTGACACTCAGTGAGCTGTCAGGGGGAGAGACTCTCAGTGAGCTGGCAGGGGGAGTGACTCTCAGTGAGCTGGCAGGGGGAGTGGGGAGTGACTCTCAGTGAGCTGGCAGGGGGAGAGACTCTCAGTGAGCTTGCAGGGGTAGTGACTCTCATTGAGCAGGCAGGGGGAGTGGGGGAGTGACTCTCAGTAAGAAGGCAGGGGGAGAGCGGGAGTGACTCTCAGTGAGCTGGCAGGGGGAGAGACTCTCTGTGAGCTGGCAGGGGTAGTGGGGGAGTGACTCTCAGTGAGCTGGCGGGGGGAGAGACTCTCAGTGAGCTGGCAGGGGGTGTGACTCTCAGTGAGCTGGCAGGGGTAGTGGGGGAGGGACTCTCAGTGAGCTGGCAGAGGGAGTGACTCTCAGTGAGCTGGCAGGGGGAGTGGGGGAGTGAAATTCAGTGAGCTGGCAGGGGGAGAGACTCAAGTGAGCTGGCAGGGGGAGTGGGGGAGTCACTCTCAGTGAGCTGGCAGGGCGAGAGACTCTCAGTGAGCTGGCAAGGGGAGTGACTCTCAGTGAGCTGGCAGGGTGATTGGGGGAGTGACTCTCAATGGGCTGGCAGGTGCTCTCAGTGAGCTGGCAGGGGGTGTGACTCTCAGTGAGCTGGCAGGTGGAGTGACTCTCAGTGAGCTGGCAGGTGGAGTGACTCTCAGTGAGCTAGCAGGGGGAGTGACTCTCAGTGAGCTGGCAGTGGGGTGACTCTCAGTGGGCTGGCAGGGGGAGTGGGGGAGTGACTCTCAGTGAGATGGCAGGGGGAGTGGGGGAGTGACTCTCAGTGGGCTTCCATGCAGGAGTGACTCTCAGTGAGCTAGCAGGGGGAGTGACTCTCAGTGAGCTGGCAGGTGGAGAGACTCTCAGTGAGCTGGCAGGGGATGTGGGGGGTGACTCTCAGTAAGCTGGCAGGGGGAGTGGGGGAGTGACTCTCAGTGAGCTGGCAGAGGGAGTGGGGGAGTGACTCTCAGTGAGCTGGCAGAGGGAGTGACTCTCAGTGAGCTGGCAGGGGGAGAGACTATCAGTGAGCTGGAAGGGGGAGTGGGGAAGTGACTCTCAGTGATCTGGCAGGTGGAGAGACTCTCAATGAGCTGGCAGGGGGAGTGACTCTCAGTAAGCTGGCAGGGGGAGTTTCTCTCAGTGAGCTGGCATGGGGAGTGGGGGAGTGACTGTCAGTGAGCTGGCAGGGGCAGTGGGGGAGTGACTCTCAGTGATCTGGCAGGGGGTGTGGGGGAGTGACTCTCAGTGGGCTGGCAGGGGGAGTGACTCACAATGAGCTGGCAAGGGGAGTGGGGGAGTGACTCAGTGATCTGGCAGGGGGAGAGACTCTCAGTGAGCTGGCAAGGGGAGTGGGGGAGTGACACTCAGTGAGCTTTCAGGGGGAGAGACTCTTAGTGAGCTGGCAGGGGGAGTGACTCTCAGTGAGCTGGCAGGGGGAGTGGGGGAGTGACACTCAGTGAGCTTTCAGGGGGAGAGACTCTTAGTGAGCTGGCAGAGGGAGTGACTCTCAGTGAGCTGAAGGAAGGATTGGGGGAGTGACTCTCATTGAGGAGGCAGGGAGACTGACTCTCAGTGTGCTGGCAGAGGGAGTGATTCTCAGTGGATGGCAGGGGGAGAGACTCTCAGTGAGCTTGCAGGGGTAGTGACTCTCATTGAACAGGCAGGGGGAGTGGGGAGTGACTCTCAGTAAGAAGGCAGGGGGAGAGCGAGAGTGACTCTCAGTGAGCTGGCAGGGGGAGAGACTCAAGTGAGCTGGCAGGGGGAGTGGGGGAGTCACTCTCAGTGAGCTGGCAGGGCGAGAGACTCTCAGTGAGCTGGCAAGGGGAGTGACTCTCAGTGAGCTGGCAGGGGGATTGGGGGAGTGACTCTCAATGGGCTGGCAGGTGCTCTCAGTGAGCTGGCAGGGGGAGTGACTCTCAGTGGGCGGGCAGGGGAAGTGACTCTCAGTGTGCTGGCAGGAGGAGTGACTCTAAGTGAGCAGGCCGGGCGAGTGGGCGATTGACTCTCAGTGAGCTGGCACGGGAGTGGGTGAGTGACTCTCAGTGAGCTGGAAGGGGGAGAGACTCTCAGTGAGCTGGCAGGGGGAGTGGGGGAGTGACTCTCAGTGAGCTGGCAGGGGGAGTGACTCTCAATGAGCTGGCAAGGGGAGTGGGGGAGTGATTCAGTGATCTGGCAGGGGGAGAGACTCTCAGTGAGATGGCAGGAGGAGTGGGGGTGTGACACTCAGTGAGCTGTCAGGGGGAGAGACTCTCAGTGAGCTGGCAGGGGGAGTGACTCTCAGTGAGCTGGCAGGGGGAGTGGGGAGTGACTCTCAGTGAGCTGGCAGGGGGAGAGACTCTCAGTGAGCTTGCAGGGGTAGTGACTCTCATTGAGCAGGCAGGGGGAGTGGGGGAGTGACTCTCAGTAAGAAGGCAGACGGAAAGCGGGAGTGACTCTCAGTGAGCTGGCAGGGGGAGAGACTCTCTGTGAGCTGGCAGGGGTAGTGGGGGAGTGACTCTCAGTGAGCTGGCGGGGGGAGAGACTCTCAGTGAGCTGGCAAGGGGAGTGACTCTCAGTGAGCTGGCAGGGTGATTGGGGGAGTGACTCTCAATGGGCTGGCAGGTGCTCTCAGTGAGCTGGCAGGGGGTGTGACTCTCAGTGAGCTGGCAGGTGGAGTGACTCTCAGTGAGCTGGCAGGGGGAGTGACTCTCAGTGAGCTGGCAGTGGGGTGACTCTCAGTGGGCTGGCAGGGGGAGTGGGGGAGTGACTCTCAGTGAGATGGCAGGGGGAGTGACTCTCAGTGAGCTGGCAGGTGGAGAGACTCTCAGTGAGCTGGCAGGGGATGTGGGGGGTGACTCTCAGTAAGCTGGCAGGGGGAGTGGGGGAGTGACTCTCAGTGAGCTGGCAGAGGGAGTGGGGGAGTGACTCTCAGTGAGCTGGCAGAGGGAGTGACTCTCAGTGAGCTGGCAGGGGGAGAGACTATCAGTGAGCTGGAAGGGGGAGTGGGGAAGTGACTCTCAGTGATCTGGCAGGTGGAGAGACTCTCAATGAGCTGGCAGGGGGAGTGACTCTCAGTAAGCTGGCAGGGGGAGTTTCTCTCAGTGAGCTGGCAGGGGGAGTGGGGGAGTGACTGTCAGTGAGCTGGCAGGGGCAGTGGGGGAGTGACTCTCAGTGATCTGGCAGGGGGTGTGGGGGAGTGACTCTCAGTGAGCTGGCAGGAGGAGAGACTCACAGTGAGCTGGCAGGGTGAGTGGGGGAGTGACTCTCAGTGGGCTGGCAGGGGGAGTGACTCACAATGAGCTGGCAAGGGGAGTGGGGGAGTGACTCAGTGATCTGGCAGGGGGAGAGACTCTCAGTGAGCTGACAGGGGGAGTGGGGGAGTGACACTCAGTGAGCTTTCAGGGGGAGAGACTCTTAGTGAGCTGGCAGAGGGAGTGACTCTCAGTGAGCTGGCAGGCGGAGTGACTCTCAGTGAGCTGGCAGAAGGATTGGGGGAGTGACTCTCATTGAGGAGGCAGGGAGACTGACTCTCAGTGTGCTGGCAGAGGGAGTGATTCTCAGTGGGATGGCAGGGGGAGAGACTCTCAGTGAGCTTGCAGGGGTAGTGACTCTCATTGAACAGGCAGGGGGAGTGGGGGAGTGACTCTCAGTAAGAAGGCAGGGGGAGAGCGAGAGTGACTCTCAGTGAGCTGGCAGGGGGAGAGACTCAAGTGAGCTGGCAGGGGGAGTGGGGGAGTCACTCTCAGTGAGCTGGCAGGGCGAGAGACTCTCAGTGAGCTGGCAAGGGGAGTGACTCTCAGTGAGCTGGCAGGGGGATTGGGGGAGTGACTCTCAATGGGCTGGCAGGTGCTCTCAGTGAGCTGGCAGGGGGAGTGACTCTCAGTGGGCGGGCAGGGGGAGTGACTCTAAGTGAGCAGGCCGGGCGAGTGGGCGATTGACTCTCAGTGAGCTGGCACGGGGAGTGGGTGAGTGACTCTCAGTGAGCTGGAAGGGGGGAGAGACTCTCAGTGAGCTGGCAGGGGGAGTGGGGGAGTGACTCTCAGTGAGCTGACAGGGGGAGTGACTCTCAATGAGCTGGCAAGGGGAGTGGGGGAGTGATTCAGTGATCTGGCAGGGGAGAGACTCTCAGTGAGATGGCAGGGGGAGTGGGGGTGTGACACTCAGTGAGCTGGCAGGGGGAGAGACTATCAGTGAGCTGGAAGGGGGAGTGGGGAAGTGACTCTCAGTGATCTGGCAGGTGGAGAGACTCTCAATGAGCTGGCAGGGGGAGTGACTCTCAGTAAGCTGGCAGGGGGAGTTTCTCTCAGTGAGCTGGCAGGGGGAGTGGGGGAGTGACTCTCAGTGATCTGGCAGGGGCAGTGGGGGAGTGACTCTCAGTGAGCTTTCAAGGGGAGAGACTCTTAGTGAGCTGGCAGGGGGAGTGACTCTCAGTGAGCTGGCAGGGGGAGTGGGGGAGTGACACTCAGTGAGCTTTCAGGGGGAGAGACTCTTAGTGAGCTGGCAGAGGGAGTGACTCTCAGTGAGCTGAAGGAAGGATTGGGGGAGTGACTCTCATTGAGGAGGCAGGGAGACTGACTCTCAGTGTGCTGGCAGAGGGAGTGATTCTCAGTGGGATGGCAGGGGGAGAGACTCTCAGTGAGCTTGCAGGGGTAGTGACTCTCATTGAACAGGCAGGGGGAGTGGGGGAGTGACTCTCAGTAAGAAGGCAGGGGGAGAGCGAGAGTGACTCTCAGTGAGCTGGCAGGGGGAGAGACTCAAGTGAGCTGGCAGGGGGAGTGGGGGAGTCACTCTCAGTGAGCTGGCAGGGCGAGAGACTCTCAGTGAGCTGGCAAGGGGAGTGACTCTCAGTGAGCTGGCAGGGGGATTGGGGGAGTGACTCTCAATGGGCTGGCAGGTGCTCTCAGTGAGCTGGCAGGGGGAGTGACTCTCAGTGGGCGGGCAGGGGAAGTGACTCTCAGTGTGCTGGCAGGAGGAGTGACTCTAAGTGAGCAGGCCGGGCGAGTGGGCGATTGACTCTCAGTGAGCTGGCACGGGGAGTGGGTGAGTGACTCTCAGTGAGCTGGAAGGGGGAGAGACTCTCAGTGAGCTGGCAGGGGGAGTGGGGGAGTGACTCTCAGTGAGCTGGCAGGGGGAGTGACTCTCAATGAGCTGGCAAGGGGAGTGGGGGAGTGATTCAGTGATCTGGCAGGGGGAGAGACTCTCAGTGAGATGGCAGGAGGAGTGGGGGTGTGACACTCAGTGAGCTGTCAGGGGGAGAGACTCTCAGTGAGCTGGCAGGGGGAGTGACTCTCAGTGAGCTGGCAGGGGGGAGTGGGGAGTGACTCTCAGTGAGCTGGCAGGGGGAGAGACTCTCAGTGAGCTTGCAGGGGTAGTGACTCTCATTGAGCAGGCAGGGGGAGTGGGGGAGTGACTCTCAGTAAGAAGGCAGACGGAAAGCGGGAGTGACTCTCAGTGAGCTGGCAGGGGGAGAGACTCTCTGTGAGCTGGCAGGGGTAGTGGGGGAGTGACTCTCAGTGAGCTGGCGGGGGGAGAGACTCTCAGTGAGCTGGCAGGGGATGTGACTCTCAGTGAGCTGGCAGGGGTAGTGGGGGAGGGACTCTCAGTGAGCTGGCAGTGGGAGTGACTCTCAGTGAGCTGGCAGGGGGAGAGACTCAAGTGAGCTGGCAGGGGGAGTGGGGGAGTCACTCTCAGTGAGCTGGCAGGGCGAGAGACTCTCAGTGAGCTGGCAAGGGGAGTGACTCTCAGTGAGCTGGCAGGGTGATTGGGGGAGTGACTCTCAATGGGCTGGCAGGTGCTCTCAGTGAGCTGGCAGGGGGTGTGACTCTCAGTGAGCTGGCAGGTGGAGTGACTCTCAGTGAGCTGGCAGGGGGAGTGACTCTCAGTGAGCTGGCAGTGGGGTGACTCTCAGTGGGCTGGCAGGGGGAGTGGGGGAGTGACTCTCAGTGAGATGGCAGGGGGAGTGACTCTCAGTGAGCTGGCAGGTGGAGAGACTCTCAGTGAGCTGGCAGGGGATGTGGGGGGTGACTCTCAGTAAGCTGGCAGGGGGAGTGGGGGAGTGACTCTCAGTGAGCTGGCAGAGGGAGTGGGGGAGTGACTCTCAGTGAGCTGGCAGAGGGAGTGACTCTCAGTGAGCTGGCAGGGGGAGAGACTATCAGTGAGCTGGAAGGGGGAGTGGGGAAGTGACTCTCAGTGATCTGGCAGGTGGAGAGACTCTCAATGAGCTGGCAGGGGGAGTGACTCTCAGTAAGCTGGCAGGGGAGTTTCTCTCAGTGAGCTGGCAGGGGGAGTGGGGGAGTGACTGTCAGTGAGCTGGCAGGGGCAGTGGGGGAGTGACTCTCAGTGATCTGGCAGGGGGTGTGGGGGAGTGACTCTCAGTGAGCTGGCAGGAGGAGAGACTCACAGTGAGCTGGCAGGGTGAGTGGGGGAGTGACTCTCAGTGGGCTGGCAGGGGGAGTGACTCACAATGAGCTGGCAAGGGGAGTGGGGGAGTGACTCAGTGATCTGGCAGGGGGAGAGACTCTCAGTGAGCTGACAGGGGGAGTGGGGGAGTGACACTCAGTGAGCTTTCAGGGGGAGAGACTCTTAGTGAGCTGGCAGAGGGAGTGACTCTCAGTGAGCTGGCAGGCGGAGTGACTCTCAGTGAGCTGGCAGAAGGATTGGGGGAGTGACTCTCATTGAGGAGGCAGGGAGACTGACTCTCAGTGTGCTGGCAGAGGGAGTGATTCTCAGTGGGATGGCAGGGGGAGAGACTCTCAGTGAGCTTGCAGGGGTAGTGACTCTCATTGAACAGGCAGGGGGAGTGGGGGAGTGACTCTCAGTAAGAAGGCAGGGGGAGAGCGAGAGTGACTCTCAGTGAGCTGGCAGGGGGAGAGACTCAAGTGAGCTGGCAGGGGGAGTGGGGGAGTCACTCTCAGTGAGCTGGCAGGGCGAGAGACTCTCAGTGAGCTGGCAAGGGGAGTGACTCTCAGTGAGCTGGCAGGGGGATTGGGGGAGTGACTCTCAATGGGCTGGCAGGTGCTCTCAGTGAGCTGGCAGGGGGAGTGACTCTCAGTGGGCGGGCAGGGGGAGTGACTCTCAGTGTGCTGGCAGGAGGAGTGACTCTAAGTGAGCAGGCCGGGCGAGTGGGCGATTGACTCTCAGTGAGCTGGCACGGGGAGTGGGTGAGTGACTCTCAGTGAGCTGGAAGGGGGAGAGACTCTCAGTGAGCTGGCAGGGGGAGTGGGGGAGTGACTCTCAGTGAGCTGGCAGGGGGAGTGACTCTCAATGAGCTGGCAAGGGGAGTGGGGGAGTGATTCAGTGATCTGGCAGGGGGAGAGACTCTCAGTGAGATGGCAGGGGGAGTGGGGGTGTGACACTCAGTGAGCTGGCAGGGGGAGAGACTATCAGTGAGCTGGAAGGGGGAGTGGGGAAGTGACTCTCAGTGATCTGGCAGGTGGAGAGACTCTCAATGAGCTGGCAGGGGGAGTGACTCTCAGTAAGCTGGCAGGGGGAGTTTCTCTCAGTGAGCTGGCAGGGGGAGTGGGGGAGTGACTCTCAGTGATCTGGCAGGGGCAGTGGGGGAGTGACTCTCAGTGAGCTGGCAGGGGGAGAGACTCACAGTGAGCTGGCAGGGTGAGTGGGGGAGAGACTCTCAGTGAGCTGACAGGGGGAGTGGGGGAGTGACACTCAGTGAGCTTTCAGGGGGAGAGACTCTTAGTGAGCTGGCAGAGGGAGTGACTCTCAGTGAGCTGGCAGGCGGAGTGACTCTCAGTGAGCTGGCAGAAGGATTGGGGGAGTGACTCTCATTGAGGAGGCAGGGAGACTGACTCTCAGTGTGCTGGCAGAGGGAGTGATTCTCAGTGGGATGGCAGGGGGAGAGACTCTCAGTGAGCTTGCAGGGGTAGTGACTCTCATTGAACAGGCAGGGGGAGTGGGGGAGTGACTCTCAGTAAGAAGGCAGGGGGAGAGCGAGAGTGACTCTCAGTGAGCTGGCAGGGGGAGAGACTCAAGTGAGCTGGCAGGGGGAGTGGGGGAGTCACTCTCAGTGAGCTGGCAGGGCGAGAGACTCTCAGTGAGCTGGCAAGGGGAGTGACTCTCAGTGAGCTGGCAGGGGGATTGGGGGAGTGACTCTCAATGGGCTGGCAGGTGCTCTCAGTGAGCTGGCAGGGGGAGTGACTCTCAGTGGGCGGGCAGGGGGAGTGACTCTCAGTGTGCTGGCAGGAGGAGTGACTCTAAGTGAGCAGGCCGGGCGAGTGGGCGATTGACTCTCAGTGAGCTGGCACGGGGAGTGGGTGAGTGACTCTCAGTGAGCTGGAAGGGGGAGAGACTCTCAGTGAGCTGGCAGGGGGAGTGGGGGAGTGACTCTCAGTAAGAAGGCAGGGGGAGAGCGAGAGTGACTCTCAGTGAGCTGGCAGGGGGAGAGACTCAAGTGAGCTGGCAGGGGGAGTGGGGGAGTCACTCTCAGTGAGCTGGCAGGGCGAGAGACTCTCAGTGAGCTGGCAAGGGGAGTGACTCTCAGTGAGCTGGCAGGGGGATTGGGGGAGTGACTCTCAATGGGCTGGCAGGTGCTCTCAGTGAGCTGGCAGGGGGAGTGACTCTCAGTGGGCGGGCAGGGGGAGTGACTCTCAGTGTGCTGGCAGGAGGAGTGACTCTAAGTGAGCAGGCCGGGCGAGTGGGCGATTGACTCTCAGTGAGCTGGCACGGGGAGTGGGTGAGTGACTCTCAGTGAGCTGGAAGGGGGAGAGACTCTCAGTGAGCTGGCAGGGGGAGTGGGGGAGTGACTCTCAGTGAGCTGGCAGGGGGAGTGACTCTCAATGAGCTGGCAAGGGGAGTGGGGGAGTGATTCAGTGATCTGGCAGGGGGAGAGACTCTCAGTGAGATGGCAGGGGGAGTGGGGGTGTGACACTCAGTGAGCTGGCAGGGGGAGAGACTATCAGTGAGCTGGAAGGGGGAGTGGGGAAGTGACTCTCAGTGATCTGGCAGGTGGAGAGACTCTCAATGAGCTGGCAGGGGGAGTGACTCTCAGTAAGCAGGCAGGGGGAGTTTCTCTCAGTGAGCTGGCAGGGGGAGTGGGGGAGTGACTGTCAGTGAGCTGGCAGGGGCAGTGGGGGAGTGACTCTCAGTGATCTGGCAGGGGGTGTGGGGGAGTGACTCTCAGTGAGCTGGCAGGGGGAGAGACTCACAGTGAGCTGGCAGGGTGAGTGGGGGAGAGACTCTCAGTGAGCTGACAGGGGGAGTGGGGGAGTGACACTCAGTGAGCTTTCAGGGGGAGAGACTCTTAGTGAGCTGGCAGAGGGAGTGACTCTCAGTGAGCTGGCAGGCGGAGTGACTCTCAGTGAGCTGGCAGAAGGATTGGGGGAGTGACTCTCATTGAGGAGGCAGGGAGACTGACTCTCAGTGTGCTGGCAGAGGGAGTGATTCTCAGTGGGATGGCAGGGGGAGAGACTCTCAGTGAGCTTGCAGGGGTAGTGACTCTCATTGAACAGGCAGGGGGAGTGGGGGAGTGACTCTCAGTAAGAAGGCAGGGGGAGAGCGAGAGTGACTCTCAGTGAGCTGGCAGGGGGAGAGACTCAAGTGAGCTGGCAGGGGGAGTGGGGGAGTCACTCTCAGTGAGCTGGCAGGGCGAGAGACTCTCAGTGAGCTGGCAAGGGGAGTGACTCTCAGTGAGCTGGCAGGGGGATTGGGGGAGTGACTCTCAATGGGCTGGCAGGTGCTCTCAGTGAGCTGGCAGGGGGAGTGACTCTCAGTGGGCGGGCAGGGGGAGTGACTCTCAGTGTGCTGGCAGGAGGAGTGACTCTAAGTGAGCAGGCCGGGCGAGTGGGCGATTGACTCTCAGTGAGCTGGCACGGGGAGTGGGTGAGTGACTCTCAGTGAGCTGGAAGGGGGAGAGACTCTCAGTGAGCTGGCAGGGGGAGTGGGGGAGTGACTCTCAGTGAGCTGGCAGGGGGAGTGACTCTCAATGAGCTGGCAAGGGGAGTGGGGGAGTGATTCAGTGATCTGGCAGGGGGAGAGACTCTCAGTGAGATGGCAGGGGGAGTGGGGGTGTGACACTCAGTGAGCTGTCAGGGGGAGAGACTCTCAGTGAGCTGGCAGGGGGAGTGACTCTCAGTGAGCTGGCAGGGGGAGTGGGGAGTGACTCTCAGTGAGCTGGCAGGGGGAGAGACTCTCAGTGAGCTTGCAGGGGTAGTGACTCTCATTGAGCAGGCAGGGGGAGTGGGGGAGTGACTCTCAGTAAGAAGGCAGAGGGAAAGCGGGAGTGACTCTCAGTGAGCTGGCAGGGGGAGAGACTCTCTGTGAGCTGGCAGGGGTAGTGGGGGAGTGACTCTCAGTGAGCTGGCGGGGGGAGAGACTCTCAGTGAGCTGGCAGGGGGTGTGACTCTCAGTGAGCTGGCAGGGGTAGTGGGGGAGGGACTCTCAGTGAGCTGGCAGTGGGAGTGACTCTCAGTGAGCTGGCAGGGGGAGTGGGGGAGTGAATCTCAGTGAGCTGGCAGGGGGAGAGACTCAAGTGAGCTGGCAGGGGGAGTGGGGGAGTCACTCTCAGTGAGCTGGCAGGGCGAGAGACTCTCAGTGAGCTGGCAAGGGGAGTGACTCTCAGTGAGCTGGCAGGGTGATTGGGGGAGTGACTCTCAATGGGCTGGCAGGTGCTCTCAGTGAGCTGGCAGGGGGAGTGACTCTCAGTGAGCTGGCAGGGGGAGTGACTCTCAGTGAGCTGGCAGGGGGAGTGACTCTCAGTGGGCTGGCAGTGGGGTGACTCTCAGTGGGCTGGCAGTGGGAGTGGGGGAGTGACTCTCAGTGAGATGGCAGGGGGAGTGGGGGAGTGACTCTCAGTGGGCTTCCATGCAGGAGTGACTCTCAGTGAGCTAGCAGGGGGAGTGACTCTCAGTGAGCTGGCAGGTGGAGAGACTCTCAGTGAGCTGGCAGGGGATGTGGGGGGTGACTCTCAGTAAGCTGGCAGGGGGAGTGGGGGAGTGACTCTCAGTGAGCTGGCAGAGGGAGTGGGGGAGTGACTCTCAGTGAGCTGGCAGAGGGAGTGACTCTCAGTGAGCTGGCAGGGGGAGAGACTATCAGTGAGCTGGAAGGGGGAGTGGGGAAGTGACTCTCAGTGATCTGGCAGGTGGAGAGACTCTCAATGAGCTGGCAGGGGGAGTGACTCTCAGTGAGCTGGCAGGGGGAGTTTCACTCAGTGAGCTGGCAGGGGGAGTGGGGGAGTGACTCTCAGTGATCTGGCAGGGGGTGTGGGGGAGTGACTCTCAGTGAGCTGGCAGGGGGAGAGACTCTCAGTGAGCTGGCAGGGTGAGTGGGGGAGTGACTCTCAGTGAGCTGGCAGGGGGAGTGACTCACAATGAGCTGGCAAGGGGAGTGGGGGAGTGACTCAGTGATCTGGCAGGGGGAGAGACACTCAGTGAGCTGGCAGGGGGAGTGGGGGAGTGACACTCAGTGAGCTGTCATGGGGAGAGACTCTCAGTGAGCAGGCAAAGGGAGTGACTCTCAGTGAGCTGGCAGGGGGAGTGGGGAGTTACTCTCAGTGAGCTGGCAGGGGGAGAGACGCTCAGTGAGCTGGCAGGGGTAGTGGGGGAGTGACTCTCAGTGAGCTGGCAGTGGGAGTGACTCTCAGTGAGTTGGCAGAGGGAGTGACTCTCAGTGGGCTGGCAGGAGGAGTGACTCTCAGTGAGCAGGCAGGGCGAGTGGGGGAGTCACTCTCAGTGAGCTGGCAGGGGGAGTGGGGGAGTGACACTCAGTGAGCTGGCAGGTGGAGAGACTCTCAATGAGCTGGCAGGGGGAGTGACTCTCAGTGAGCTGGCAGGGGGAGTGTCTCTCAGTGAGCTGGCAGGGTGAGTGGGGTAGTGACTGTCAGTGAGCTGGCAGGGTGAGTGGGGGAGTGACTCTCAGTTTTCTGGCAGGGGGAGTGGGGGAGTGACGCTCAGTGAGCTGGCAGGGCGAGTGGGGGAGTGACTCTCAGTGAGCTGGCACGGGGAGTGGGTGAGTGACTCTCAGTGAGCTGGCAGGGGGAGAGACTCTCAGTGAGCTGTCAGGGGGAGTGGGGGAGTGACTCTCAGTGAGCTGGCAGGGGGAGTGACTCTCAATGAGCTGGCATGGGAATGTGGGGGAGTGACTCAGTGATTTGGCAGGGGGAGAGACTCTCAGTGAGCTGGCCGGGGGAGTGGGGGAGTGACTCTCAGAGAGCTGTCAGGGGGTTGGGCAGTGAATCTCAGTGGCTGGCAGGGGGACTGGGGGAGTGACTCTCAGTGAGCTGGCAGGGGGAGTGACTCTCAGTGAGCTGGCAGAGGGAGTGACTCTCAGTGAGCTGGCAGGCGGAGTGACTCTCAGTGAGCTGGCAGCAGGATTGGGGGAGTGACTCTCATTGAGGAGGCAGGGAGACTGACTTTCAGTGTGCTGGCAGAGGGAGTGATTCTTAGTGGGATGGCAGGGGGGCTGACATCCAGTGGGCTGGCAAGGGGAATGTGGGAGTGAATCTCAGTGAGCTGGCAGGGGGAGAGACTATCAGTGAGCTGGCAGGGGGAGTGGGGGAGTGACTCTCAGTGAGCTGGCAGGGGGAGAGACTCTCAGTGAGCTGGCAGGGTGAGTGGGGGAGTGACTCTCAGTGAGCTGGCAGGGGGAGAGACTCTCAGTGAGCTGGCAGGGTGAGTGGGGGAGTGACTCTCAGTGGGCTGGCAGAGACAGTGGGGAAGTGACTCTCAGTGTGCTGGCAGGGGGAGTGGGGGATAGACACTCATTGGGCTGGCAGGGGGAGTGGGGGAGTGAATCTCAGTGGGCTGGCAGGGGGAGTGACACTCAGTGAGCTGGCAGAGAGAGTGGGGGAGTGACTCTCAGTGGGCTGGCAGGGGGAGTGGGGGATAGACACTCATTGGGCTGGCAGGGGGAGTGGGGGAGTGACTCTCAGTGGGCTGGCAGGGGGAGTGTCACAGTGGGCTGGCAGGGGAGTGACTCTCAGTGAGCTGGCAGTGGGAGTGACTCTCACTGAGTTGGCAGGGGGAGTGACTCTCAGTGGGCGGGCAGGGGGATTGACTCTCAGTGGGCTGGCAGGAGGAGTGACTCTCAGTGAGCAGGCAGGGCGAGTGGGGGAGTGACTCTCAGTGAGCTGTCACGGGGAGTGGGCGAGTGACTCTCAGTGAGCTGGCAGGAGTAGAGACTCTCAGTGAGCTGGCAGGGGGAGTGGGGGAGTGACTCTCAGTGAGCTGGCAGGGGGAGTGACTCTCAATGAGCTGGCAAGGGGAGTGGGGCAGTGACTCAGTGATCTGGCAGGGGTGGAGACTCTCAGTGAGCTGGCAGGGGGAGTGGGGGAGTGACACTCAGTGAGCTGTCAGGGGGAGAGACTCTTAGTGAGCTGGCAGGAGGAGTGACTCTCAGTGAGCTGGCAGGGGGAGTGGGGAGTGACTCTCAGTGAGCTGGCAGGGGAAGAGACTCTCAGTGAGCTGGCAGGGTAGTGACTCTCAATGAGCTGGCGGGGGAGTGGGGGAGTGACTCTCAGTGAGCTGGCAGGGGTAGTGGGGGAGTGACTCTAAGTGAGCTGGCAGTGGGAGTGACTCTCAGTGAGTTGGCAGGGCGAGTGACTCTCAGTGGGCGGGCAGGGGGAGTGACTCTCAGTGGGCTGGCAGGAGGAGTGACTCTAAGTGAGCAGGCAGGGCGAGTGGGGGATTGACTCTCAGTGAGCTGGCACGGGGAGTGGGTGAGTGACTCTCAGTGAGCTGGAAGGGGGAGAGACTCTCAGTGAGCTGGCAGGGGGAGTGGGGGAGTGACTCTCAGTGAGCTGGCAGGGGGAGTGACTCTCAATGAGCTGGCAAGGGGAGTGGGGGAGTGATTCAGTGATCTGGCAGGGGGAGAGACTCTCATTGAGATGGCAGGGGGAGTGGGGGTGTGACACTCAGTGAGCTGTCAGGGGGAGAGACTCTCAGTGAGCTGGCAGGGGGAGTGACTCTCAGTGAGCTGTCAGGGGGAGTGGGGAGTGACTCTCAGTGAGCTGGCAGGGGGAGAGACTCTCAGTGAGCTTGCAGGGGTAGTGACTCTCATTGAGCAGGCAGGGGGAGTGGGGGAGTGACTCTCAGTAAGAAGGCAGGGGGAGAGCGGGAGTGACTCTCAGTGAGTTGGCAGGGGGAGAGACTCTCTGTGAGCTGGCAGGGGTAGTGGGGGAGTGACTCTCAGTGAGCTGGCAGGGGGAGAGACTCAAGTGAGCTGGCAGGGGGAGTGGGGGAGACACTCTCAGTGAGCTGGCGGGGGGAGAGACTCTCAGTGAACTGGCAGGGGGTGTGACTCTCAGTGAGCTGGCAGGGGTAGTGGGGGAGGGACTCTCAGTGAGCTGGCAGGGGGAGTGACTCTCAGTGAGCTGGCAGGGGGAGTGGGGGAGTGACTCCCAGTGAGCTGGCAGGGGGAGTGGGAGATTGACTCTCAGTGGGCTGGCAGGGGGAGTGGGTGAGTGACTCTCAGTGATCTGGTAGGGGGATAGGGGGAGTGACTCTCAGTGGGCTGGCAGGTGGAGTGACTCTCAGTGAGCTGTCAAGTGGAGTGACTCTCAGTGAGCTGGCAGGGGGAGTGACTCAGTGAGATGTCAGGGGGAGAGACTCTCATTGAGCTGGCAGGGGTAATGACTCTCAGTGAGCTGGCAGGGGGAGTGGGGGAGTGAATTTCAGTGAGCTGGCAGGGGGGAGACTCTCAGTGAGCTGGCAGGGGATGTGGGGGATTGACTCTCAGTAAGCTGGCAGGCAGTGTGGGGGATTGACTCTCAGTTAGCTGGCAGTTTGAGAGACTCTCAGTGAGCTGGCAGGGATAGTGGGGGAGTGACTCTCAGTGAGCTGGCAGGGGGAGAGACTCTCAGTGAGCTGGCAGGGAGAGTGGGGGAGTGACTCTCAGTGAGCTGGCAGGTGGAGTGGGTGAGTGACTCTCAGTGAGCTGGCAGGGGGAGTGGGGGTGTGTCTGTCACTGAGCTGGCAGGTGGAGAGACTCAAGTGAGCTGGCAGGGGGAGTGACTCTCAGTGAGCTGGCAGGGGGAGAGACTCTCAGTGAGCTGGCAGGGGGAGTGGGGGAGTGACTCTCACTGAGCTGGCAGCGGGAGAGACTCATGTGAGCTGGCAGGGGGAGTGACTCTCAGTGAGCTGGCAGGCGGAGTGACTCTCAGTGAGCTGGCAGGGGGAGTGACTCTCAGTGAGCTGGCAGGGGGTGCGACTCTCAATGAGCTGGCAGAGGGAGTGGGTGAGTGAATCTAAGTGAGCTGGCAGGGGGAGAAACTCTCACTGAGCTGGCAGGGGGATTGACTCTCAGTGAGCTGGCAGGGGGAGTGGGGGAGTGACTCTCAGTGAGCTGGCAGGGGGAGTGGGGGGGTGACTCTCAGTGAGCTGGCAGGGTGAGTGACTCTCAGTGAGCTGGCACGGGGCGTGACTCTCAGTGGGCTGGCAGGGGGAGTGACTCTCAGTGAGCTGGCAGGGGGAGGGACTCTCAGTGAGCTGGCAGGGGCAGTGACTCTTAGTGAGCTGACAGAGGTGGGTGACTCTCAGTGGGCTGGCAGGGGGAGTGGGTGAGTGACACTCAGTGAGCTGGCAGGGGAATTGGGGGAGTGACTCTCAGTGGGCTGGCAGGGGGAGTTACTCTCAGTGAGCTGGCAGGGGGAGTGACTCTCAATGAGCTGGCAGGGGGAGTGACTCTCAGTGAGCTGGCAGGGGGAGTGGGGGAGTGACTCTCAGTGAGCTGGCAGCGGGAGCGACTCTCAGTGAGCTGGCAGGGGGAGTGGGTGAGTGAATCACAGTGAGCTGGCAGGGGGAGAGACTCTCAGTGAGCTGGCAGGGGGAGTGACTCTCAGTGAGCTGGCAGGGGGAGTGGGGGAGTGACTCTCAGTGAGCTGGCAGGGGGAGTGGGGGATTGACTCTCAGTGAGCTGGCAGGGGGAGTGGGGGAGAGACTCTCAGTGACCTGGCAGGGGGAGCGACTCTCAGTGAGGTGGCAGTGGAGTGGGTGAGTGAATCACAGTGAGCTGGCAGGGGGAGAGACAGTGAGCTGGCAGGGGGAGTGACTCTCAGTGAGCTGGCAGGGGGAGTGGGGGAGTGACTCTCAGTGAGCTGGCAGGGGGAGTGGGGGATTGACTCTCGGTGAGCTGGCAGGTTGAGTGGGGGAGTGACTCTCAGTGAGCTGGCAGGGGGAGTGGGGCAGCGACTCCCATTGAACTGGCAGGAGGAGTGGGGGAGTGAATCTCAGTGGACTGGCAAGGGGAGTCGGGAGTGACTCTCAGTGAGCTGGCAGGGTGAGTGACTCTCAGTGGGCTGGCAGGGGGAGTGACTCTCAGTGGGCTGGCAGGGGTATTGACTCTCAGTAAGCTGGCAGGGGGTGTGACTCTCAGTGGGCTGGCAGGGGGAGTGACTCTTAGTGAGCTGGCAGTGGGAGTGACTCTCAGTGAGCTGGCAGGGGGAGTGACTCAGTGAGCTGGCAGGGGTGGGTGACTCTCAGGGGGCTGGCAGGGGGAGTGGGTGAGTGACACTCAGTGAGTTGGCAGGGAGATTGGGGGAGTGACTCTCAGTGGGCTGGCAGGTGGAATGACTCTCAGTGTGCTGGCAGGGGGAGTGACTCAGTGTGCTGTCAGGGGGAGTGACTCTCAGTGAGCTGGCAATCGGGTGACTCTCAGTGGGCTGACAGGGGGAGTGGTGGAGTGACTCCCAGTGAGCTGGCAGGGGGAGTGGGAGATTGACTCTCAGTGGGCTGGCAGGCAGGGGTGACTCTCAGTGGGCTGGAATGTGGAGTGGGGGAGTGAATCTCAGTGAGCTGGCAGTGGGAGTGGGGGAGTGACTCTCAGTGATCTGGCAGGGGGAGAGACAACCAGTGAGCTGGCAGGGGGAGTGGTGGAGTGATTCTCTGTGAGCTGGCAGGGGGAGAGACTCTCAGTGAGCTGGCATGGGGAGTGACTCTCAGTGCGCTGGCAGGGGAAGTGGGGGAGTGACTCCCAGTTGGCTGGCAGGGCGAGAGACTCTCAGTGAGCTGGCAGGGGTAATGACTCTCAGTGGGCTGGCAGGGGGTTGACTCTCAGTAAGCTGGCAGGGGGTGTGACTCTCAGTGGGCTGGCAGGGGTAGTGACTCTCAGTGAGCTGGCATGGGGAGTGACTCTCACTGAGCTGGCAGGGGGAGTGACTCTTAGTGAGCTGGCAGGGTTGGGTGACTCTCAGTGTGCTGGCAGGGGGAGTGGGTGAGTGACTCTCAGTGAGCTAGCAGGGGAACTGGGGGAGTGACACTCAGTGGGCTGGCAGGTGGAGTGACTCTCAGTGATCTGTCAAGTGGAGTGACTCTCAGTGAGCTGGCAGTGGGGTGACTCTCAGTGGGCTGGCAGGGGGAGTGGTGGAGTGACTCTCAGTGGGCTGGCAGGGGGAGTGGGGGAGTGACTCTCAGTGGGCTGGCAGGCAGGGGTGACTCTCAGTAGGCTGGAAGGGGGAGTGGGGGAGTGAATCTCAGTGAGCTGGCAGGGGGAGTGGGGGAGTGACTCTCTGTGAGCTGGCAGGGGGAGAGACTCTCTGTGAGCTGGCAGGGGGTGTTACTCACAGGGAGCTGGCGGGAAGTGGGTGAGTGACTCTCAGTGAGCTGGCAGGGGGAGTGGGGGAGTGAATCTCAGTGAGCTGGCAGGGTGAGTGATTCTCAGTGAGCTGGCACGGAGAGTGGGGGAGTCAATCTCAGTGAGCTGGCAGGGCGAGAGACTCTCAGTGAGCTGGCAGGGGGAGTGACTCTCAGTGAGCTGGCAGGGGGAGTGACTCTCAGTGAGCTGGCAGGGGGAGAGACTCTTAGTGAGCTGGCAGGGGGATTGACTCTCAGTGAGCTGGCAGGGGGAGTCGGGGAGTGACTCTCTGTGAGCTGGCAGGGGGAGTGGGGGATTGACTCTCGGAGAGCTGGCAGGTTGAGTGGGGGAGTGACTCTCAATGAGCTGGCAGGAGGAGTGGGGGAGCGACTCTCATTGAGCTGGCAGGGGGAGTGGGGGAGTGACTCTCAGTGAGCAGGCAGGGTGAGTGACTCTCAGTGAGCTAGCAGGGGGCGTGACACTCAGTGGGCTGGCAGGGGGTGTTACTCTCAGAGAGCTGGCAGGGGGTGTGACTCTTAGTGAGCTGGCAGGGGTGGGTGACTCTCAATGGGCTGGCAGGGGGAGTGAGTGAGTGACTCTCGGTGAGTTGGCAGGAATTGGGGGAGTGACTCTCAGCGGGCTGGCAGGTGGAGTGACTCTCAGTGAGCTGGCAGGGGGAGTGACTCTCAGTGAACTGGCAGGGGGAGTGACTCTCAGTGGGCTGGCAGGAGGAGTGGGGGAGTGACTCTCAGTGAGCTGGCAGGGGGAGTGATTCTCAGTGAGCTGACACGGGGAGTGGGGGAATTACTCTCAGTGAGCTGGCAGGGGGAGTGACTCAAGTGAGCTGGCAGTGGGAGTGGGGGAGTCACTCTCAGTGAGCTGGCAGTGGGAGTGACTCTCTGTGAGCTGGCAGGGGGAGAGGGGGAGTGACTCTCAGTGAGCTGGCAGGGGGAGCGACTCTCAGTGAGGTGGCAGGGGAATGGGTGAGTGAATCACAGTGAGCTGGCAGGGGGAGAGACAGTGAGCTGGCAGGGGGAGTGACTCTCAGCGAGCTGGCAGGGGGAGTGGGGGAGTGAATCTCAGTGAGCTGGCCGGGGGTGGGGGGGATTGGCTCTCGTTGAGCTGGCAGGTTGAGTGGGGGAGTGACTCTCAGTGATCTGGCAGGGGGAGTGGGGGAGCGACTCTCATTGAACTGGCAGGAGGAAAGGTGTAGTGAATCTCAGTGGACTGGCAAGGGGAGTCGGGAGTGACTCTCAGTGAGCTGGCAGGGGGAGTGACTCTCAGTGGGCTGGCAGGGGGAGTGACTCAGTGAGCTGTCAGGGGGAGTGACTCTCAGTGAGCTGTCAGTCGGGTGACTCTCAGTGGGCTGGCAGGGGGAGTGGTGGAGTGACTCCCAGTGAGCTGGCAGGGGGAGTGGGAGATTGACTCTCAGAGGGCTGGCAGGCAGGGGTGACTCTCAGTGGGCTGGAATGGGGAGTGGGGGAGTGAATCTCAGTGAGCGGGAAGTGGGTGTGGGGGAGTGACTCTCAGTGATCTGGCAGGGGGAGAGACAACCAGTGAGCTGGCAGGGGGAGTGGTGGAGTGATTCTCTGTGAGCTGGCAGGGGGAGAGACTCTCAGTGAGCTGGCATGGGGAGTGACTCTCAGTGCGCTGTGAGGGGAATTGGGGGAGTGACTCTCAGTGAGCTGGCAGGGGGAGAGACTCTCAGTGAGCTGGCAGGGGTAATGACTCTCAGTGGGCTGGCAGGGGGATTGACTCTCTGTAAGCTGGCAGGGGGTGTGACTCTCAGTGGGCTGGCAGGGGTAGTGACTCTCAATGAGATGGCATGGGGAGTGACTCTCAGTGAGCTGGCAGGGGGAGTGACTCTTAGTGAGCTGGCAGGGGTGGGTGACTCTCAGTGGGCTGGCAGGTGGAGTGGGTGAGTGACTCTCAGTGAGCTGGCAGGGGGATGGGGGAGTGACTCTCAGTGAGCTGGCAGGGGGAGTGACTCAGTGAGATGTCAGGGGGAGAGACTCTCAGTGAGCTGGCAGGGGTAATGACTCTCAGTGAGCTGGCAGGGGGAGTGGGGGAGTGACTTTCAGTGAGCTGGCAGGGGGGAGACTCTCAGTGAGCTGGCAGGGGATAGGGGGATTGACTCTCAGTAAGCTGGCAGGCAGAGTGGGGGATTGACTCTCAGTTAGCTGGCAGTTTGAGAGACTCTCAGTGAGCTGGCAGGGAGAGTGGGGGAGTGACTCTCAGTGAGCTGGCAGGGGGAGAGACTCTCAGTGAGCTGGCAGGGAGACTGCGGGAGTGACTCTCAGTGAGCTGGCAGGGAGAGTGGGGGAGTGACTCTCAGTGAGCTGGCAGGGAGAGTGGGGGAGTGACTCTCAGTGAGCTGGCAGGGAGAGTGGGGGAGTGACTCTCAGTGAGCTGGCAGGGGAGAGACTCTCAGTGAGCTGGCAGGGGGAGTGGGGGAGTGACTCTCAGTGAGCTAGCAGTTGGAGTGATTGTCAGTGAGCTGGCATGGGGAGTGGGGGAGTGTCTCTCAGTAAGCTGGCAGGCAGAGTGGGGGATTGACTCTCAGTTAGCTGGCAATTTGAGAGACTCTCAGTGAGCTGGCAGGGAGAGTGGGGGAGTGACTCTCACTGAACTGGCAGGGGGAGAGACACAAGTGAGCTGGCAGGGGGAGTGACTCTCAGTGAGCTGGCAGGGGGAGTGACTCTCAGTGAGCTGGCAGGGGGAGAGGGGGAGTGACACTCAGTGAGCTGGCAGGGGGAGGGACTCTCAGTGAGGTGGCAGGGGAGTGGGTGAGTGAATCACAGTGAGCTGGCAGGGGGAGAGACAGTGAGCTGGCAGGGGGAGTGACTCTCAGTGAGCTGGCAGGGGGAGTGGGGGAGTGACTCTCTGTGAGCTGGCAGGGGGAGTGGGGGATTGACTCTCGGTGAGCTGGCAGGTTGAGTGGGGGAGTGACTCTCAGTGATCTGGCAGGGGGAGTGGGGGAGCGACTCTCATTGAACTGGCAGGAGGAGTGGGGGAGTGAATCTCAGTGGACTGGCAAGGGGAGTCGGGAGTGACTCTCAGTGAGCTGGCAGGGGGAGTGACTCTCAGTAAGCTGGCAGGGTGTGTGACTCTCAGTGGGCTGGCCGGAGGAGTGACTCTCAGTAAGCTGGCAGGGGGAGTGACTCTCAGTGAGCTGGCAGGGGGAGTGATTCAGTGAGCTGGCAGGGGTGGGTGACTCTATGAGGGCTGGCAGGGGGAGTGGGTGAGTGACACTCAGTGAGTTGGCAGGGAGATTGGTGGAGTGACTCTCAGTGGGCTGGCAGGTGGAATGACTCTCAGTGAGCTGGCAGGGGGAGTGACTCTCAGTGAGCTGGCAGGGGGAGTGACTCAGTGAGCTGTCAGGGGGAGTGACTCTCAGTGAGCTGGCAGTCGGGTGACTCTCAGTGGGCTGGAAGGGGGAGTGGTGGAGTGACTCCCAGTGAGCTGGCAGGGGGAGTGGTGGAGTGACTCCCAGTGAGCTGGCAGGGGGAGTGGGAGATTGACTCTCAGTGGGCTGGCAGGCAAGGGTGACTCTCAGTTGGCTGGAATGGGGAGTGGGGGAGTGAATCTCAGTGAGCTGGCAGTGGGAGTGGGGGAGTGACTCTCAGTGATCTGGCAGGGGGAGAGACAACCAGTGAGCTGGCAGGGGGAGTGACTCTCAGTGCGCTGGCAGGGGAAGTGGGGAAGTGACTCTCAGTGAGCTGGCAGGGGTAATGACTCTCAGTGGGCTGGCAGGGGGATTGACTCTCAGTAAGCTGGCAGGGGGTGTGACTCTCAGTGGGCTGGCAGGGATAGTGACTCTCAGTGAGCTGGCATGGGGAGTGACTCTCACTGAGCTGGCAGGGGGAGTGGGGGAGCGACTCTCATTGAACTGGCAGGAGGAGTGGGGGAGTGAATCTCAGTGGACTGGCAAGGGGAGTCGGGAGTGACTCTCAGTGAGCTGGCAGGGGGAGTGACACTCAGTAAGCTGGCAGGGTGTGTGACTCTCAGTGGGCTGGCCGGAGGAGTGACTCTCAGTGAGCTGGCAGGGGGAGTGACTCTCAGTGAGCTGGCAGGGGGAGTGATTCAGTGAGCTGGCAGGGGTGGGTGACTCTATGTGGGCTGGCAAGGGGAGTGGGTGAGTGACACTCAGTGAGTTGGCAGGGAGATTGGTGGAGTGACTCTCAGTGGGCTGGCAGGTGGAATGACTCTCAGTGAGCTGGCAGGGGGAGTGACTCTCAGTGAGCTGGCAGGGGGAGTGACTCAGTGAGCTGTCAGGGGGAGTGACTCTCAGTGAGCTGGCAGTCGGGTGACTCTCAGTGGGCAGGCAGGGGGAGTGGTGGAGTGACTCCCAGTGAGCTGGCAGGGGGAGTGGGAGATTGACTCTCAGTGGGCTGGCAGGCAAGGGTGACTCTCAGTTGGCTGGAATGGGGAGTGGGGGAGTGAATCTCAGTGAGCTGGCAGTGGGAGTGGGGGAGTGACACTCAGTGATCTGGCAGGGGGAGAGACAACCAGTGAGCTGGCAGGGGGAGTGGTGGAGTGATTCTCTGTGAGCTGGCAGGGGGAGAGACTCTCAGTGAGCTGGCATGGGGAGTGACTCTCAGTGCGCTGGTAGGGGAAGTGGGGGAGTGACTCTCAGTGAGCTGGCAGGGGGAGAGACTCTCAGTGAGCTGGCAGGGGTAATGACTCTCAGTGGGCTGGCAGGGGGATTGACTCTCAGTAAGCTGGCAGGGGGTGTGACTCTCAGTGGGCTGGCAGGGATAGTGACTCTCAGTGAGCTGGCAGGGGGAGTGACTCTCATTGAGCTGGCAGGGGGAGAGGGGGAGTGACACTCAGTGAGCTGGCAGGGGGAGGGACTCTCAGTGAGGTGGCAGGGGAGTGGGTGAGTGAATCACAGTGAGCTGGCAGGGGGAGAGACAGTGAGCTGGCAGGGGGAGTGACTCTCAGTGAGCTGGCAGGGGGAGTGGGGGAGTGACTCTCTGTGAGCTGGCAGGGGGAGTGGGGGATTGACTCTCGGTGAGCTGGCAGGTTGAGTGGGGGAGTGACTCTCAGTGATCTGGCAGGGGGAGTGGGGGAGCGACTCTCATTGAACTGGCAGGAGGAGTGGGGGAGTGAATCTCAGTGGACTGGCAAGGGGAGTCGGGAGTGACTCTCAGTGAGCTGGCAGGGGGAGTGACTCTCAGTAAGCTGGCAGGGTGTGTGACTCTCAGTGGGCTGGCCGGAGGAGTGACTCTCAGTGAGCTGGCAGGGGGAGTGACTCTCAGTGAGCTGGCAGGGGGAGTGATTCAGTGAGCTGGCAGGGGTGGGTGACTCTATGTGGGCTGGCAGGGGGAGTGGGTGAGTGACACTCAGTGAGTTGGCAGGGAGATTGGTGGAGTGACTCTCAGTGGGCTGGCAGGTGGAATGACTCTCAGCGAGCTGGCAGGGGGAGTGACTCAGTGAGCTGTCAGGGGGAGTGACTCTCAGTGAGCTGGCAGTCGGGTGACTCTCAGTGGGCAGGCAGGGGGAGTGGTGGAGTGACTCCCAGTGAGCTGGCAGGGGGAGTGGGAGATTGACTCTCAGTGGGCTGGCAGGCAAGGGTGACTCTCAGTTGGCTGGAATGGGGAGTGGGGGAGTGAATCTCAGTGAGCTGGCAGTGGGAGTGGGGGAGTGACTCTCAGTGATCTGGCAGGGGGAGAGACAACCAGTGAGCTGGCAGGGGGAGTGGTGGAGTGATTCTCTGTGAGCTGGCAGGGGGAGAGACTCTCAGTGAGCTGGCAGGGGTAATGACTCTCAGTGGGCTGGCAGGGGGATTGACTCTCAGTAAGCTGGCAGGGGGTGTGACTCTCAGTGGGCTGGCAGGGATAGTGACTCTCAGTGAGCTGGCATGGGGAGTGACTCTCACTGAGCGGGCAGGGGGAGTGACTCTCAGTGAGCTGGCAGGGGGATAGTGGGAGTGACTCTCAGTGGGCTGGCAGGTGGAGTGACTCTCAGTGAGCTGGCAAGTGAAGTCACACTCAGTGAGCTGGCAGGGTGAGTGACTCAGTGAGATGTCAGGGGGAGAGACTCTCAGTGAGCTGGCAGGGGTAATGACTCTCAGTGAGCTGGCAGGGGGAGTGGGGGAGTGACTATCAGTGAGCTGGCAGGGGGGAGACTCTCAGTGAGCTGGCAGGGATAGTGGGGGAGTGACTCTCAGTGAGCTGGCAGGGGGAGAGACTCTCAGTGAGCTGGCAGGGAGAGTGCGGGAGTGACTCTCAGTGAGCTGGCAGGGAGAGTGGGGGAGTGACTCTCAGTGAGCTGGCAGGGGGAGAGAATCACATTCAGCTGGCAGGGGGAGTGGGGGAGTGACTCTCACTGAGCTGGCAGCGGGAGAGACTCAAGTGAGCTGGCAGGGGGAGTGACTCTCAGTGAGCTGGCAGGCGGAGTGACTCTCAGTGAGCTGGCAGGGGGAGTGACTCTCAGTGAGCTGGCAGGGGGAGCGACTCTCAATGAGCTGGCAGAGAGAATGGGTGAGTGAATCTCAGTGAGCTGGCAGGGGGAGAAACTCTCAGTGAGCTGGCAGGGGGATTGACTCTCAGTGAGCTGGCAGGGGGAGTGGGGGAGTGACTCTCAGTGAGCTGGCAGGGGGAGTGGGGGCTAACTCTCAGTGAGCTGGCAGCGTGAGTGACTCTCTGTGAGCTGGCACGGGGCCTGACTCTCAGTGGGCAGGCAGGGGGAGTGCGGGAGTGACTCTCAGTGAGCTGGCAGGGAGAGTGGGGGAGTGACTCTCAGTGAGCTGGCAGGGGGAGAGAATCTCATTGAGCTGGCAGGGGGAGTGGGGGAGTGACTCTCACTGAGCTGGCAGCGGGAGAGACTCAAGTGAGCTGGCAGGGGGAGTGACTCTCAGTGAGCTGGCAGGCGGAGTGACTCTCAGTGAGCTGGCAGGGGGAGTGACTCTCAGTGAGCTGGCAGGGGGAGCGACTCTCAATGAGCTGGCAGAGAGAATGGGTGAGTGAATCTCAGTGAGCTGGCAGGGGGAGAAACTCTCAGTGAGCTGGCAGGGGGAGGGACTCTCAGTGAGATGGCAGGGGCAGTGACTCTTAGTGAGCTGACAGAGGTGGGTGACTCTCAGTGGGCTGGCAGTGGGAGTGGGTGAGTGACACTCAGTGAGCTGGCAGGGGGATTGGGTGAGTGACTCTCAGTGGGCTGGCAGGTGGAGTGACTCTCAGTGAGCTGGCAGGGGGAGTTACTCTCAGTGAGCTGGCAGGGGGAGTGACTCTCAATGAGCTGGCAGGGGGAGAGACTCTCAGTGAGCTGGCAGGGGGAGTGACTCTCAGTGAGCTGGCAGGGGGAGTGAGGGATTGACTCTCAGTGAGCTGGCAGCGGGAGCGACTCTCAGTGAGCTGGCAGGGGGAGTGGGTGAGTGAATCACAGTGAGCTGGCAGGGGGAGAGACTCTCAGTGAGCTGGCAGGGGGAGTGACTCTCAGTGAGCTGGCAGGGGGAGTGGGGGAGTGACTCTCAGTGAGCTGGCAGGGGGAGTGGGGGATTGACTCTCAGTGAGCTGGCAGGGGGAGTGGGGGAGAGACTCTCAGTGACCTGGCAGGGGGAGCGACTCTCAGTGAGGTGGCAGTGGAGTGCGTGAGTGAATCACAGTGAGCTGGCAGGGGGAGAGACAGTGAGCTGGCAGGGGGAGTGACTCTCAGTGAGCTGGCAGGGGGAGTGGGGGAGTGACTTTCAGTGAGCTGGCAGGGGGAGTGGGGGATTGACTCTCGGTGAGCTGGCAGGTTGAGTGGGGGAGTGACTCTCAGTGAGCTGGCAGGGGGAGTGGGGGAGCGACTCTCAGTGAACTGGCAGGAGGAGTGGGGGAGTGAATCTCAGTGGACTGGCAAGGGGAGTCGGGAGTGACTCTCAGTGAGCTGGCAGGGTGAGTGACTCTCAGTGAGCTGGCAGGGGGAGTGACTCTCAGTGGGCTGGCAGGGGTATTGACTCTCAGTAAGCTGGCAGGGGGTGTGACTCTCAGTGGGCTGGCAGGGGGAGTGACTCTTAGTGAGCTGGCAGTGGGAGTGACTCTCAGTGAGCTGGCAGGGGGAGTGACTCAGTGAGCTGGCAGGGGTGGGTGACTCTCAGTGGGCTGGCAGGGGGAGTGGGTGAGTGACACTCAGTGAGTTGGCAGGGAGATTGGGGGAGTGACTCTCAGTGGGCTGGCAGGTGGAATGACTCTCAGTGTGCTGGCAGGGGGAGTGACTCTCAGTGAGCTGGCAGGGGGAGTGACTCAGTGTGCTGTCAGGGGGAGTGACTCTCAGTGAGCTGGCAATCGGGTGACTCTCAGTGGGCTGACAGGGGCAGTGGTGGAGTGACTCCCAGTGAGCTGGCAGGGGGAGTGGGAGATTGACTCTCAGTGGGCTGGCAGGCAGGGGTGACTCTCAGTGGGCTGGAATGTGGAGTGGGGGAGTGAATCTCAGTGAGCTGGCAGTGGGAGTGGGGGAGTGACTCTCAGTGATCTGGCAGGGGGAGAGACAACCAGTGAGCTGGCAGGGGGAGTGGTGGAGTGATTCTCTGTGAGCTGGCAGGGGGAGAGACTCTCAGTGAGCTGGCATGGGGAAGTGGGGGAGTGACTCTCAGTTGGCTGGCAGGGGGAGAGACACTCAGTGAGCTGGCAGGGGTAATGACTCTCAGTGGGCTGGCAGGGGGTTGACTCTCAGTAAGCTGGCAGGGGGTGTGACTCTCAGTGGGCTGGCAGGGGTAGTGACTCTCAGTGAGCTGGCATGGGGAGTGACTCTCACTGAGCTGGCAGGGGGAGTGACTCTTAGTGAGCTGGCAGGCTTGGGTGACTCTCAGTGTGCTGGCAGGGGGAGTGGGTGAGTGACTCTCAGTGAGCTGGCAGGGGAATTGGGGGAGTGACACTCAGTGGGCTGGCAGGTGGAGTGACTCTCAGTGAGCTGTCAAGTGGAGTGACTCTCAGTGAGCTGGCATTGGGAGTGACTCAGTGAGCTGCCAGGGGTAGTGACTCTCAGTGAGCTGGCAGTGGGGTGACTCTCAGTGGGCTGGCAGGGGGAGTGGTGGAGTGACTCTCAGTGGGCTGGCAGGGGGAGTGGGGGAGTGACTCTCAGTGGGCTGGCAGGCAGGGGTGACTCTCAGTAGGCTGGAAGGGGGAGTGGGGGAGTGAATCTCAGTGAGCTGGCAGGGGGAGTGGGGCAGTGACTCTCTGTGAGCTGGCAGGGGGAGAGACTCTCTGTGAACTGGCAGGGGGAGTGGGGGAGTGAATCTCAGTGAGCTGGCAGGGTGAGTGATTCTCAGTGAGCTGGCACGGAGAGTGGGGGAGTCAATCTCAGTGAGCTGGCAGTGCGAGAGACTCTCAGTGAGCTGGCAGGGGGAGTGACTCTCAGTGAGCTGGCAGGGGGAGTGACTCTCAGTGAGCTGGCAGGGGGAGAGACTCTTAGTGAGCTGGCAGGGGGATTGACTCTCAGTGAGCTGGCAGGGGGAGTCGGGGAGTGACTCTCTGTGAGCTGGCAGGGGGAGTGGGGGATTGACTCTCGTAGAGCTGGCAGGTTGAGTGGGGGAGTGACTCTCAATGAGCTGGCAGGAGGAGTGGGGGAGCGACTCTCATTGAGCTGGCAGGGGGAGTGGGGGAGTGACTCTCAGTGAGCAGGCAGGGTGAGTGACTCTCAGTGAGCTAGCAGGGGGCGTGACACTCAGTGGGCTGGCAGGGGGTGTTACTCTCAGTGAGCTGGCAGGGGGTGTGACTCTTAGTGAGCTGGCAGGGGTGGGTGACTCTCAATGGGCTGGCAGGGGGAGTGAGTGAGTGACTCTCGGTGAGTTGGCAGGAGGATTTGGGGAGTGACTCTCAGTGGGCTGGCAGGTGGAGTGACTCTCAGTGAGCTGGCAGGGGGAGTGACTCTCAGTGAGCTGGCAGGGGGAGTGACTCTCAGTGGGCTGGCAGGAGGAGTGGGGGAGTGACTCTCAGTGAGCTGGCAGGGGGAGTGATTCTCAGTGAGCTGACACGGGGAGTGGGGGAATTACTCTCAGTGAGCTGGCAGGGGGAGTGACTCAAGTGAGCTGGCAGTGGGAGTGGGGGAGTCACTCTCAGTGAGCTGGCAGTGGGAGTGACTCTCAGTGAGCTGGCAGGGGGAGAGGGGGAGTGACTCTCAGTGAGCTGGCAGGGGGAGCGACTCTCAGTGAGGTGGCAGCGGAGTGGGTGAGTGAATCACAGTGAGCTGGCAGGGGGAGAGACAGTGAGCTGGCAGGGGGAGTGACTCTCAGCGAGCTGGCAGGGGGAGTGGGGGAGTGACTCTCAGTGAGCTGGCAGGGGGAGGGGGGGATTGGCTCTCGTTGAGCTGGCAGGTTGAGTGGGGGAGTGACTCTCAGTGATCTGGCAGGGGGAGTGGGGGAGCGACTCTCATTGAACTGGCAGGAGGAAAGGTGTAGTGAATCTCAGTGGACTGGCAAGGGGAGTCGGGAGTGACTCTCAGTGAGATGGCAGGGTGAGTGACTCTCAGTGAGCTGGCAGGGGGAGTGACTCTCAGTGGGCTGGCAGGGGGAGTGACTCAGTGAGCTGTCAGGGGGAGTGACTCTCAGTGAGCTGGCAGTCGGGTGACTCTCAGTGGGCAGGCAGGGGGAGTGGTGGAGTGACTCCCAGTGAGCTGGCAGGGGGAGTGGGAGATTGACTCTCAGAGGGCTGGCAGGCAGGGGTGACTCTCAGTGGGCTGGAATGGGGAGTGGGGGAGTGAATCTCAGTGAGCGGGAAGTGGGTGTGGGGGAGTGACTCTCAGTGATCTGGCAGGGGGAGAGACAACCAGTGAGCTGGCAGGGGGAGTGGTGGAGTGATTCTCTGTGAGCTGGCAGGGGGAGAGACTCTCAGTGAGCTGGCAGGGGGAGAGACTCTCAGTGAGCTGGCATGGGGAGTGACTCTCAGTGCGCTGGCAGGGGAAGTGGGGGAGTGACTCTCAGTGAGCTGGCAGGGGGAGAGACTCTCAGTGAGCTGGCAAGGGTAATGACTCTCAGTGGGCTGGCAGGGGGATTGACTCTCTGTAAGCTGGCAGGGGGTGTGACTCTCAGTGGGCTGGCAGGGGTAGTGACTCTCAATGAGATGGCATGGGGAGTGACTCTCAGTGAGCTGGCAGGGGGAGTGACTCTTAGTGAGCTGGCAGGGGTGGGTGACTCTCAGTGGGCTGGCAGGGGGAGTGGGTGAGTGACTCTCTGTGAGCTGGCAGGGGGAGAGACTCTCTGTGAACTGGCAGGGGGAGTGGGGGAGTGAATCTCAGTGAGCCGGCAGGGTGAGTGATTCTCAGTGAGCTGGCACGGAGAGTGGGGGAGTCAATCTCAGTGAGCTGGCAGTGCGAGAGACTCTCAGTGAGCTGGCAGGGGGAGTGACTCTCAGTGAGCTGGCAGGGGGAGTGACTCTCAGTGAGCTGGCAGGGGGAGAGACTCTTAGTGAGCTGGCAGGGGGATTGACTCTCAGTGAGCTGGCAGGGGGAGTCGGGGAGTGACTCTCTGTGAGCTGGCAGGGGGAGTGGGGGATTGACTCTCGTAGAGCTGGCAGGTTGAGTGGGGGAGTGACTCTCAATGAGCTGGCAGGAGGAGTGGGGGAGCGACTCTCATTGAGCTGGCAGGGGGAGTGGGGGAGTGACTCTCAGTGAGCAGGCAGGGTGAGTGACTCTCAGTGAGCTAGCAGGGGGCGTGACACTCAGTGGGCTGGCAGGGGGTGTTACTCTCAGTGAGCTGGCAGGGGGTGTGACTCTTAGTGAGCTGGCAGGGGTGGGTGACTCTCAATGGGCTGGCAGGGGGAGTGAGTGAGTGACTCTCGGTGAGTTGGCAGGAATTGGGGGAGTGACTCTCAGTGAGCTGGCAGGGGGAGTGACTCTCAGTGAACTGGCAGGGGGAGTGACTCTCAGTGGGCTGGCAGGAGGAGTGGGGGAGTGACTCTCAGTGAGCTGGCAGGGGGAGTGATTCTCAGTGAGCTGACACGGGGAGTGGGGGAATTACTCTCAGTGAGCTGGCAGGGGGAGTGACTCAAGTGAGCTGGCAGTGGGAGTGGGGGAGTCACTCTCAGTGAGCTGGCAGTGGGAGTGACTCTCTGTGAGCTGGCAGGGGGAGTGGGGGAGTGACTCTCAGTGAGCTGGCAGGGGGAGCGACTCTCAGTGAGGTGGCAGGGGAATGGGTGAGTGAATCACAGTGAGCTGGCAGGGGGAGAGACAGTGAGCTGGCAGGGGGAGTGACTCTCAGCGAGCTGGCAGGGGGAGTGGGGGAGTGACTCTCAGTGAGCTGGCAGGGGGAGGGGGGGGATTGGCTCTCGTTGAGCTGGCAGGTTGAGTGGGGGAGTGACTCTCAGTGATCTGGCAGGGGGAGTGGGGGAGCGACTCTCATTGAACTGGCAGGAGGAAAGGTGTAGTGAATCTCAGTGGATTGGCAAGGGGAGTCGGGAGTGACTCTCAGTGAGATGGCAGGGTGAGTGACTCTCAGTGAGCTGGCAGGGGGAGTGACTCTCAGTGGGCTGGCAGGGGGAGTGACTCTCAGTGAGCTGGCAGGGGGAGTGGTGGAGTGACTCCCAGTGAGCTGGCAGGGGGAGTGGGAGATTGACTCTCAGAGGGCTGGCAGGCAGGGGTGACTCTCAGTGGGCTGGAATGGGGAGTGGGGGAGTGAATCTCAGTGAGCGGGAAGTGGGTGTGGGGGAGTGACTCTCAGTGATCTGGCAGGGGGAGAGACAACCAGTGAGCTGGCAGGGGGAGTGACTCTCAGTGCGCTGGCAGGGGAAGTGGGGGAGTGACTCTCAGTGAGCTGGCAGGGGAGAGACTCTCAGTGAGCTGGCAGGGGTAATGACTCTCAGTGGGCTGGCAGGGGGATTGACTCTCTGTAAGCTGGCAGGGGGTGTGACTCTCAGTGGGCTGGCAGGGGTAGTGACTCTCAATGAGATGGCATGGGGAGTGACTCTCAGTGAGCTGGCAGGGGGAGTGACTCTTAGTGAGCTGGCAGGGGTGGGTGACTCTCAGTGGGCTGGCAGGGGGAGTGGGTGAGTGACTCTCAGTGAGCTGGCAGGGGGATGGGGGAGTGACTCTCAGTGAGCTGGCAGGGGGAGTGACTCAGTGAGATGTCAGGGGGAGAGACTTTCAGTGAGCTGGCAGGGGTAATGACACTCAGTGAGCTGGCAGGGGGAGTGGGGGAGTGACTTTCAGTGAGCTGGCAGGGGGGAGACTCTCAGTGAGCTGGCAGGGGATAGGGGGATTGACTCTCAGTTAGCTGGAAGTTTGAGAGACTCTCAGTGAGCTGGCAGGGAGAGTGGGGGAGTGACTCTCAGTGAGCTGGCAGGGGGAGAGACTCTCAGTGAGCTGGCAGGGAGACTGCGGGAGTGACTCTCAGTGAGCTGGCAGGGAGAGTGGGGGAGTGACTCTCAGTGAGCTGGCAGGGGAGAGACTCTCAGTGAGCTGGCAGGGGGAGTGGGGGAGTGACTCTCAGTGAGCTAGCAGTTGGAGTGATTCTCAGTGAGCTGGCATGGGGAGTGGGGGAGTGTCTCTCAGTAAGCTGGCAGGCAGAGTGGGGGATTGACTCTCAGTTAGCTGGCAGTTTGAGAGACTCTCAGTGAGCTGGCAGGGAGAGTGGGGGAGTGACTCTCACTGAGCTGGCAGGGGGAGAGACTCAAGTGAGCTGGCAGGAGGAGTGACTCTCAGTGAGCTGGCAGGGGGAGTGACTCTCAGTGAGCTGGCAGGGTGCGTGACTCTCAGTGAGCTGGCAGGGGGAGGGACTCTCAGTGAGGTGGCAGGGGAGTGGGTGAGTGAATCACAGTGAGCTGGCAGGGGGAGAGACAGTGAGCTGGCAGGGGGAGTGACTCTCAGTGAGCTGGCAGGGGGAGTGGGGGATTGACTCTCGGTGAGCTGGCAGGTTGAGTGGGGGAGTGACTCTCAGTGATCTGGCAGGGGGAGTGGGGGAGCGACTCTCATTGAACTGGCAGGAGGAGTGGGGGAGTGAATCTCAGTGGACTGGCAAGGGGAGTTGGGAGTGACTCTCAGTGAGCTGGCAGGGGTATTGACTCTCAGTAAGCTGGCAGGGTGTGTGACTCTCAGTGGGCTGGCCGGAGGAGTGACTCTCAGTGAGCTGGCAGGGGGAGTGACTCTCAGTGAGCTGGCAGGGGGAGTGATTCAGTGAGCTGGCAGGGGTGGGTGACTCTGTGTGGGCTGGCAGGGGGAGTGGGTGAGTGACACTCAGTGAGTTGGCAGGGAGATTGGTGGAGTGACTCTCAGTGGGCTGGCAGGTGGAATGACTCTCAGCGAGCTGGCAGGGGGAGTGACTCTCAGTGAGCTGGCAGGGGGAGTGACTCAGTGAGCTGTCAGGGGGAGTGACTCTCAGTGAGCTGGCAGTCGGGTGACTCTCAGTGGGCAGGCAGGGGGAGTGGTGGAGTGACTCCCAGTGAGCTGGCAGGGGGAGTGGGAGATTGACTCTCAGTGGGCTGGCAGGCAAGGGTGACTCTCAGTTGGCTGGAATGGGGAGTGGGGGAGTGAATCTCAGTGAGCTGGCAGTGGGACTGGGGGAGTGACTCTCAGTGATCTGGCAGGGGGAGAGACAACCAGTGAGCTGGCAGGGGGAGTGGTGGAGTGATTCTCTGTGAGCTGGCAGGGGGAGAGACTCTCAGTGAGCTGGCATGGGGAGTGACTCTCAGTGCGCTGGCAGGGGAAGTGGGGGAGTGACACTCAGTGAGCTGGCAGGGGGAGAGACTCTCAGTGAGCTGGCAGGGGTAATGACTCTCAATGGGCTGGCAGGGGGAGTGAGTGAGTGACTCTCGGTGAGTTGGCAGGAATTGGGGGAGTGACTCTCAGCGGGCTGGCAGGTGGAGTGACTCTCAGTGAGCTGGCAGGGGGAGTGACTCTCAGTGAACTGGCAGGGGGAGTGACTCTCAGTGGGCTGGCAGGAGGAGTGGGGGAGTGACTCTCAGTGAGCTGGCAGGGGGAGTGATTCTCAGTGAGCTGACACGGGGAGTGGGGGAATTACTCTCAGTGAGCTGGCAGTGGGAGTGACTCAAGTGAGCTGGCAGTGGGAGTGGGGGAGTCACTCTCAGTGAGCTGGCAGTGGGAGTGACTCTCTGTGAGCTGGCAGGGGGAGAGGGGGAGTGACTCTCAGTGAGCTGGCAGGGGGAGCGACTCTCAGTGAGGTGGCAGGGGAATGGGTGAGTGAATCACAGTGAGCTGGCAGGGGGAGAGACAGTGAGCTGGCAGGGGGAGTGACTCTCAGCGAGCTGGCAGGGGGAGTGGGGGAGTGACTCTCAGTGAGCTGGCAGTGGGAGGGGGGGATTGGCTCTCGTTGAGCTGGCAGGTTGAGTGGGGGAGTGACTCTCAGTGATCTGGCAGGGGGAGTGGGGGAGCGACTCTCATTGAACTGGCAGGAGGAAAGGTGTAGTGAATCTCAGTGGACTGGCAAGGGGAGTCGGGAGTGACTCTCAGTGAGATGGCAGGGTGAGTGACTCTCAGTGAGCTGGCAGGGGGAGTGACTCTCAGTGGGCTGGCAGGGGGAGTGACTCAGTGAGCTGTCAGGGGGAGTGACTCTCAGTGAGCTGGCAGTCGGGTGACTCTCAGTGGGCTGGCAGGGGGAGTGGTGGAGTGACTCCCAGTGAGCTGGCAGGGGGAGTGGGAGATTGACTCTCAGAGGGCTGGCAGGCAGGGGTGACTCTCAGTGGGCTGGAATGGGGAGTGGGGGAGTGAATCTCAGTGAGCGGGAAGTGGGTGTGGGGGAGTGACTCTCAGTGATCTGGCAGGGGGAGAGACAACCAGTGAGCTGGCAGGGGGAGTGGTGGAGTGATTCTCTGTGAGCTGGCAGGGGGAGAGACTCTCAGTGAGCTGGCATGGGGAGTGACTCTCAGTGCGCTGGCAGGGGAAGTGGGGGAGTGACTCTCAGTGAGCTGGCAGGGGGAGAGACTCTCAGTGAGCTGGCAGGGGTAATGACTCTCAGTGGGCTGGCAGGGGGATTGACTCTCTGTAAGCTGGCAGGGGGTGTGACTCTCAGTGGGCTGGCAGGGGTAGTGACTCTCAATGAGATGGCATGGGGAGTGACTCTCAGTGAGCTGGCAAGGGGAGTGACTCTTAGTGAGCTGGCAGGGGTGGGTGACTCTCAGTGGGCTGGCAGGGGGAGTGGGTGAGTGACTCTCAGTGAGCTGGCAGGGGGATGGGGGAGTGACTCTCAGTGAGCTGGCAGGGGGAGTGACTCAGTGAGATGTCAGGGGGAGAGACTTTCAGTGAGCTGGCAGGGGTAATGACTCTCAGTGAGCTGGCAGGGGGAGTGGGGGAGTGACTTTCAGTGAGCTGGCAGGGGGGAGACTCTCAATGAGCTGGCAGGGGATAGGGGGATTGACTCTCAGTTAGCTGGAAGTTTGAGAGACTCTCAGTGAGCTGGCAGGGAGAGTGGGGGAGTGACTCTCAGTGAGCTGGCAGGGGGAGAGACTCTCAGTGAGCTGGCAGGGAGACTGCGGGAGTGACTCTCAGTGAGCTGGCAGGGAGAGTGGGGGAGTGACTCTCAGTGAGCTGCCAGGGGGAGTGGGGGAGTGACTCTCAGTGAGCTAGCAGTTGGAGTGATTCTCAGTGAGCTGGCATGGGGAGTGGGGGAGTGTCTCTCAGTAAGCTGGCAGGCAGAGTGGGGGATTGACTCTCAGTTAGCTGGCAGTTTGAGAGACTCTCAGTGAGCTGGCAGGGAGAGTGGGGGAGTGACTCTCACTGAGCTGGCAGGGGGAGAGACACAAGTGAGCTGGCAGGGGGAGTGACTCTCAGTGAGCTGGCAGGGGGAGTGACTCTCAGTGAGCTGGCAGGGGGAGAGGGGGAGTGACACTCAGTGAGCTGGCAGGGGGAGGGACTCTCAGTGAGGTGGCAGGGGAGTGGGTGAGTGAATCACAGTGAGCTGGCAGGGGGAGAGACAGTGAGCTGGCAGGGGGAGTGACTCTCAGTGAGCTGGCAGGGGGAGTGGGGGATTGACTCTCGGTGAGCTGGCAGGTTGAGTGGGGGAGTGACTCTCAGTGATCTGGCAAGGGGAGTGGGTGAGTGACTCTCATTGAACTGGCAGGAGGAGTGGGGGAGTGAATCTCAGTGGACTGGCAAGGGGAGTTGGGAGTGACTCTCAGTGAGCTGGCAGGGGTATTGACTCTCAGTAAGCTGGCAGGGTGTGTGACTCTCAGTGGGCTGGCCGGAGGAGTGACTCTCAGTGAGCTGGCAGGGGGAGTGACTCTCAGTGAGCTGGCAGGGGGAGTGATTCAGTGAGCTGGCAGGGGTGGGTGACTCTATGTGGGCTGGCAGGGGGAGTGGGTGAGTGACACTCAGTGAGTTGGCAGTCGGGTGACTCTCAGTGGGCAGGCAGGGGGAGTGGTGGAGTGACTCCCAGTGAGCTGGCAGGGGGAGTGGGAGATTGACTCTCAGTGGGCTGGCAGGCAAGGGTGACTCTCAGTTGGCTGGAATGGGGAGTGGGGGAGTGAATCTCAGTGAGCTGGCAGTGGGACTGGGGAGTGACTCTCAGTGATCTGGCAGGGGGAGAGACAACCAGTGAGCTGGCAGGGGGAGTGGTGGAGTGATTCTCTGTGAGCTGGCAGGGGGAGAGACTCTCAGTGAGCTGGCATGGGGAGTGACTCTCAGTGCGCTGGCAGGGGAAGTGGGGGAGTGACACTCAGTGAGCTGGCAGGGGGAGAGACTCTCAGTGAGCTGGCAGGGGTAATGACTCTCAGTGGGCTGGCAGGGGGATTGACTCTCAGTAAGCTGGCAGGGGGTGTGACTCTCAGTGGGCTGGCAGGGATAGTGACTCTCAGTGAGCTGGCATGGGGAGTGACTCTCACTGAGCTGGCAGGGGGAGTGACTCTCAGTGAGCTGGCAGGGGGATAGTGGGAGTGACTCTCAGTGGGCTGGCAGGTGGAGTGACTCTCAGTGAGCTGGCAAGTGGAGTCACACTCAGTGAGCTGGCAGGGGGAGTGACTCAGTGAGATGTCAGGGGGAGAGACTCTCAGTGAGCTGGCAGGGGTAATGACTCTCAGTGAGCTGGCAGGGGGAGTGGGGGAGTGACTATCAGTGAGCTGGCAGGGGGGAGACTCTCAGTGAGCTGGCAGGGGATGTGGGGGATTGACTCTCATTAAGCTGACAGGCAGAGTGGGGGATTGACTCTCAGTTAGCTGGCTCTTTGAGAGACTCTCAGTGAGCTGGCAGGGATAGTGGGGGAGTGACTCTCAGTGAGCTGGCAGGGGGAGAGACTCTCAGTGAGCTGGCAGGGAGAGTGCGGGAGTGACTCTCAGTGAGCTGGCAGGGAGAGTGGGGGAGTTACTCTCAGTGAGCTGGCAGGGGGAGAGAATCTCATTGAGCTGGCAGGGGGAGTGGGGGAGTGACTCTCACTGAGCTGGCAGCGGGAGAGACTCAAGTGAGCTGGCAGGGGGAGTGACTCTCAGTGAGCTGGCAGGCGGAGTGACTCTCAGTGAGCTGGCAGGGGGAGTGACTCTCAGTGAGCTGGCAGGGGGAGCGACTCTCAATGAGCTGGCAGAGAGAATGGGTGAGTGAATCTCAGTGAGCTGGCAGGGGGAGAAACTCTCAGTGAGCTGGCAGGGGGATTGACTCTCAGTGAGCTGGCAGGGGGAGTGGGGGAGTGACTCTCAGTGAGCTGGCAGGGGGAGTGGGGGCTAACTCTCAGTGAGCTGGCAGCGTGAGTGACTCTCAGTGAGCTGGCACGGGGCGTGACTCTCAGTGGGCAGGCAGGGGGAGTGACTCTCAGTGAGCTGGCAGGGGGAGGG